>NC_056553.1:25397224-25997224 GCF_910596095.1 Thunnus maccoyii | reverse complement strand
AGTAGTCAACGCATAAAAAAATGGAAACATTGAAAATTAGAGAAAAAAAATCTCAAAAAAGGTCATAACACTTTGCTGAGGTGGAAAAGTTGGCGTGTTGATAAAAGCAAAATGTGACAACGGAAACACACTTAGCGAGTAAATCATGACGTACATGAAGCATGGGACTTAAAATGTCATATTTACATCATGTTTTCTACATTGTTTTTCACTGTTTTAGATTTGACTGGCATTCTTTCACATACATCATCTCCACTCCCACAAGCTAGTGATTCAGTCAGTGACAATGAGGATTCAATGTTAGAGATGTGTTTGTACATGTACTGAATGACACCTTTACTTAACAATAATCAGGTGACCAGAATGATTCCAAATGAAGACTAATGTTGCTGTGTGTCTGCTGGATGCGTTTTTTTTTTTTTTTTTTAAAGAATATTTGTTTCATACAAATATTTTAAAAATTATTTGTTTTTGGGAAGAAAAAAAAAACATGTTAAATACCAGTGCACAGGTTGGTTACATCACTATCTCAGTCTCTCTCCTCTGCTCCGCTGTGATGTCTATCATCAGGTCTTAATGAGGGGAGTCACATCCACCTGCTACATGATGCACATTTCCTAATTTGGACATCACTCCCAGAGTTGGGGATGTTCCTCAGAGATAAAGCTGAACATCTGACAAAGATGAACATCTGACAAAGATGAACACTTATTGTAACACTTTAATATTCTAAAATTAAAAGCATAATAAAAACAAAAAACAGGATTTTTAAACCTCTTTCCACTTTTATTCGAATACAAATACAAATAATTTTGCTGCCTCAAAAAATACAGATACAAATACAAATACTGGGCTCTCTGCACATCCCTAGTAGACAGATTCCAGAAAAATAATAACTCAACTAGTCTGACCTTTGAATACTTTAAAGGTAGCATTAATCTAAACCTAACACAAACCTTTCCTCTCTGAGCAAAACCACAAATGTTTTGTTTTTTTTCCATTCCAGCAGTTTTTGGAATATTTTACACATTCAGTGTAAAAACAGGCTGAAACTATTTCATGCACAGTGAGATAACTAGACATTTAAGAAAACAAACCCACACACATCAGCTGACACACTCCACTGAATTCTGACAGTGTTTGTGGAAATGAGGTGAGCACAAATGTTTCTTAGACCTGCTCTTCATTATGGACTGAAGCTCCTCTGTAACTGAAAACAGATAAGCATAAACCCTAAGTTTGTGTGTGAACTCCAGCTCAACTCCAGCAGAGAGATTTTTTTCAACAGCTTAAACCTTTTTAAGAGACATGCAGGGCTTTTCAGTTCAGCCGAGGAGTGATAATAATTACAGGTGCTTCAAAAACATTTGCTAAAAAGACGTTTCTATCGACATGCTGTCATAGAAGAAGACGAATGATCGGCAAACTGTTGATCATAACAGCTTCATTCAGGATTAGCCCTGCCAACCAGCAGAACTCTGTAAGACTCTTTGACAGCGAGGAAGAAATAATATGCTTGTTGTTGGAATAACAGTCCCCAAGAAGCTTCTTTTTCATGCTGATAGGGGTGAGTCACTTTACGAGGGACATCCAACATTTGTTTTTCACTTCACAAACAGAAGCAATAGCAGGTAATAGTGTGAAATCAGTCTTTATTATTATGTCAACATCTCAAAATCAATTTAATTCTGACTTGTTTTCTGTTTTTTTTACATATTCAATAACAATAAAAGCAAAAAGAGAGAAAAAAAAGATCAGTATAAAAGGATCATTGAAGTATTATGTTACAAAGACATTGCAGATAGCGAATCTTCATGAAACATGTAAACATGTAAACTTGAAATCTCCATCGGCACAAACAACCAAACATTCTTGAGAGGGTTTAATAAAGCATTTAAGGCTAATTTGCGTAAAGTTTCACAGCAGATCAATAGTGTTGTGAGTAATTCAAACCATTCTGATCTCACATGTTCACCCAAAGGGAAAACTCCAACTTTAGATATCATCTACATATCACAATATGTGATGCTCAATGCATTTCTAGAGCAATTTTTTGATGAAATATTATAGTTGTTCTTTTTGGTTTTTACCTTGAATAAATCTGCACTGGCAGATTCCTCATCAGTTCATAATTGAGCAAATACATTAAAGACACAGGACCTTAACTTGAACGTTTGATCATTTAGCTGTGGCAGGATCAGACTACTCAGTATTTTTGTCTTTTCAAATGATCATTGTGTATTAGGCAATAAGAGGCTTAAATTCCTGCTGAAACCTGGCTGACAGACATGTTGGACCTCGACCAATCATATGTTCTTTCACAACTTGTGTGGCCTGCAGATGAACAGGTCAGATGCCAGCAACTGACTGCAGCACCAATAATGAACGTTTCTATTTGGGTTATTCTATCAGGGTTTTATGAATGAAAGTGAAGCTGGAACCATTTACGGTCATAAGCAGTGAAGGTGGGCTCTATTGTAATGCTCCTGAGTCAGTCAAATGGTTCCAGGCTCACTGAAATGACATAAAACACCATTCCTCTCCAGCCTCCATCTGTGTGTTAAAGTGATGCTTTTTGTCATTCAGACGTGGATGACTTTTACATTAATGACATTATCAGGACATTTACAGAGAGAGACGATATTTGCCACCTGGTGTGTGAGAGAGAAAGGTGAGTAAAACATGTTACAATGGTAAGGAAGAGGACTTTTTTGCTTGTTTGCAGCCTGCACTATTGATGGATTTTAAATGTAATTGTGTGCATATGAGATGATTATTGAGACATTATATTTATCACAGTGATGTTAGAAGGTGAAAGAAGAAGCAAATTTCTCTCTCTGCATGTTTAATCTTGTGCTGCTGCAGCCTTTACGTTCATCTGACAGCATTCAGTTCAGACTTGTATCATGTTGAAAAAGTGATACTCAGACACGAGGCCGACGTTAAATTGCCATTGGATTAACATAAAAAGGTGCATGTCTGAAAGGGGCTTTAGAGTGCTCTGTGTTGTCAAACTGTGATAGAAGGTAAAGAAAATCTGACCTGCTAGTTGTTTTTGTCAAGACATTATGAGGTGTTCCAGATGTTTTCCTCTATAACCCCCCACACAAGATAAAACCAGCAGTTGTCATTACCAGGCTGATAGTGGGTAGTCTGATCCTGGCATCATGTATGTGTGTTTATGACCATACCTCTTACTGAAATCAGGTCCTCAGGCTGCATGGCATGTCGGTAACATAGTATAGAGACAGTTTTTGAAAAAAACAAACAAACAAACAAACAAAAAAAAAACTTACTAGCTTTTTACAGATCTGTTTCCAAAGCGGAGAATGAACTTTCACACTTAATACAGACGAGTCTCTTGGAACCATGTCACTATATGAGCTCCCTGATGGCAGTCTGATAAAGATTCAGGAAAAGCTGTATTCTTTGCTAATAAGCTATCTAGCTAAGGTTCAGGATAGATTTTGGTCAGTCACATGGTTCCATCGATATGGTATTAGTGACATATTTGGGTCACAATTCAGGGGCCCCATCCATTTAAGTCCACATTCTGAGATGAATGAATATGTCACAGCGGCTTGACAAAGACCTGTTGTCTCAGTTGGATGAGAACAAAAGCAGGTGTCAGTATACACTAACCTGTTGCACATAGGTGCTTGTTAATGGTTCATTCAGGCCGTTCAGCTAAAGAAGTTGGACATTTACCTCCCAGTTATTGACATTCAGAAAGATCATTGGTGTATACATCACTTAACCACTGCACTGCAAGAAGTAAACGCTGGAAACCAGCCATGAACTATACTGTCTATTGTTGTCAGCAGCCTGGACATGTTGTTCATCACTACATGTTGCTGTTTGAGTCATTTACATATTATGACTGAAAAATGTAGAGCTGAAACAATTCAGACAATCGATCAGTTGCCAACTGTTAAATGAATCATTTTGAGTCATTTTTTAAGAAAAATAGTCCAAATTCTGTGATTCCAGCTTCTCAAATGTGAATATTTTCTGGTTTCTTAAGTCCTCTATGACAGTAAACTGATTATTTTTTGGGTTATGGACAAAAAAAGACATTTGAGGACGTCATCTTGGGCGTTAGACATTTTATGGACCAAACAACTAATTGATTAATTGCGAAAATAATCGACAAATTGATTGAGAAATGAAAATAACTGTTAGTTGCAGCTGTAGAAAAATGGAAATCCTGTAGATATATTTACCATTTATTACAGAATGGCTCTTATTTTCATAGTCTTGGCCATCATTCAGATCAGTTAGAATAACATTATACTCACCATCATGACTAATCCACCATAGCACAGGAAAACTGTGATAAGTACGGAAGAGTTAATATATGTTTTGGACACTAGGTCAAACAAACCAGTTGCACGTCGTGTTGTGTTAGCTGTTCGAGTGCAACTTCCTGATGGTAAAGTTACAACTTGAGGAGCTGAGGAGGATGACCTGAATGAATCATTAGTTTTGGTTTTTTGAGAAGTGAGGAGTGGGAACTGATAATAAAACCACACTTTAGTAGTAAAAATTGCAACTGAAAACTGTAAAATGGAGCTAGAAACACCAGGAGTCTTCATTTAATTTTTGGCCATGCACATGGAGTTGTGTAAACACTAATATATGGATAGTTGGATCACAGTGTAGGCTTTAGTGATATACAATCATCACTGGAATGGTGAGACTGGGATTAACATCTTTGGCCAGACAGACAGAAAAGGAAGAGAGGCAGAATGTGCTTGTTTCGTACATGATGCATGTTAGCATGAGTTGACATTGGTTCAAAGTCTATATTTGGAGGTTTTTGGAGGACAGACAAAAGTGGGTGTGCATTATGTAGTTCCGAAAGAGCAGGCAACCTTCAAGTTTTGGATCATCTCCACATATTAAGAGGCGTCTTCCCCATCTCTCTGTTCGCTGGCCTCCACTCTCTGAGACAGGAGGAATGACTCCCACACAGCCAGGCACTGGAAGAGAAGACACATCATCATCATCTTCATTATCATCATCGGGTTTGGTGGACCCCTACTGTGACATGTCCTCTGTAGAAAGGCCTACTGTATCTTCATGACAACTGAGCAAACACTACTGATGAAGACCGTAAGATGTGGTTTAAAAACTCTGGACAAAACTAGTCAACAAGGTTGAGCTTGAGTTAAGATTATTTACTTTAACAACTATTTCCGAGGTCAGAAGTAAACTTTCATGGTCAAATTTATGGTTGATGTCACCCACACTCTACATGCATCTATTCTGACACAGGCTTTAGACCAGTGGCAGTGGTGGAAGAAGTATTTAGATCCTTCACTAAAGTAAAAGTACCAATACAGTGATGTAAAAGTACTCCATTACAAGTAAAAGTCCTGCATGAAAAATCCCACTTAAAGGTAAAGTCAGTCACTCTGGTTAAAGATTGCTGATATTTGAACTAAACACCCAAACAATTACACCCCTCCCTTCATGCTCCTTAAGAAGCTCTGCTCCCAAATTCCTGGATACACATTGTCAAGGCAACAACCAAAAGAGAAATATGGTGGAATCCAGAGCAATCCAGCCCTCCACGAAAAATATTAGGCCGCCCCTGGGAAACTTAACCTTTCCCTTTCATAGTTTACATCAAATGTTTTACATGGCTTTTCACAAAGCTACAGTAAATAACAATGTAAATACAAAGTGCATGTAAGTCCAAATAAATATGTCTTTCTGTCTACTAATAGTGCCTGTACATGAAACCACAGGTACGGTGCCATGTCATGTGTCAGGCTGAACATATCATGGAGCTGAAATAAAGTCTGATAAATGTACCAGATCAATTACAGATTAAAAAAATATGTAGAATCACTGCCTGTTTGACCAGAACAGATTTGTGTGTCACAAACACAAACAGCTGGCAGTGACAGAAATGGTGTGCCGATGACATTTTTCTGAGGCAACAACAACTGCAGTACTTTCATTCTACCATGAATGAGGCAGTCTACCGCGTCAGTCTCATAGTACATTCAAACTTATTGGATATAATCATAAAACAAACTTTTTTTTTGTTTATTCTTAGATTAATTAAAAGAATTAAACTAATAAAAAGACATACAGGTGTGTTTCCGGCGTCATGTTGCCTCCCAGTGAACAATGCTGATAAAACTGGCCCACGCTTGAATCTGATTGCTGACCCCTGCTTTAGAACCTCATAGAAAACTATGGTTTTCCTCTTAAAAAACAGGATAACAGTACCTCACAGATTTTTTAAATAAACTGCATCATATCCACCATCATAGAGCCGCTTATGCTTACTAACTAGTATCAATTCTTTTCTTACTTATTCTTTGTTGTACATTGTCTTCAATTTATGTTAACATCACATTTTAGGTTGAGGATAAAAATACGTTTTGAACATTTTCATCTTAGAGATAATCATCATGGTGATAATCATCACAGTATTTCTTTATTTTACCACTGTACCACTGCTAGCATCATGATTCTAATCAGCACTGAGCATCAGATATGAAACAGTGTTCTGTCAGTGTCTGAAGTGCTTTCCCCAATGTCTATCCCAGCACTTCTCGCCTCTTTCTCTTTTGATCCCTCTCTCTCTCTTCTTCCTTTGCCTAACTCCATTGCTATCTCATCAGTGAAGGCACACTGTTGGACCGACAGAGGCACTGAGACAGTCCCATTGTGTTTGTATGTGTGTGTGTCGCAGAGGACTTGACAAAGTGAATCGCACTTTTATGGCAAAAAAGCAGTTATCTAGATAGCAGGAGAGGCAGGCAGGAAGCCATGCAACCAGAAAGTGAAAATGAACCTGGGTTCCAGTCTGTCAGCACACATCAATAAAGTGCAGGCACTTTTTCCAAGGTAATAGCAGTTTGTTTAGAGGCAGCAATCAGTCAGAGCCTCGGCCCGCCGACTCTCCATTTAACAGCCAATTTCTCTCAATTGCACGGACGGCACCTTGGTGGCACTGTGGCAGAGCAGGCTGGAGGTTTGGTGATAGGAATGATTTTAGGAGGCAGAAATGTCATTGGTCGAGTTAAACCTCAATAGGAAGAGCCCCAAAAAAAGTCCAGTGGAAAGGGGAGCAGGTGAGTCAGGAGGAGGCTGATGTTAAGACTCAAACTCATCATTAAAGAAAGAAGACTAAACAACTTACCTAGAATTTAACTCCTACATCAAAACCTAAATGAACACAATCAGATCCCATTCCCCTCCCATCAGTAGGAGTTGCTAGTGCAGCTGTAAGGCATGATCCCTCACCAGCTTCCCACCCACTATCACTGATATTTGCTGTAGCACTGATGCCACAGACACGGCTGCCAGGGCTAAGTGTTTTTATCCATGCACTACCCAAGATTAGGGGTTTCACAAAAGTTTATCTTTAATTCACGAGATTTGGCAAAATAGTAGTGGAGTAGTATTCAACTAGTTGCTCATCTTCATAATAAGTCTGAGGTTCGTCCCTACATCTAACCACTTCCCCTGTGTGTGGATCAGTATTTGACTTTTATTCTCACAAGCCAAAACTACACTGTTATAGAAGTGGATGCTAAAAAAGTCAAATCTAAATAGATCTAGAAAAATCTAATCTAGATCTAGATTTTTAAAATTTTTATTATTTTTTTTTTTTACTTGAGATACTGCTCAGCCCTACACTGCACCCTACACAACATTTGTCTTTCTACTCCAGTAAAACTTTTATGCTCATCGATCATTGTTTTTCAGGTCTGTGCTCGTAAAATCTAATAAATAAGACGATATTTTGCAGAGGAGATTGAAATGATGCCACACCTAAACAGTTTAAATGCATGTTGGATGTTGTTTTATAAATCAACTGTTGTAAATCTGGTGATGGATGAAATCACATTATCTTCCAGTATTTGACTGCTGCCCACAGTGCTGTCTCAACCCAGTCTCACGGCAGTTTGTGAAATAGTCACAAAATTTAATCTGACAATCTCAACATTTTTGAATGGAGTTCTGCACACAAGTCAGCAGGTCCTCTGATCCGCCCATCGGACTGATGTGGACCATTGACCGTACTGATAAAATAAAGAAATAAAAACAAGGATAAATTTGCAGGATTAAATGTTGAGTAATGTAGTGATTATAGTTACAAACAATACAGTGTTTTTGCTCTCGAGTCCTGACTGACAGAAAAAAAATCTGGTGCAGGCACAAACCATATTTTCAACTGAAATACATTAGTTTGAAAGTCGTGCTATCTATAGATTAAATTTGGTGACTATTTCACAAACTGCCATTAGACGGGGTTGCTGTCTAGTGTTTTTAGTAGTCAGTTGACTAATTGATTGAAACCCAGTATATGTGAGTTATATATCACTTGTGAATAGTGTGCATCTTCACAAAAAAAACCCCAAAACACTTAATGGCTCCTAAAATCAACCATTTTGCCCTTTCTGCCTTAGCCTGGTTTGCTTTAGTTTTAGTTTATTTGACACAAAGAAAGGGAGGGTCAAATATATGATCATGTCAAGGGTAACACAATAAAATCTAAGACTCATTTCTGCTGTGTTCCTTCATGTAAAGACAGTATTGCTGCAGGGGTCCAGGTTCCTAGGCGACATAAGGCAGGAGGCACATCACAGCAGACTGTGATGGGAAATGAAAAGTGACTGCTGACCTTTCAGAGAATCTTTTTCTACATTTATTCAAATGATTTCACGAGTCAAATGTTTTCTGTCACCAGCTCATCTTGCGCTATTTATAAAACATTACATCCCATCATTTTCATCTGGTCCCCTCACCCAGTCTGACACAACAAAAGATTCCAGCATACAGAAGTTAATATCACCGACTGCATTGTACAGTATGTCACCACTGTTGCTGAACACACTACTATTCTCAGCTTCAGCTTTCAGTATACTCACAGCTTCTGTGAATTAACCTATTAGATCACTTTTTGTTGTTTTCTGTGTATTTATATCCTGTTATGATGTTGGATGTTAAACATACTCAACGCATAAAGGCCCAGTATAAGATAAATAAGTTTTTAACTGTAATCATGTAGAGATATTCCAGTAGTAAATGTGCAGAATATCAGATAATGTTTTAAATGTTTGTCTACAAGGCAATGTGATTAGAGTTAGTACTAATTGATGTCTTTGCAGTGTTATTTTAAATTCAAAGATATGGTGCTTTCAGCTGCAGAGAACAGCTATAACACTGAGGGTGTTTCTAACAAAGCAGATTCAGATGTTCTTGTGCAGCACTAAATCTGTCCAAGGAGCCTGGATTTAACAGGCTGTTGACTCAGCATAGCCTACTTTAAAGAGGACTACAGAGAAAGCCACGAGACAAGGAAATTGTAGCGCATTAATCTGACAACAACAGAGAAACCTGGTAGAAAAGGAAACAGGATTTATTCATTTCCAGTTAACAAACAGAAGAAGAATTCATGGTATTGTAGCTTTGGATTGGGTGGAGTCTGGATTTATTTCAGCTTTCTGGATAACCAACAGTCTGTAAAGTCACAGCGAAATGAAAAAAAATGACATTTTCCAAGTTCTCATCCTGCACTCAGGCGTGTACAAACATATATCCAATCAAATGTTGCCTAGAGCAACTAACAACTGTTTGTACAATATGAAACAGACTTCTTAAAGTCAGGCTGCTGTTCCAAGAACAAAGGTCAATGCCTGTGAAGCTTAATTTATTTATTATGTGCCACATTTGTGTAACAAATTACCAGAGGATCTAAAGTCAATCTCAACTCTGACTATCTTTAAAAGCAGGCTTGAAACCTTTGACTCTCTGCTGCTTTCAAATGTTGTGTTCATCACTTTATTTTGTTTTTATGTCCACATTTTGGTTTTCCATAAAATGTTGCAGAGAATGTTCTCTGTGTAAGTTCTATTCTCTTCTTCAAAGTTCAAAGAATGAATTTGCTTCTCTTTGCTTTTCTTTTAAAGTTTGCTTGTAATTCATTTTCATGTTAAAAATTCTGAAACTGCCCTGTATTTGAATTGTGCTATTTAAATAAATATACCTTGCCTTTGGCTAATACTGGTTCAACGCAACTTGAGTCTTATTTTCGAAGTTTTGACCTTTATTCTTGTTGGACAAAAAAACCCAAAACAAAACAAAAAAAAAACTCAGCAGTCAGACAAACAGACTGTAACAACCATATTGACAAAAAAACGAAAAATGACATCTGACAATTTAGCAAAACCCCAATTAGGTTCAATCACAATGTAATTTAATGTCCAGTACCATTTTTTCTATTATATCTACACATGGCAACTATGGTATGGTTAAGGATAGGGAAACATTGTGGTTAAAGTTCTAATCCTTCTGGTTTCAATCCATGGTTACCCTGGTAACAGCAAGTGCAGGTTAATAGCAAACAATCTTTGAGAAGCTACTTTGTCATTCTTCATCTAACAGCTCACTGCTGAGCCTGACTGTTCCACTATTCCCTTGCAAAGTTTCAAAATGATCAGCTGAAGAAAAAATGCCCAGTGACGACATTTTTGATTGAACAGTGGTGTCAATACTAATCGCACTGCGTTTCCTGTGGCTGCTTCACAATAAACAACACATGTTTTGTTAGTTAAACACTTTTAATGTGAAGCAGCAACAGATGTTAGCATTAGCAGTTACTTACAGCTCTGACACAATGTAAAGAGAGCTACCAGTAAACAGTAATAGCTTCCTGTGAGTGCTGCGTGCTTAGAAAGCTGATCTGAATCCGATGTGGGACTCCGCCACTGCCAATAAAAACTACTATATAGTAGGTAATTACTGCATGTAATGCATTGAATGGCTATTGCAGAGAAAATGCAGACCACATATAGTAAAAACAATGGGTTTCATTTCATGACAATCCTAAAGATTATACCTTTAAAGGTTAAAAGAAATAAGCTAACATCATTTGACATTCTGTGACAAAACTAAAACTCCTGTCTTCTGTACAAATGTCCGGGGAGCGCCACACACACATACACCACCCAGACCTCCGCTTGACGTTTAAATCATGCATTGCCTATTCGAACAATGTTAACATTATTCCAAGGTACCCTGGGCTGGTTCACCTTTGACCTACTGCACTTTCAGTAGTTGCACAAGCACTGTGTTTCTGTGCAATGAGGAATTATTACTGACATTTCAGGAGTGTAGTGAGAACACTGTTATCACAACTGACAAAAAGGATGAACTAAACTACAAAAATAAGAAACAAGTGTAATACACCAGAACAATCCTTTAAGGTAGCAAGAGCTTTAAATGAACACATGCATGTACAGTGTAATACACAGAAACAGACACATCTATTAATTAAATACACCATGATACTGCACAGCAGCATGCATTCAGCCTCATTTTCAGTAAACACACACACACACACACACACACACACAAGCAGACACAGCCAGGGCTAAAGCTTTAATTACAGGGTTCATTAGGAAAGCAGAGGCCTGATCAGCCGACAGCTATCCAAGCTCCACTGCTGCTGAATAGGTAAACACTGAGAATCAGGACAAACACACATGGACAGCAGGGACACATACTGCAAGCCCTCTCACTAACACACACACACACACACAGTCAAGTTTTTGCAGTCAACAATCATGTCAAAGGGATTTTCTTGTGTATTTTTATTACTGAAAGGAAGAAAAAACACCGAAGGACAGTGAATGTGTTTGTCAGCTGATTGATGTTAACATTTGAAGGTAAGTTTTGAAGTTCAACGTACAGCCGACTAGCTAATTAGCTACAGAGTGTCAAAGATCTAACAAACCAAAGACTTGAGGAGAACACTGTCACTGTCTCCTCTCTTGCTATGAAAAAGACGGTTAGTCTGAGTTGTTGTTATATTGTCATTAAAAGTCTTGTGGAAAGCCATTTCAGAGAAGATCTAAACTGAGATACTGTCTTGCTGTATTGTACAGTGTGGCATCAAAAGACTTAAAAATAAAGACATTATATTTTCAGCCATAGCCAGTCTGCTATGCGTGGTTATTAACAGTGCTAATGTTTTTAGCCACACTAGCAGTGTGGCCCCAGGGATAGCAATGTTGGGTTGGTTCAACACTTTGGTCCAAACTGAAATATCTTGACAACTAATGGATGGATTGTAATGACATTTGGTAGAGATATCAATGTCATAACTTTGTAATAACTTATGTGATCCCCTCACTCATAGTGCCATCATCAGGTCCATTGTCCAGTAACAAATATTATCATGCTAACATGCTACACTAAGACGGTGAACATGATGAATGTTATACCTGCTAAAGCATTCTCATTATGTGCATGTTACAGTAGCATTAAACCAGTACCATATAAACCAGTACCATATAAATGTTTACTTCATTACAACTGCTAATGATCAAAAACTAACTTTAGACCTCAACATTTATCCACCTCACAATGTGGTTTTCATTACAAAGAGCTTTACAGAGCCACTAGTGTAGCTACACTGTGCAAACGTCTTAACCATCTCTGGTGTAGTTCTGCATTTGTTAGCTTTAAAGTTAATCAAATCCAATATCTTCTTAATCCAATATTACATTATAATTATGAAAATCTGAAATAAAATTGTAATCATGGCCTTATATTTGTGCAACAGCTTTTTTAGCTAAATGTTCATATGCACTTGCCAGAGAAGGCAATGGCATTCAGGTATAGAAACAAACAAAATACATATTAAAGCCACAAGAGGCCTTATCTGTTCTAAAATCACTGTAAACCACAGCCTCACATGGCTTACTGCCTTTATGAAACAGTTACTACATATAACTGGGAAGCTTTCATAAAATAAATGCACAGCAACAAAAAAATGCATTAATTTATTGATAACAAATAATCATTCTTCCACCAGGCAATGTAGTTCTTCAGCAACATTTAGCAGAATGGTTGCCAAGCAACACACAGACGCAGTGGAAAGCATGCTAATCAGGTTAGTCAAGCATGCTTAAAAATTAGGGTGATTAACATTTATCTGGATATTGCCATTAATTGTGCAATTGTTGAAGCAGTGTTCAATTATGATAACACTCCTCTGTGCTGGTACAAGGGTGTTTGACTCTGGACAGGTGTGCTGAATTTATACAGGGAAAAGTTGCCACAACCCGGTCAGTCTCCCTACTGACTCTTTGGCACACTGCCCCCCCCCCGAAAAACAGCGTCTGTCTCTGTCAGGGAGAACCAGGTAGGTTACGCTGTTTACTGACGGTGATAATGTGATTTCGGGCAAAAAAAAAATCTCTCTCACAACAAAATCTTACTTCTTGACTTTTCCAGCTCCTTCATTTCTCTCTCATTAATTTCAGCATGTCTCCTTTCTTTATCTTCCTCCTCTATCCTGTCCATTTCTTTCCACCACTCATCCACGCTTAGTCCACCCAGTAAATCAAGATTCAAAACAAAATCTGACATTTGAAACAATTCGTATAAGTGACTAATTGGCACAGTAATACTGTTGTAATGCGCTCACAGGTGTGTGTTTATATATTATTTTACAATATTAGTATTTAGTATTTTGCAACGGTTTCAAACACAGCTCAGCCAATCATCATCAAGGACCGGAACGATCTGTTTTATTAACTGGAACAAACAATCAGCAAAAATATGAGTCAACAGCTTGTCCAATTCTATAATGACAGTAAAAATACTCCTGAAATCTAACCAACATCCTTCACATATTTATATCAGTATCATTCTCCACCACATTCCCTGTTGCTATGAGGTAACCATGGTGATGCTGACAAGGCTCTGCCTTTGCCATCCATGGTGAAGGCAGAGCGGAGCACAAAACACTCATCACAGCCCTGCATCTGAATGAAAGATTACTGCATCATCAATACCTGCTTGATTTAGTAAACATAAGCTTCATCATGTGTGGGAAGCAAACAGTTGATCAACTGATTTGGTTGCCTGTAGTGTGCCATCACTTACATATTGAATGTGAAATGAGTGCTGGGTGTAAGTTTGAATTTGATACATGTGTCAAGTGTGTTTTTGCACGGTCCTGTATCTGTTTTCAAGTTTGCTCTGACAAGCCATGACCACACATGTAGATACAGTACATGGGTATTAAAGAAAAAAAAACAATCAATCATTAATACCAGTTTTACATTATTAATGAAGGTTATTGTAATGCGGAGTCACATGTGTTGAATATTTCTGATGTTAATGATGGATTCACATCTCTCCTGTCTTGCTGCTATTCAACAATATGCAGAAGGTGCAGGAGGAACGACTCTGATGAGAACTGCATGTAGATGTTAGGGATGCAAAACCAAACCGTGAAAAAATGAACCGTTCACTACACAAACCCACGGTCCGGCACACGTGAGTCGTAGTTTTTTGGTAATACAAGGAAACAAAAGTTGTTAGGTCTTGTGCACTCTCCCTTCCCTTTCCCCATCCCCTTCCCCAGAGAGTAGCTGTCCAGTCAACTGTCAGTATACCAATGACAGGTCACATAGATGGAACTGGAGAGAGGGAAATGGAATGAAGCTGAGAGGCAAGAATACAGTGTGGAGATGGCATGTGGAGGAGAAACATTTGAGGATGCAGCGTTGACTGCAATGCTGCTGCTTCTCAAGACCAAGAAAAGTCTTGTCTATTGTTTCTCCAACTGCTGGAAAAGTGAAGGTTAGCCTCAAATTTAGTGACCTGGCTCATGTAAGGTGGACTGACCTTTAAGGTGGACCAGCTATTCTCATTTTAGTGTCAATCTCAGATGCTCCTAAACAGAGAACAGAGAAATGTGTCGTCCATCAGAGATGAACATGTTTCTGCAACAGTATCATCGGATCTTCTTGTACATCATCTAACGCAGAGAAAAAAGTGCCTGAAGGGCAACACACACCGGCAGTGTATGACACACATCAAAACACACATCTATTGTTTTCTATGCAAGCCCACTCACTGGCAGTGTATGACATGCATCAAAACACACATGCCTACTGTTTTCTATTCAAGCCCACACACTAGCAGCCACGAAACAACGCATGATGCATAAGGACATGCTACTGTCCTGTGTCCCAGCACTGATGTGAGACAATGTTCCAGAAAAGCAGCTATTTTAATAAATTCACTCCCCACATTGACATTTCCCAACTACCGCAACTTAAAAGGAACAGTTCAACATTTTTGTAGTCATGCTTTTTCAATTTCTTGATGTTTAAATAATGCTGGTCTCTTCAATCTGCATACAAATAACATGACTTTACACTTTCAAACTGTGTGCAGTGCATACGCCAAAGTCCAATTTCGCCTGCAGGTGATACGCCAATCTTCCCAGGGTCATGATGTCAATATAATGTGACTTGCTTTCATTTTATAAGGTGTTTTTTGGCTTATTAGGGGGAGGCAAGTTGAGTGGATGGCTAGATAATTTGTTAGCAAAAAGTTGCAAAAGCAGCAGGAGAGCACTGTTCAAGACCACCAACCAGACATCCTCAAAGTCTTGTCAGGCATTTTAACTGTAGATTTTTACTGTCATAGGCCCTTTTTCTGTTGATCAACTTAGCAATTAATCACTTCAGCTATAGTGGTAGTTTTTTGACAACAGAAATAAATAGACATGTCAAAAGAAACGCTCACGAAAGGTTGACAAATCCACATTCATACACTAAATCTGCATGTTTGAAAAGCTCTCTTTTCCTGTCCACACTACAATGCTACTACCATTGTTTTCTAAATGTCAAAAATTTACTTTGCTCACTGTGTGTCTCACGCTGAACATGGTCCCTTTCTTTTTTTTTATGTTCAACATTCTCTTCAACGCAGCTCTCATTCTTTTTCTATACTTTTTTTTGTTGTTCTTTCTACTCTCAGTATGTGTGTGAGTGGATATGTAGAGGTCAGAAGGTACTCTAAGGTCAGGGGTGTAGCAATTGCTAATCTGAAATAGCATTTACACACATCCCCGGGGGGTTATGCAGAGCTTACACAGCTCTGTGTGCTCCCTTCACACTTATTTCCTGGGTTGCCCTTTTGTCGCCACTGTAACATGCTATGTCCATGTGAGCACAGACGAGCCATCAACCTAATGAACCCACCACCCACTCATGTTAGGTGGAGATAAAAAACAAACTCTGCACAAGAAAAAAACACTCACTAGTGCTGATTCTGAGGGAAAGCCAAACAGGATGGACATCAGACTGTATGTGAATTAGACAATACTTGAAAAGTGATGTACCAATCTTTATCCCTCCGTCCATTTTCTGCTGTATATTCTAGTCTGGGTTGTGACTGCAGCAGGCTGTGCAAGGTGGTGCTTATGTACTGGGGATATCAAGATGTGTATCCTGAGGTCTCTTCCTTGCTCAACATGCCTGGACTACCTCCATAGAGCAGCCCCTCATCCTGTCTCAAATGATGTTTTCAAACATAGCATTAGCTAACAGTACTAGCTAGAGAATGAATCAAGGTCCAACCTTGACTAGCAACAAGGAACCTCGAGATTGTACGGTGTTCAGTGGTTAGTGGCACTGACTACTTGTGACTTGAAGACTCTGGCTAGATGTTCAAAAGCCCAGCCTGGGATGCTTCTGGTGGTCCATTTAGACTCAGCAGTGTCAGGTCTTAAAGGATATGTCTAGTGATTTTCTATATTTTTCTAATTGTCAAAAAAATCTCGTGCAGAGCCAAAACAACAATTTATTCATCCTACCTACAAGTATTGTGTATGTACCCAAAGTCTGATATATCTTATTTCTCTGTGCTGTAGACCTCTATTGTTGTCCAAAAACTGTTAAAAACATGTCACTGAGCCACACCGCTGCACTGGGTGACATGTTCCTTCATCCATGAAGACAGTGGTGACTGTAGCTAGAAACGGCTCCAAAGAGTAATAACAGTGATAAGATAGTATCCCGCAACTGTGCATGTGCAGGACTGTGGGTCCATTTGTAGAGCTTCACTAGTGTTGTAGAGGAATGCTGATCAATGGTTCACTCATCAGGTAGAAGAACGTTTCCAGAAGCCTTTGATGTCTTATGCTGAGAATATTGATTGAACACATGGCCAAGCGGAGAACAGAAACAATGAACATCAAGGTGTTCTGCACGTAGATGTTGTCTCTTGCTGTTCTGAAGATGAAGGTCTGACTTTTGGTCTTGAACCCCAACAGATCAAACAATATGACAAATTACTCTATTGATTCATTAGTTTCTAAACAAGTACTACAAGGATCTGTGCTAGTTCAGGTCACGTTGCATGGAGCTTCAGGTCACTGTCAGCACATTCTGGTTTGACTGTATGATTATGCCCATGGAATCTACACAGTCACCTATCTGTGGTGTCTAGGGAGTCTCAGGCCATTTCCCTGACCTTGGTTACCGGGACAATTCCGGTTCACTCTTTATAAGAGTGGCTCCTGCTTTCCCCAAACATCCAGACAGCTGTGCACACAAGGAGAGAAACAGTGTCTCTCTGTGTAAAAACTGATATTGCTGTAGTACAAAGTCAAGAGGTTATGATATGTAGCACAACAAACTAGAGAAGCTCTATAAACAGAACCACTTTTCAATGCATGCACAATGGCATCTGCTGTACTAGGATCCTTACTCCTGAGGGTTACTATCTTGGCGCAGTTTTACTCTTCGGAGACGTTTCTTAACAAACTACCATAACCACCATCTTCAGGAACGAAGAAACATGTCACCCAGTAAAGGTTGTGGCTCATTCACATGTTTTTAATAGTTTTTGGACAACAAAGGAGGTCTATGGTGCAGAGGAATAAGATATATCAGACTTTGGATAGAAAAACAATTCATTGTTGGTTTGGCTCTGCACATGAGATTTGTTGACAATAGGAAAAATATCCATATCCTTTAAATCAGTTTTCTCGTTATCCACTCCACCACTATCTTTGATACTTTAAGTGGAATACACATTAAGATATTGGTCTACGTGAGTTGGTTTCCTGTACACTGTTGTCTACATGCCCCTGTCAGCCTTTGCATCAACACAGGTGTGAAGGAACGGCAGCTTAACATACTCCTCTTGTTTAGTAGTGAGCTGGGTGGGTGACCCCATGGCTTGTCACAGTTCATAGTCATTGTTTCATTTCAAATCAAATGTGCTGAGGCACAGAGCAAAGCAACAAAAAAGAAAATAGTTGTGTAAGGTAAGGATAAGTTTGTCATGCCATCCACACACAGTTCGTCACACTTGTCCTCCCCTGCCTGCTCCTCTGTCACACTGTGTTAATGGTGTATGCATGTCATATGGGAATAACTGTCAGAAGGACTTCACGGTCAGAGCGATGACTTGGTAGTGTTCAAGCGTTGAAAAATGTCTAAATCCCTCAAGATTATATGATTGAAGTTCTTTGTTGACAGTAGGGCTGCAACTAAGAGTTTCTATTATCCATGCATGTATTGATTAAAAAAATTAAATAAATGTTGAAGGTTAATCTGTAAAATGGCAGAACAACGGGACAATGCCAATCATAATGTCCTAAATCCTCACATTTGAGAATATGGAACAACTGATTGTTTGACAAACGTTTCAGCACAAGTTGACTTGGTCACAAATTATTTTCCTTCAGACACTTTGCCTTTTTATTCAGTCTCCCCAACCACCCTCATCCATCCTGCCCCTCTTCCCCCTCCCCCTTTGTTTCCCACTTTTTCCCTACACCTCTTCTAGGTGGTATAAAACCCTCCCAGGTGCAGGTGTCTTATTAGATTCTTATAGGCCGTCTCACTGTGCTCAAGTCCAATAAATCATTCACAGGCCCCATGGCTACAGTAGCCCACATCTGTACCTGAATAACAATAGCAGCAATGGCAAAGAGTGATCTCATTTTTTTGGAATCACTCCATAGGACACTAAGAGATTTATTATTTGCTTATTGTACTATGGAGTGTCTGGAGAACAATGTGTTAAAAACATTTTAAATTCAGTGCGAGTGGTTTGCTGCTTGTAGAGTTGAAATCAAGAGTTCTGCCAAATGAGTCACTGAGATGAAATTAATTTAGTAACTACACTTAGTAACTCCACCCATCCTTTTGGATGGCATCTGGGGGTAAAAGACAACACAATCTTCAAACTACTTTATATTAATTAACTTCATTTAATTAAGTTAAGATTGGGATCTCTTTTTCAATAGAGACCTGAGAACAATAAACATTTATAATTGGATAACAACACAACCAGCATACAAATGGCCAAATTTTTTTGTGCTGTTCACACAATCACATAGATTCTTGTTCGTCATTTTTTCAAAAATACACCTATTGTGTGTAAAAACAGCTTTTTCTGCTAAAAATTTTGCTTGTGCCAAATACTTTGGCCCCTCCTTTACTGTGACAAACTTAGACTCATGCATGGCTGTTGGTAACATAGCAAGCCTTCACAAGCACTGGCAGAGCAACAACACCGTACACAAACAAGAGATGTATTCCTCTTCTGCAGCAGTCAAAACAACACATAGGCCCGTCATCTACTGTGCTATATTCAGATAGTTAGGGCTGATGAACAACAACATTTAATTAATTGCAATTAACAGCAGGACTGCTCTTATTTTAGGCAATAAATGTATGAATGAACTTACTTCTAGTGTTTATCCAAGTAGTATCTGCTCATGGTTGGTTAGCTCTGACAACCAGCACTGTATGAATTCACATTGCTATCCATGCTAAACGGTGCGGTGGCCAATCGGTGTCCCTACAAACCTCATGTCACACACTACGTAGCCACACCTCCTACACTCTATTGCATTTTTAAATATGGTGGGGGGGAGGGAGCTTGCATAATTTGGAGGTGTAGTTATTCTTCAAAGCTTGAGGGCAGCTTGAGAGCAGTTTGCAGATCATTCCATTTAAAAACATGTACAATACCTGAAACAAATTCTGTCAAGATAACATTTGCAATATCTAGAGATAAGTAGTAGTAGTTTCAAAATATTAAATGAGAGAAGAGATGTGAGGTAGTTTGGAAGCTTAAATAGTGGAGCTTTATAGATGCCTATCATGATATGATTATTTCTTCTTGTCAGTAAGGAAGTTCTGCCATAAGGAAATAAACAGAGAGCAATGATGAGTATGTAATTTGTCATTAGTGATGCTTGAGTAATGCCCTATGATAAACAAGGTATGTGCACATGTAGTTGAGATTACCACAGGCCATTTGATGAAAACATGCTGTCTGAATTAGTGTTGGATGATAGGATGATACAGTTACAGATTATACGGTGGGACTGTCAACAATGTTGCTTTACTACTTATACCATGGCAGGCAACTATCCATATAAAGAATAATCTTCATCACCGTCTCACAGTCTGGTTTTATTTTTATAGTTTTGTCCATAACCTCTATATGTAAGGAACAGGGGGTTTTATACACCATAGCTTATGGTAAGCAGTCAGATGGTAACACATCTTAGACAAACCCTCAGGTTAGTCTTAAGGCCTCAGTATACTACAAACTGAACACAACACCATGAACCATTGAGAAGAGATTGTCCAGCAGTGTGCATTGTTATCCCTATTTGTATGATTCATTGGGATTACAAAGACTTGCGAAAGTGTGGCCATTCAGAAGAAAGACTTTTACCTTGAGAGGAGATAGGGCAACATGTTGTGCAACATTGTTTCAAGCATACTAAACTGAACTAATTTGGAGGAGAAAATTATGAAGGTGAAGGGTAAAATTATTTCCCAAAATCGTTCACAGACCTGCTTCCTGCTTCAACTTTGACCTGTACTTAAAGTTGTGTGCACTCACAGTTTTCCTGTGCAATGCGGGATTATTAGCAACATTTCAGGTGTGCTCCTTTTTAGTTTGAGCTCCAAAAATAGTGGTTAATAAATATTATGTATAAGATAAGATAATTGTCTGACTGCTCATGTTTCGTACCCCTTTGGATGTAGTTGTATCCACATATTTGCAATGACTTTGATAAATAGTGTTATCACAACTGATAGAAATGATGACCAAAACTGCTTACGACTCAAGTTATAATTTACCAGAGTTATCCTCTAATATGTCTGGTTGCATTAGGCTATTGCCGGCGATGTTGCATAGCAGTGTTTGATTTGAAGTTTGCAATGTGATGAAGTGATTTGATTTGTATTTAAATCACTGGACAAACCAAGAACAGACATTCATATTTTGTTATCTAGTTATTTCCAGAAAATGCACTTCATCACAGTAAACTGTAAGTTAATACTGTGATATAAAATTACTATGACAAGATTTTATCCATACTGACCACCTCTAGTCTGACTAATGGCTTCTGTGCTGTTTTTTCACCACATGGGATTCCTAATAGCACTGCACAGTACGTTGGGGTAAATTGATTCACAGTATATCAATAAGGTTTTCAAAAACCTTTTAAAAGTTATTTAACTACACCCCACATGACTCTGAGTGCAGAGCTCATAAAAAACCCTCAAAAACAGGAACTGAAGCTCTTCACATGCTCTGAATACATTTAGAAACACCAGGTATTATCCAGATGGGACAAATTCTCAGAAGATCCACGAATGTGCCAAAAAAACAGCAGGTATTTGGGGCTGTAATTAATACAAGGAGAAGGTAGAGAAAAATCAAACACGTGCTACAACACAGGATTGAAATCATTGAATATGCAATACTAATATCAACCTAGCAGTCCAGCATCCTGTCCAAACAGTGCTGTAAATTTGAATGCAATAAAAAATATCTTTACATAAATGATGGGGCAAAATAGCATTGGTTTTAGATTACCGCAGTAATACCTTATAACCCTGTTTTTGGCAAGGTAAGATTGCATTCTCTGTGGACTGGTTTTATGCTAGGACAGAACTTTTTTCATTGCAACTGAGGCTGAGTAGGGAATGCTCTGCTTCAGCACTGTCCTGATTTACACACATTCTCACTGGAGAGCTGCCCGGTAGGCTCAAGGGACTATAATTGACAATCTGAGAATCACTGGTGTGTTTTTCTGCCCTTCATCCTACCCTCACGTCAATCTCATATTAGATGAACCTAGTTCTAGTTCGTTTTTATACATTAATACTATATTAACTTACCAAAACAACTTAACATCCGTAGTCCAGATGTAGTTACAAAAGTCATCCTTCTTATTAAAGTGATTTTTTTTAATTTATTGTTAATATTTTTATTATCCTAAGAAATAATTCTAGGTCTTTGTAGATACATCAGGAATGCTGCTCTGAGTGGGCAGGCCCTTGTGTATGTGTTTGATTGACAGCTCAGCTTCCAGGGGCACAGAGAGGTCTCAACACACCTCATTGCAAAATGTATCTTACAAGTGTTTTGTTGGCAGTGCTGGTGAAAAATAACCCCTTTGTCTTGTCTCTTGTGAGTCTAAAGCTTGCAGCCGTGTTTGTGGTGAGTATGTAATTAACCTACTCAACTTTAGTTCCCGAGTGATGTGTTTGCACAATGTTTTTCTTATTTAAAGAATAAGTGAAGTACTTTTAGGTGACTGAGAAGATCAGAAATGAGCTGAGTTTTTGTTTCTTGAGGGACTTGAATGTGGTTGGTTGTCTCCAGGTAGTTGCCCCTGTACATCATGTGCATCAAGGAGATCGTTTCTCAACTTCTCCAGGTGATGTCATGGTGCAACTTTAGAGTCTTGTGTCAAGGAGGAATGGTGATGGGCCAAGAAGGTATCTGGAGGTCCCATTCACAATGAAAGGGATCCTGCTGTGTCTCCAGTGTGTGAGTCCATATGTGTTAAAGGGAGTTTAGGATCAAACCAATTAAACATACTGATGTTGACATCTGCAAGGAAGTTTTGAAGCCTTTTAATGAGCTGCAACTGAGCAGATGATTAGCTATCTAGCCTGCAGACTGATGTTAGCAATGCATTTTTCCTTGGTGGATATTTGTTGGGTAGAACCTCAAACAGGCTAAGGGGCAGGACAGGACATGTGTCAATGTGTGTATCGACATGTGTCCATGTGTGCAGATAAGGAGGAGACATTAACTAGAAAGCTGATGCTGGTCACAGCCTTGGCTCTTGTTTACTGGCTATTTGTCAATGTCACTGTCAGCCAGTTATTGAGCAGTGATGTCACTGCTTTATGCAAATACAGATCATGTTGTCATGACTTTTTTTTTTCCGAAGGACTGCAGAGGATTGTGATTTGTATACTGTAGCAATAAATAAATAGTAATTTCAGTTGGACTATAAAGGTGCTAAAGCAGGGAAAGTAAATTGTCTATTACCATTTCAGTTTGCTTCATGACCTGCACCTGAAATATTGTCTTAAAGTTTCTGTCTTTTCCCAGTGACAGAGCAGTTCTCCTGACGAGGCCACTGCTGCTTAATAAATGTAGAGAACACAGCACTAACAAGACAAGTGAGCGTCTGAGCTGCATCAGCTTGATGTACCGACTTGCCAGTGCAAACATCTTCTAATAATCTGAGTCATGGAATATTTATTGCATACATTGCAGGGCACGATTGATCTGTGTGCCTCCAACTGGCCTTCCAACAAGAAGTTGTTCTGTTTGCACAAAGACAAACTTGTCTTACAGAGAAAACATGTCCAGCTCAGGCCAAATAAGGGAAAAAAAGTGATGGGTTTAATCTTTCATCGATATGGACGCTGCATTGTTTTTATGAAAGAGGCTGGATTGATTAGAAGTCTGTGCTGGTTGGCAGAAACAAGAGGAGTGACAATAGACTAGGAAAGACAAGATTCTGGTTTCCAAGGAGCTGTCAGGTAAGAATCATTAGGTACTGAATTGCCTACTCACTCACTCACTGAGACACACACACACACACACACACACACACACACACACACACACACACACACACACACACACACACACACACACACACACACACACACACACAAAAAAGGCAAAAGTGAAACAGAGTCAGGACATCTTTCAATAACAGCACCATACCACTACATCTGGCCAGAGTGAGTTCACCTAACTTTTTTACTAAAACACTGTACAGTTACAATCCTTAAGATTTTCATGAAATCAAACCCCATTTTTCATACATGGTCTGCATTTTTCGGGCATCCTGTACATCTCTCTCTTTATAGTAGTTTTCATTGGTAGTCGCATGGTCCGCCATTCCTATGTTGGATTCAGATTGCACTCTTAGGTTCAAGGGACTCACAGGAAACATGCATATAATCCACTGCACTGATTGTTCATCAAAAATGCATCTACATTACAAGACAAAAGTCACTTTGAATCTTTTCAAGGGAGTAATGGAACAGTCAGCAGCAGCCACAGTGAGCTGTTAGATGAAGAGCTGCAGGCGACAGGCTGCACACCTCCAACTCAGTAAGGTAACCGACTTTACTGTGTCCTGCTGTGTGGAAAACTTCTTGTGCCATGCATAGAATGACATCAGGTCAAGGTTGTAATTATTATTGACTAACTTCTGTATTAAAACTACATGTTTGATTGTGCTGTAAACAGCACCTAATCCGCACTTGGGACTAATTACTATTTTTATATAAACAATGGCTCAAATGATTGTGTGTAATGTGAAAAGGGTCACTCATATTGTGTGGGGAAGCCTGACCACAGTGACTAGGAAGGTGGTACGGGGCAGAAGACTTGCTATGTGTACAGTCCACACGGTCACAAATTTAGGGCTGCACACGGATGTCTGCAGAGGGGTCTGCATGGACCTTGCAAACGACAAAATGTATTTCACGCAGACCCTCGTGTCCATGCAGAGGCAGAAAGCATGAACTGGCCCTCAAAAAGGAGCAAATATTGAACTACTGAGTACATACAGAGACAACACAGTGGACAACAAGAAGACTATGATTAGTGTCACATCACTAGACAACCCCTGAAATCCTGCAAGAACACAAATTCTCCTTTGGACAGAAATGGACATCCATCAAAAGTATTTTGTCCTGCTAATTTAAGATGCAGTTTACAGTGAAATGTGTGAATGAGATGGCAGATAGAGGGATGTTAACACTTTAAACATAACATATTTGACCTATTTTACAGGTTCCTCAACGGTTCTACCACTTACATAACGTTGACTGTCTCTATTCTAAACACACATGACACATCGACTTAATCAGAAGAAAAATCTCATGACTGTCTACTCCAGTTGACCCAGATTGGAACGAACTCGGTCAGATTAGTTGTGACATATATATTATATATGTTTGGCCAAAATTCCACATTCCAATTTTAAAATGAACTAGCGGTTGAGTACATTAAAGTATGTTACACTGTTGTAGCTCGACGCTTTGAAATATTTTTCTCGGTTCATGTTTTTAGTAATACTACGTTCACACATCAAAAAATGGAAGCTGCTCATGCAACATTAATAAACACACAACTGTTCTTAACTTCTGAATGCTTAGGAGCCTTTGACTGTCATTAATGTTTCATTTCTGAAATATTCAAAGTATGTACCGAGTAAGAACTAAATGTATGTGTGGTATAACTGTTAGATATGCACAAGTCAACCTCATTTTCATTATTGTGCATGTCCGTGGTCATATCCATAAATTAGGCATAATCAATGTTTTAAAGCTCAGTTTCTAACATACTATTTCTTTAGAAATGCTCTCACATTCAGAAGCAAAAAGCCCTTTGGCTGCTTCTATATACATGTTTCCACATGCACACACAGACACGTGCACACACACACCACTACTCATTTGTTGTATTGCATTTGCTCGGAGGGGGTAACTGTACTGGGTGATGAGTGTTTTTGTCAGGGCTGCTGCAGGGAGAGGCACTGCAGAGAAACCCAAATATGACAAGGACACACACACACGCACACACACACCCTAATATTACACTCACTGTTAAAAAAAGAAAAGTACACCCATATATCGTGCTCTTTCAATATGTTAGCAGCACTGAAAACTGTTAAACAAAGAAGGCTGACTGAATATGGATGCTGTTTTTCAGCAACACCCTGTTTAGTCACAGTATTAAAGCAGATATAAAACATCTCCAGGTCCATCTACTTGACATTGCTAAAGTACATCTGCAGATACCATCTGCAGATACCAATTCAAAAAGCCTCAACAAGGTAGTGGGGCGTGTTTCCAGAGCATGAAAGGCAACACCCCACACTCCTTATTTGGAAGCTCCTGACACCAAACGGAAAAGATGGCGCCAATCACAAGCTGCAACTCTGGGTTGTAACCAGCTCCAATGCAAACCAGAGGGTGAGGTCACACCTGGTTACATCCATCTAGGCTATGTAAAGGACTGTGATCAGGATCTGGATCAGAAAAACTTGATCCGGACATCCCTACTTATAAACTGTACACTGATATCTCATAACCTATTGAGTATAACAGGAAATAGCAGTGTAGTAACATACGATGTAATGAAGATGCAGTGACATCCAGAAGTGATGAGTCAGCCATCTGTCCAGAGAGTCCTGGAGAAGAGCACTTCAACAGAACAGCCATGCAGCACACATTCAAATCCAGAGAGGAAAGAGGACACCTGACCAACCAGGAGTGTGTTTGATAATCAGCAGACATTACACTGATGGAGAAGCAACAGCAGCGTCCACAGGAAATAGAACGGCTGACAACCCTTCTACAGGAGTTGTGAGGAGAAATAAAGTTGGCGCGCTGCTACCCTCTGCTGGCAGAGCTCCAGCTTCCAGAACTAAAATACATCCAAAGCAAATGGAGGCAAATTTCTGATTTAACTTCATGCTTATGTGATTAAATGATTGTTACCGTAACAGCTTTATTGTTTCATTCTCCCGCTGTAATGCGTTCTACTTCCAGCCCCGCTGCATTGTTCTTTTCTCATCGTCTAATTCCCTCCTGTCTCTGCCGGGCTGCCTGCTCGTTAATCTGGATATAGGATTGTCTCTTCTTCTCTGCATCTCCCACTGCTCTCTCCTAAATCTTTTTTTTTTTCTACATTTCAATCTCTTACACTCTTCCCTCCTCTATATCTGTATCCTATTCTCAGGTTAAATCCTCTCCCTCTGAAAAGCTTCAAAAATCATTCTGACAGGCAGCTGCAAAATATATCTACCCAGTGAAATGGTAGTGCAGAGTTGTGCAAATAATCACCTCTGGTGGATTGTTTCATTTTGTTAATGAGATGTCTGGATCACCTTATTGACTCGCCAACCATCACAATATGCTTTAAAAAGGTTCACTAACACTGATGTGATGAGGCTCATTACCTGCGAGAGGAGCTTAGACACTTAGACACACACACACACACACACACACACACACACACACACACACACACACACACACACACAGGACGGAACACAGCAGTCACAACCACAGTACCTGAGAGAGAAAACACTGTGAGAGAAGTTTATCGCCCTTCTCTTGTGTCAGTGTTGGAGCCAATTAGTAATCAGTGTCCTTTGTCATTATCCAAACACCTCCTGTGTATCACCTCTGTCTTCCAACTCTGCATACTGATTTGAATCTCCGTGCTGCCACCTTATTCCCAATTTATACAAACTGCTGCTTTCATGTGTGAAGACAGAAGATGTTTTCCAGACTGATGGTGTTCTTTAACTGCACATTAGCTCCAAATGGAGTCCATTCTAACAGCTTATTTAAAATCATAATCCCCAGTCTCTCCTCCCTCAAATATGTATTCACAGTTTTACAGCAGAGTTTAATGTTGTATGAATCTGAAGCTTACCTTCTCATAGTATTCCATGTTCTTCTCAGCAGTGGAGATAAATGCTGACTTGAGGTCAGTTCTCATACTGTTCTGCCAGCGGGACCAGTCTCCTTTCAAGACGTTGTTGGCTTGTTCCACCCGGTCTGCCAGACCATCCACCTCCTCCTGCAGCTGCCAATTACAGACACACACTTCAGAGAGGAAGTCTGGCAAATACAACAGTTTGAGCTGAGTTTGAACTGAGCTTGCTTCTATGTAGTGGTGTGAGTCTGCCAAGTATATACAGGTAGTACTGGTCTGTTGTCTATTACTATTGTGTGGGTGGTGGGTGTGTGGAGTCAAGTCCTACATTTTGAATCATGAGCCTTAAACAAGTCAGTTTTTTTAAACAATGTATTTGTTATTATAGCACATAAAAAAGAATGCTTTTGAAACTGGGTACATTTGGGGCATCCTAGTGGGGTCTAAGACACTTACTAAACCCCATCAAATAAAAATGACAAAAAAAAAAAAAAATCCATAATTTCTGTGCTGAATGTTTTTCATAGTCTGTCTGTTTTTGTCAAACTCATTAGAATCTTTACATCCAAATATGATAATCTGAGGTGAAAATCAAAATGAACCAGCGCACACTGTAATGACTTTACTGTGACTTTATTAAGAGCAAATGACGCGTTTCGCCTGTAGCCTCTTCAGGTTCGCTCAGTACGGTGGTTAATTTTGATTTTCACCTTATTATGTTCCTGTGACCGACCGGCACCTGACTGAAAATACTGGCTGTGCATGAGAGAGAGTTCTGTCCTATGATAATCTGAGCTTCATCTGTAGTCTGAGCGTCTGCTGCACTGACAAACACAC
The DNA here is from genome assembly GCF_910596095.1 of Thunnus maccoyii. Classification (NCBI taxonomy): domain Eukaryota; kingdom Metazoa; phylum Chordata; class Actinopteri; order Scombriformes; family Scombridae; genus Thunnus; species Thunnus maccoyii. Next base: position 25,968,793 of record NC_056553.1, on the reverse strand, counting down.
CTTTACCTCCAGCTCACACTACCCGACTGCCTGCTGTCAGACACACCTCTGTTCTCACTATTGTTATGCTGGTTGTTAATTCGGATTATCATTATTTGTTTTAAACAGAATGTCATGGGGAAAACTAAATACTTCTGAATACTGATACGATAATGGTTATATTTAGGCACTCAAAGCATACTATTTATAAAAACGATCAACCTAAAAGTTTTACAGAATGTTTGTCAGTGGAAATGCAGATGTTGTAGAAGTGCTCTTCATGTACATGTGTTCATGTACTTCACACAGCTCAGGATGACCACGCAACTAGAAACACTCAGGAGCATCCTGGTGGCTGAGTGGTTATGATTTGTACCATAAAACCATAATGATCATGTTGAACTCTCTCTCTCTCTCTCTTTGTTTCCTGTCTGTCTCAACTATAAACTGTCCAATGAAGGCACCCCTCCAATGTGGCATCAGTCCATGTTTTATTTAATTAAACATGGACCGATGCCACATAGCACAGTGTTTAGAGCCTAAGCTGGTTTGCAGTGCCTGTCCCTGGATAGGCCTTTATACAAATACACACACCTCTCAACACATGCGGAGCAATGCTAAACATAAACAATGATACAAGAAAAATGTCTTCTAAACTAAACTAAAAGCGTCTGGTTATCCATCACTACATGACTGATTCCTCATTAAAGCTGCACTAATCAATATTTTCACATTGTCAATGGATCGCTCATAGTGAGTATGTTCACATGCGCATGAGTATCCCAGTTTTGACTCTCATCCTGGTTCTGATCATATTCTGGATATGGTGTTTACGTGGAACATTAGAAACCTGGTTATTCATCTCTCTGCTCACATGAGTGTGTTTACATGCTCACTAGTATCCTGGTTATGATCATGTTTTTGGAGTATCCTGGTTATGTGTTGCATATGTAAACACCTTATCCTAGTTTTGAGAAACCTGGATATGCTACCTGGAGTACTCCAATAGAAACCAGGATACTGTTGCATGTAAACACCTGATCCAGGTTTCTGAACTTACTTTACTGGTATAGAACACAGAGGCCAAGACGCTGAGGAGTCAACAAACAACTGGACACAGATGATCAGAAACCTGAATACTGTTGGAATCATGTGAACAGGGAGATGAATAACCAGGTTTCTAATGTTCCATGTAAATGTCATATCCAGAATATGATCAAAACCAGGATAAGAGTCAAATCCATCAGTCTCTGATGAGTCTAAATGTTCTATATGTAAGTCCCAATAGCAACTCACTCACTATTAGAACAGACCATTTCAGTCACACTGTTTGTTTTCCTCCATAAATAAATATTGCTACACCACAGCAGAGTAACAGGAGGGAGCAGAGAGTTACAAATAAGTGGAGATTATGTTTTACTGAACTATGGTATGGTTCATGAGTCTGTGGCCTCTTACATAACCATTAGAGAATGACTGGAGACACAATAGAACAGTTATTACACTAGGTGCAGTATACAGTACCTATTGTCATGTGTATTTTAGCATAACAACATGGACAGTAAATCTAAGCAGACTGTATGAAGAGCCTAAAGTACACATTATACTAATATCCTCACACTGCAGATAATCAGATGTTACCATGCTGCTGGATTCACTGAGTCTGAGCGGGATTAGCTGTCTGACATTTAGACTGACAATGGCATTTACTCAAGTCCAATAAACAAAGCATGCTTAACATGGGCTTATCCACAGTATGTGCACACACACACACACACACAGGTCTCAGTGGCCTGCTTGTTATTGCAGTGGTATCGATCCAGCCAACTTTTCAAAACTGTGTGTGTGTGTGTGTGTGTGTACTATCACTTGTCTTTCCTATAAAACTCTGTAATACTAAACACAGCTTCAGGAATCAAGCAGTGTGTTCAGTGTAGTACAGTAACTGTATAATGAACTTCCAGTATGAATGAAAAGTAATGATTAATATAGAAAACAAACCATGTTATTAACATGAACAAGCTGAAAAGTCTGGCTTGAATGATGTGAACAGACAAAGTCAGGTTTGGTTTCATGATTCTGAAACAAAAACCATCCATTTCATCAAATCATCATCATAGTTAAATTGCAAAAAAAACAAACAAATTAATATGCAAAGAAGACCGTATTGTCCTTTTGACTTACCAATGCATCAGTGTCTTTAAGAGACAGGTTCACGATGTTTCAAGTGTGTCTTAAACCAGCAGTCAGGTCCATATGAATAATGAAAGAGGTTTTCCTCACTGTAATCATTCCTCCTGTTCATACTGACTATTAAAAGATCCCCTTCTAACGTGCTTTCAATGTAAGTGATGGAGGACAGTGTTTCCCTGTTGAGCTGTGGTGGAAGTATAGTAACACAAAGAGAGACTTTGGCACTAAAAAGACTGTAACACTGAAAGATATCTACTTGATTTGACTCATTTGGACACATTTGGCTTCACATTAGCTTCAAATAAACTTTTAAATACATTTTTGCACAGAAGGAGGACTGTGGATGTTGTCCCCCATCACTTACATTGTAAGTGCATTATGAAGGGATCTTCTAATGGTCCGTATGAACAGGAGGAATGATTACAGCAAAAAAACCAAAAAAAACCAAAACAGGTTTCACTGGTTATTTGGGCTCCTGACTGTTGTTTAAAGACACACTTGAAAAATTGTGAACCCGCCCTTTAACAAACTACTAATATCATAGAGTGACTTCAATAATTATTTTAAGTACTTTCCCATTTAATAACACTATGGTAAACTTTTAAAAATAAGAAAAGTTTAGACTACAACACTAAATAATTTAAGACTCCTTTAATCAGAGCAGTCTTATGTTGAAGTAGCCCTATAACAATATGAAATGACTCCTTTACAAGTAAAAGTATAAAGTAGGTCTGCTATTGTAACTCTATAAAGACACACAGATTTAGAAAATGTTAATAGTGGAATACAGTGTATGAATTAGTGACACTGGTTCCTTGCTGTGAGCTGCAAAATTAGAGCAGCACTGCCCCCTGCTGGCTGTCAGAGAAACACATTCATTCTCTGGAAAGGTTGACTCATACAAAAAGCTCAATATTTTCTTTTGCAGTAAAGGTCAAGTTAATGTTTACAGAAGAGAGAAATTGTATTCTGTAGTGTTTGAAGTTCAGAACAATTCTCACCATATTGGCCAGCACAGTTCTGAATTACAGCTTATAGCTCACATATCTGGATAACTGCTCATTGTCTGGAGTCCAGATCTGACATCTGAAATCTAAAGGCCCACTAGCAGTCCCTCTGCCGTCCATGACCCTTGTACTGAGGGAAGCTCTAGAGTAACATGTCTTCATGGGAACAAATTTCAGTACAGTGACGGATATGTGGAAAACTCTGCCAAACCAGATGTGAAATCACGTCATGTCTGTTCTGATCCACTTGGTTATTACAAATATTGACACAATATTTGACCCACAATAACACAACAGAATCCTAACTGACCCGATTAGACAGCCTGACCCTGACCCAGGTCAGGTCTCAGGTAGTAGGAACCAACAGGACCAGTGAAGACTTTGGCTTCTTTCAAATAAATATGAAAACACACTCAATGCTTGAAGTGTGAGAACGGACACAAGAAAATAATACAACATACGGACTATTAACAGTTCAATTTAAACATAACATTATCAGTGTTGAAAGCCTGCCTGTTCAGGGCTGCTTTAGTGCTTAAACTGACCAATACTGGATTTTTTTAGGCTGATATGATTGTGATATTTGAGAGTATAAACAACAGTAATAATATATTGACTGATGATAGTTTTTTGATAAGGAATTTTGATAAGGATCACTTAAATTAGTTTTTTTTTTATATGCACAGCCAATGATGCCCTCTGGCTGTCAAACCATGCCGAGTGACTCGGTCTAGTTACTTATCAGCTTTCATATGCACCCACATCAATATATGTGTAAAAAGCCAAACAGCTGATTGATCAATCAAGCTCTACTCCAGTGTTGCATTTGTATAAAGTTGAGAAGTCTGAGAGAGACACTGTTTTCACAGGCTGAGTAGATGCAACCATAATAAGGATAGTGACTTTAACGTAGAACATTGGTGAAATGCCCCTTTAACCTGTACTCTAAGCTCTGTCAATAAGTATATACAAGTTTTTATCCAGTGATGCAGCTGGCCCTCTTTAATTCTCCATATGACAACTACTTACAGATCAACATTTTTCCCACCTAACTAATACATGAATAAATGAAAGGAAGCCTCTTTAAATAAAAGCCGGATGAAAGCCAGTGTGTTTCCTGGGTGCTCATTCAGCTCAGTGTGTGGCCACATCGTTTCTTTGATAAAAGCCCTGTTGGAAACAGTAACAAAGGCATCCATTTGATATTTCCCTCCTCATTAGTGGAGATCTGTTAAAGGCAGAAACAGACTGATATGCATTAAAGGCTGCAGGACTGAATTAAAGCCAGTTCATTCACACACACACACTGCTAATTAAAGCAGGAATACAATACAAGTCTATGGGGGAAATCTCAGTCCTGCTTCTTAATTAAAATCTCACAGATGGATTTTGATATCAGCTGGGTGAGGGCATACACACCTGCAAATCTACACATACACACACACACGCACACACACACACACAGGCAAACACCACAACTACAGTCTAAAAATAGCTCTGTCCTTTGCTCGCCTAACTTTCCGTCTTCATTCTTTGTCTCCTGACATTTTGAAGTGAGTCATCATCTAAAAAGGATATGGGAATTTTCATTACGCTGCGATTAGCTGCTGGGCTTACACTGTGAAATAATATTGACAGCTCTTATTCCCACTGAGCTGATGACTGACTTCCATCCGACTAGCCTGGATATTTAGATAATCCCCCTAGGAAGCCTTTTTCCTCCCCAATATGAGCTGAGGGTGGCCCTGTGGGAGATGCCCCACTCCACGCTTCACTTTATTACACATAATCTCCGGGAAGATGACAGAGGACACACAAACACATCTGCTGGCACAGAGAGACACAAGGAGGGAGGGAGGGAGGGAGGGAGGGGGGGGGAGAGTGTGTGCGGATCTGAAATTGCACTTACTGCTTCTTGGTCGACTTTTTTGGATGCCAGGGCCTCGTTCTTGGCCTCAAACTCAGCCTGGATGTTGTCTCTCCGTCTCATCACAGCCTTAGACAGACAAGCAAAGAGTTTTGTTGTTTCATTCAATAAAGTCACCTTTTTTTAAAAAAAGAATTCACTAATTACCCAGGGGCCCATTTCCCAGAACAATCGATCTCTGTGAGTGTTTTGAAGTGTGATTCCACGAATGTTGCTCATTTTTTTTTACACACGTTTCCCCCAAACAGCTGTTAAAAGCATCCTAACATGGCAGTCAATGGTGCCGGAGAGAGGTTGTTGAATCGATCTGAAGGAAACAATGCTGACTGAGCTGCCTGTAAGTCTTCTGTAAGTTCTCACCCTTTTTAAAGGAGATCAATTTCTAGGAAGTTTCCAGGACATTTTAAATGATATCAGTCAGTGTGTGGCTATACATCTGGACCTGAATTTTGTTGCTCACAGGAATGTGGATGTGGTTTTATGGATTTTATACAGAGCTCAACAGAAGAGAATGTAGAGATTAGTTGTTATTTTGTTTACATTGAAGAGTAAAACAGGGTTTCTGCAGGTTTCACCAAGTTAAATTTAAGACTTTTTAAAAGACATTTTAATACCGCATAGAATGCAAGCAGCAGAAAAATAATGGATGAACTGATGGATAGATTAACCAACCAAAAAATAATGAACTGATTTAAGGTCAGAGGTCTGGAACAATAGAATCAGGGATTGTTTTCCAGCCAAGTTTTGCTAAACTCACATAAAAAAATCATTTTTTTAAAATTCATTTAAAAAGGCCTTTGTGAATGAAATATAAGACTTTTAAATACATTCTAAGGCCTTTTTTTTTTTTTTTAGGAAACCTACATCAAAGCTTTTTAAGATTCAAGACCTGCAGATACCTTGTAAAAGAGGTAATATAGTTGACATATTTGACTTGACACTTTACATTTAATGAAAAAAACAATATACCTGTAATTACTAAACGTTCTGCCAATAACATTAGACTAAATGACCAAATAACGTTGGTTAGCTTAGCATAAACAGATTTCCCTCCCACTGTAAACTCTGAGCACAACTAATTACAAAACATGTATATTTTCCCAGATACACAGTACTGCGCAAAAGTTTTAGGCAGTAAAGTAAAGTGAGGATGCTTTGAATAGTTTTTATTGATCAGTCACCTTGATCCAAAGTTGAGTAAACAGCAGAAACCTAAATGAAATCAATATTTGCTGTGAGCAGCGTTGCCTTTAAAAACAGCAGCAGTTCTCCTCGGTACACCTGCACACAGTTTTTCAGGTGATTGGCAGGTCGGTTGTTCCTGCATATTGAAGAAGTTGCCACACTTCTTCTGTGGATTTAGTCGTCTCAGCTGCTTCTGTCTCTTTATGTTAATCCCAGACTGACTCCATGATGTTGAGATCAGGGCTCTGTGGGGGCCAAACCATCTGTTGCAGGACTCCTTGTTCTTCTTGGTGATGAAGATAGTTCTTTATGACTCTGGCTGATGTTTGGGCTTGTTATCATGCTGTAGAATAAATTTGGGACCAATCAGACGCCTCCCTGATGGTGTTGCATTATGGATAATGCTGACTGCAGGTCGGACTTGGTGTGGATTGAACGGACAGAACACTTTAATAGCACTTATGCGCCACTCACATTTCACTTTCTATGTGGATTCCCAGTTAGGATCTAAACATCTAGAGTGCCTAAAACTTTTGCATAGTACTGTACATATATAAATAAAACTGTCATACATTCACAAAGGATTGTCAGTTATGGTCATTTTATCTTTTGGCATCTTTTGGAAGTTCAATTCAGATCTTTATGGTCCCATAAGAGGAAATTATTTTTGCAGCTGGGCAACATAAAAACACAAACACAATGAGACAATTGAATACATTATAAGTGCTGGTACTAAGCAGGGTGAAGCCGTCTTCTCTGCTGGTAACCAGGGAAATCAGAAACAAGAAAAATAAAGTGCTGAGCTGTGCGAGGAACCAAGAGACAGTTTATACTGTATCTAAAAAGACTCATTGCACATGTGATAACTTGAACCTGTTGCACCTCAGTTTTGGAAACCTGTCTCTCTGACTAGACAGTTTCATTACAGCGAGTGATGCTACAGTGGCTTCCTGTTATGTCATCATATTTGGCTGATTCATACTGGACTGCTTAACAAATTGCCAAAGGGTTTAGTAGAAAAAACATGTCTTTAGTTGAAGTTACATGCATGAGCCAGCTGGGATGTTGTCTATTTGTCCTGAGGTGCATTCAGGGGCTCATACCATTCAGGGGCTCGTACCATAGTTTTTTTTTTCCATTATCCAGCTACTATCAAGTTGTGGAAAGCCAGTCTGCTGTATTCCAGGTTTTCCAGGACATGTGCAAATTCCATACCTGTCCTGAGGCAAATTTGTTAGTTTGGAACAGATGTGAGGTGGAGGAGGAGACATGAGCAGTGTGGTTGCGGCTCACCTTCAGCGTCTCAGCACAGAGGACGTACTCATGCAGGGCGGGGACCAGGACCTCAGACAGATGGTGGATCTGTTCCTCTGTTTCCTTGCTGCACCGCTCCACACAGCTGGCCACGCCCTTCAGCGGCTCCTCAAGCTCCTCCTCTAAACCCGCCCACTGGGTGTATGTGGGGCTGTACTGCTTCAGTTCATCCAGATACTCTGGAGACACAAGGGACACATTTAACCACAATCCAGTTGGAGGTAGCTTTAGCTCTGTGCTGCATTCATGTCAGATTGAAATAACAGTTGGGATGAAACAACAACTTAGAATTTCTTCATACAATATGATTTTTGAGACAAAAGTTTTATTAAATGAAAAGTAAAAATTGCTATATGCTTCAGCCACCATTCAACCCTGTACCAGACTATGGAAGTCTATAGCTGCCAATATTAAAATGAAAGCATTCAATCAAATTGAACTGTCATTTTCTATTTGTGTGCACAAAATTAAATTATAAAAACACTAAATTTGCAATGATAAGCTCTGCCCATGGTTCCGCCCCCAAGCTGTGACTGGGGACAGAAAAACCAATGATTGATTTGATTTCACTGTGGCATAAAAAGATAAACGACATACATACATATTCAAATGCTGAACATTTAGCCAAAGTATTTTTAATTAATTGAACATGACATGACAAAAAACCAACACATTTCTTTGTGCCCCTGGCTGTGACTGCTGCAGTACCTCTCTGTTCCTTGATGATCCTCTGGGTGACTTTGTCCACAGAGGAGATCTTGTTGCTGAAGTCATCCACATACTCCTGCATGAGACTGAACTCCTCCGGTCGGTTCCTGAGGCCTCGTACCGAGTTGGCCACCGCCCTCACCGTCTCTCCCATCCGGCTCAGGAAGCCTGGACCCTGTTTCCTGTGAGACGCCAAGTCCTGAAGGTGGTCCAACACCAAGACTTCAGTTAAACTGTGCATCACTGTTAGTAAAAGTGCTCCATGACACAATGATGTTCAGTATTAAAGGAATAGTTCAACACAATGGAAAATTTATATTTATTTTCTTTTCTTTCTTTCTTTCAAAAAAAAAAACAATGTGGACTCTCAGATTTTCTCTGTGTGTGTGAGTGTGTGTGTGTGTGTGTGACCTGTGCAGTGAGGAAGACTTTGAAGTGCTGGCTGTAGGACAAGATGGGATGCTCAGAGATCTTGTTGAGGAAGCGATGCAGGGCTCTCTTCCTGGTCTCGATAAAGTCGTCGTTGAAGCGCTCCACCATGCCTTTCATCACAAACTTCTCTGGCAGAGGCTGAGGAAAAGATCCATACATTGTGCTCAGTCAGAGAGTCAAACAAAGGCAGCGTGCCATGATGTTGATGCAGTTCCACAGAGCCAGTATGGTGTCAGTTCCCTTTCATACAGGGAAGTAAAGAGTGGATAGTGTAACACTGAGCATTTAGTAAGAACATGTATACCGATTCTCTTCCTGTTCTTTTGGCTTCTTTAATTCAGAGCTCTATCAACTTCTGTCATTTGTGTGGATTTTAAAAATAATCATAAATTATTTCATCTTTATATGTGTGCAAAGCAGATATTACACATAAAGCAATGTAATATAAAAGTGTATCAGAAAAGCTAAGTGTTAAGACTCAACTCCCAAATTATTCCAGAGCTCCTGGAAAAGATATCTGTTTCCTCTATTCTCATCCCTTCCTTCAGCATGAAAATATGAAAAGCTTCAGTTAAAAAAAAACAAAACAAAAAAAAAAACAGTGCAGGAACTGGAGAAGGAGCCTAGTTTGGCTGTATTAGAAGGTATAAAGTCTGTGTAAGGACTCAAGGGGGGGATGTGTAAACACTATTCCAGAATTTGAGAGGTGGATAAATGGCATTTAAACGCGTTTACCCTCCACTAGAGCCCTGCTCATGATCCAAGTGAGGGACCATTCTTAAGACCATTTCTTCTGAGTTTTATATATACTAGCAGTAATGTTAAGTATGTATGACTTGTGGTTGAATAATTCAAAAACACTGTTATGGGCCAGGTGGCAAACTATTCCAAAAGGAAAATCAATTAAAAAAAGGAAAATGAGATACCACATTGACTGCCTTCCAACCTTTAATATGAGATGACATATGAAGTCACTGCAGCAGCCCACAGATGAGCAGAACAGATGATGTGGTGTGCGGATACATACGTGGACTATGAGCGTTGGGTAGTTTTCTTCCAGTCTACTTCGGAGCCAAAGGAAATCCTGGTAGCGTCGGCGTACCTCATACTCACTGGAGTCAAACTCGCTCCGTGTGGTCTGGAGAGAGAATCCCAAATCATTACCAAGCCACCATGCACCTTTTTAAAGAACATGGAGTGTTTCCATATACTGTATACATGCTAGTATTCAGATGTTACACAGATCTGAACCTGTATTCATCAAGTGTCTCTCAGAAACTCTCCTTGGAACTGCACCGAAAGTTAAACTGGGACTAAAACACTTCAAGTACCTCAGAGTAGGACTGAGATATACTGATGAAGCTTCCCACATTGACTTTCAGCAGGGACGTTCTTGTCTCAAAGTAAAACTTGAAATTTGCAGTTTTTCTGATGGTTGCTGATAGTTATTTGGAATATTAAACAACTGGAACATTTGAAACGCAACCCTAACCCTCGCCCCATCCTGTTTACCCTCTACATGCTCCCCCCTTGGATGTGGCATCAGCAGACATGGGATGTCTTTCCATTGCTATGCTGATGATACCCAGCTGTACATCAAAACTGCCCCAAGCCCTTCTGCAGCCAGGTCACACCTCAGCACCTGTCTTAACCCTTATATACTGTTCATATTCTGACCCTTGATAGTATGGAGCGGGTCATTTTTGACCCGACTCAAGTATCCCTTTATAATTAGTCCTTACATCAAATTTTGAACCACAAATGTATTTTGCGTCTATATATATATCCTTCATTAATGCTTCAGGGAGCAGAGTTTTTCTTTAGGTTTGACATTATTTGTTTATAGAGAAAATACGTTCACAGTCATGCTATATTATGATTTCATGTTATCTAAAACAGGAGAACAAAACAGGTATAATTATTTCTATGAATTTTATTGAGAGTGAAGGATTCAACAAGACTTTTGAATGGTAGGTTCCCACCCGGTGGGATCAAGCTGTAAGATTTTCTCACAGTCAAAGGAATAAGAGGTGTGTGTCCTGGTCACACTGTAGTACAGTGATAACATCCTCACACAGCAGCCTCTCTTAAGTGGCTGAAGTGTTGATCACACTGGACTGCATCAGAAGCAGTGTCACAGTGTGCTGAACTTCAACAGACCTCACTAGCATTTGGTGCTGGGGCTGAGAGTAGAGTACTAATGCATGCACAAAACTTATTTTCAGGCTTCTCCATTTCCATCACATCCGTTAGGTTTGCAGTTAGGCTCTGGTGGGCTGAGGGTTAAGAGGTTGACCATGAACCACAGTGTCCACAGTTTCATGGCAGGCCAGACCTTTGCTGCATCTCACTACCCATCTCTCTCTACCCCTCATTTCCTGTAAGTGAACAAATAAAGCCATAAATGCCCAAAAACTAATTATTAAAGAAAACAAACTTTGTAGAACTTTGCAGCATATATGCAAAAAATTATGCTAAAATGAATAAATATCATACATGTTATAATGATATTCAAAAATATTCCACTTGCATAGTAAAATGTAAGTAAACATGGACAAGCCAATGAATTGACCTAACAAAAATTTAAATATCAAAAGAGGGGAATGATTGGAATTATCCCAGTTAGTCTTATCCAATCACATGGTTTACTATGCTTATAGTAGAGCTGTGCTGTTTGTTTTTCCATAACCTCAGCAACAATCAGTACTTTATCTGATGAGCTGTAGGAGTAGTCACAGCTGTTTAACGTTATGAGGAACTCAGCCTCTGTGGGGAAAGCATGTCTTCTCCTTGTTGGTAGAACAATTCCACCCAGCACAAGAAATGTGCTCAATTTTTAATCACAATGCTAGCTTTTAAATGAGGTGATTGTCATCAAAGGTTCCCGCAAAATATCTCCTCCCATGATTGTCTCTGGCTGACCTCCATGTCCTGGCAGCTCCTCACAGTTAAGAACCCCTGGAGCTCTCCTAATTATCACCAAAGTCTGAAGTGATTTTCTAAGTTTCTAAGTTAAGGGGAAACCACTTATTCACACATCAGTGTGTTTCCAGGTGTTGGGAACAACTATATGTGTAAAAAGTTGTGTTAAGTCTTTTGTGTCTCCAGAGTGAGCAGGTGATGTCACTTAAGTCAGTGTCGGTTGGGGCTGAGGACTTCAAGTTTGAAAATGAAGGAATTTTTGGGTGTGGAGTTAGAAAGAAGTGAGGTTACCAGACCTCTGTAGATGCTCCTCATCCCTGCTGGAGGCTAGCAGCTCCAGGCTACATTAGCTGCTTCTAGCATAACACACCTAAACAGGCAACCGAACAGTCTGTGGTCGAGTTGCATTGTGGGTAATGTAGGCACGGGGTTTTTTAAAAGGAATAAGAATGCATGCAATAACACAAACAATATCTCTGGTTCTGCTGCATCAATTTAAGTCCTTTTATAAAACTGTCTTTCATGAGTCCGACAATATTACAGGAGTACTCCTTTCAGAAAGTCGTTACAATGCTTTTACACCCAGTCCTAAAAGTAGGACCAAATATGCCTCTGACAAATTTTGGTCAATTCAGACTTTCTTTCAGATTTCTACTCTGAAATTCTTGATAAATACAGGCCCAGTTCATTTTAAGAACTTGTTAAAATGGGTCAAATCAGTTAAGTCCCCCTCCACTAAAAAATGTGTTTTTCTTCTTGTTCCTACAGTTGGATGTTTGAGCTTTTCCACACAGAATGATGTATGTGCAGAGTTTATTTTCACATTCATCTGCTGAAAGTGGAAAGTTTCTCTCTTTTTGTGGAAAAAAATCATATTAGCCCAAAATTATTATTGAAAATTGAGTATTTTATACACATCTTACAACATGCCTGGAGGGGATCTTTAACATATTGTATGCATATAAACATGCAAGGCCTCCTTCCTCACCTTAGTCACTACTCTGTACATGATGAAGGTCTCGATGGCAGTGACATGGCTCTCTGGGTTGTCAACAGTGATGAAGAGGTCTTTGGTGTTGGCATCCTGCTGTTCCTCGTCCTCCTCCAGTCGGTACTGGTTGACCATGGAGCTGGGAGAGTTGGGCATTGGGTCTCCATCTGCCAGGGATGTGTTCTGGACCAACAAGACAATGTCACTGTTAATCCATAGTGACTTTTACAACAAGCAAAAGCTCTCCATTATCCAAACTACAAAACTATAGAAATACAGTAGCTATATAAAGGATTTGAACTTCTCTCTCGAGCTGTCTTGTTTCACTCTTTACACAACTACTACCTCTCTCTATGATGGCAGGCTTTTCACCCTACCCTCAAGTGTAGCCATTCCTCTTAGTATTAACTAGTTAGTAGTAATGTTACCACTGATTTGCTCCATACTGTTTTTCTGACACTAGATTTTCTGCACTTTTTGCAGGTAATCATGATTGAATTGCAGTTGGGCAGGCATGGACAAAATACATTCATACAGAGTACATACACTTTATCACATGTTTAAACAAGGTTCAGGAGCATGTAAGGAAGCTAAAAGAAACCTAAGGTATTGGAATAGGTATCAGGAGATGTTTTTTTTCTTTGCAACGATTTGCATCATGGCAAAATAAGCTTGAAACCCTCTATCACTTATTGTTCTTGGATCTGTGAAAGCAAGTTGTGAGGTCAAGTGACATTCTCTCCAGCTTTGCTTAACATTCACAAATGGCTTCACCTCATCAATCATGTTGAAACACACCCATAGCAACCTCTGTTAGAGTTTTACAACCTTTTGGCTGCAGTGTCATTCTACCCTTAGTTCTTCGTCTTTAAAAAAAGTGTATTGAATGTGTTTGGCCCAACTTGTAAATCTGCCTCTCAAACTCAACAAAGTTTCAGTTTCAACCCATAAACTACCAAGAGCAAGAAGCCTGTTTTCCAACAGAGGGTTCAGCCATTGGAAATAAATGATCTGCTGTATAGCACGTGTTTGAAAGGCTAGAAATTCACACAGTAGGTCACATAGCTCAGTCTTTTTTTTAATTATTATTCTTTTCTATCCCATCCAATAGTGGAGTTGTCGGAACATCTGGAACAAGGTCAGTGGACGAGCCAAATGCATCCATCTAAAACCTTGAATTATTACTAATGAATGCTGTCCATTTAGATACAGCTGAATATGTGAGGATTCTGAACACTGTTAGCACTTCTTATCCATGTTGGTTAAATGTTATGCTCAACAGTTCATTCTTGACCTTGGAAAAAGCAGCTAACAAGGCAATTCCAACTCAAGGTCAACTCACTGGCTTGTTGTGTCATACAGAATAATAGTCAGATTCTTTGACGACTGAAAAAATATTGCATTGATGAAAACTCTGATTAGCTCCAAAACAAGTAAGTGGACCTTGAGTTAAGACTGTTTTGTCATCTGCTGTTTACAAGTTCAAGAATGAACTATCAAGGTCAGGAAATGAAGACAGCAATTTTGATAAGTGATTAACCCAAAGTCATTTATCAAGCGAAAATGCCAAACACTTGTTTCTCAAGTGTAAGGATTTGTTGCTTTTTACTTTTTTATAACGTTACAAATTTAATATTGTTGAGTTTTGAAGTGTTTGTCAGACAAAAACTGCAATTTAAAGAGATAACTTTGGGATTTGAGGAACTGTGATGGACATTTTTCTTTTTTTTCCCTTTTCATACTTTATAGACTAATTGCCAATTACAACTAAACACAAAGTACAGCTGAGGCTGATGGGAATATTATTGGTTAATGATGAAATACCTGCAAAACTAAAGTACTGGACTCATCCTGAGGGGAGCATAAATGTCTACTAAATTTCATGAAAATTCATCTAACACTGTTAAGACATATCACTTAAAACCAAAAATGTCAACCTCATGGTGGTGCTGAAAGAACACATACTACAAGCGTTACTGGAGTTGTGACCTCTGTTTATTATGGGACTAATGTGTCTCAGTTTCTGGCCTTCATTCTATCTATCTGTACACAATTTCATGACAATTTCAGTCTGGACCAAAGTAGTAGACCAACAAATAATTGTTACTTGCATCCCTTGACTTGTCACTTTAATAAGGTTATAAAAGTATATCACCTGCTATAATTATCACCACTATGACTGCATCCAAATACTTAAAATACACAACATTTAAGGAGCATATTTCATCATTCTAGAAGACTGCAACTGTGAGGATTTTCAGAAGTTGGGATTTTCAACAGTGATACACTCAGCTTGTCTTTGAGGACTAACTCTGAACGCCATCTGGACCCTGTGGGCGCATTCACAATTTGCAAACCTATCCAGATGGTGTGTGGGGTAAGAACTCGATTGAGGATAAATATGCTCAGTACAAAAATTGGACTGGATTAATCCCTAGTTAGTCCATCCACCTCTCTCACACACAGACTGGACTGTACAGTACATTCAATAATAAAGAGTGAAAGTGTTGCCATTGTCAGAACTGAGCTGTCAACTCTACAGCAATCCACAGCAGTGACATCAATTTGAGAAAAAAACTTTGATTCCCGGATCAACAACATTCTAAATGGTAAAAAGGTCAAAGATCAGCAGTAATAAAACTCATACAGCTTGAAGAAATGTTCATTTTACCCAAATAATGATTATCCATTATGTATAGGCCTAATATGAATAACATCTTCAGCACTCCACCTAGTGGTTAATTTAGGTTACGTTACAGTAAGCCAAGCCATTTCAGACACATTACTTACAAGATTTACTTATGGGGCTTTTGACGAGCAGTGACCTCTGCTGGTACAAGTGGTAATGACAGGATATTTGATTCTATTGATATCACTTCCAACATCAAATTCCAAACAAAATATGATCGGGAAAGAGCAGGGACAAGAAACAGACGGTTAGTCGGCTAATACTTTGAACAGCACTTGACCACACACTCAAATGCAATTTAACATTGTGACATTGTCTTTTTCAGTCAATAATAAAAAGATTTTGGGAGCTATTCCAGTGTGCTGACATTCCAGACTATTAAACATAAAAATCATTCATTATGTTCATATCATCCAATTATTTGGTCTCTACAATTTTTCTTAGATTGAATAATATATAAACATTTGAAATTATTCACCAGATAATTCCACAGTTTGACTCCATATACTGAAATAAGACTGCTTTAATGTGTGCAAACTGAGTTTTAAAATGAAATTTCCTTCTATGATCATCATCACCTGATCTTAACACAAACATGTTTTCAGGCAATAATCCACTTTAGGCTATAAATATAACTAAAAAAGTAGGCTAAATTCTTCAGTTTTATGACTCTTGACTTGATAAACCGCCTGATTCATAATTCATACTGCTCTATTATATGTGTTGCCCCTCCAGTAAAATAAGTGAGAAGTGCAACATGTCAAGGGCTTTATAATCCAAAATACACTTTTGCTTTGTTCACAGTTGCAATACTTTTGGAAACTATTTTCTTTATATAGGCTAAGTTACGTGAGGTTTCCAAGAAAAAATTATGGTCTATGATCACGCTACTCTACCGGAGTGGGGGGGGGGGGGGGGGGGGGGGGGGGGATGTCTCAACTATTATTGGATTGATTGCCATGACATGACTTTGATGATCCTGACAAATGAAGAAGTATTTTCATCTCGCACCACAACAACAGCAAGTCAAAGTTTTCACTTATAATATATTAGCACAAAATTCTGGAACAAATATTCAGCTGACTTTGGCGCCTTTTCATCTATCACCAGCAGCTAATGGTGACATACTGTACTGTGTGTGTGGTTCATTTGGAAGCACGGGCCTTTTCACAGTGGACTTTATGTTGTCACATTCAAATGATCCAGTTTATGCAAACAGCAGTGAACCATGAGCATTAGTGTGCTGCTTGCAGGTCTGTTTCCTGTAAAAACAGCTGAGAAGCTGCTGAGGTCAGCAGAGGTTCCAGAGCCCCGCCCCCTGCTCCGCTCCACACTACAGCACGGTGACAACAAACATGTGATGACTTCTCTCTCCCAGATAGTCTGCTTATCATTTGACTATGCATATGCTGCACGGAGTACTCACTCTGCCTCCTTTTCCAGGAACCACAAACAAACCAAAATGGCAACACATGCTCTGCTTTTAACTGCAGAAAACTGAAGTTAATTCAGACCACAGTATGCACGCACTAATATCCACAACTAAATTCTTTGTGATGAGCTCGCCACGAGACTGGTTGTTATGGTAACAGCCTGAGGGGAGAAGGAAGTAGCAATTTCTACAAGATTCTGGGGTCCACAAATGTCATCGTATGCATATGTTACATTTAACAACATGTGAGACTACCTGAGCCAAATGTATCCACAACTAAAAATAACTGTTATTCACAGGAAAAACTGCTTTGGATCATGTAGCAGCTCAGTTGTTATAGTAACTGTGTTAATGTGTTTCAGTACAAGAGGAGGCGAAAGCTCCTGGCTACATTTATTTCATTTAATATCATGTTTGACTAGAACTAAATGAGCTCTGGCATCAGGAGTCACTGAGCGAACAAATTCAGCTCTGCAGGAATGTTCAAAAATCTTGAAAAATAACGAAAAGAAAAGAAATATATGTAACTGTCATCTTAAAGACTGAACATCAAATCTAATCAAAATGAATTAAAACTCATTTAATTGATACTCTCTGAAATTAAATTGTATTGAACTGAGAAACAAAAATCCAGCTCTGTGCTAAAAATAATAGTTCATGTAGTAAGCAACAGTTTAGCATATTTAGAACATGATCTTGCAGCAGATCATGTACTGTACACTGTTGTTTATTTATCACCACTATGCATGTATCATTACAACCTGCTGTCTGTCTCTCAGTGCATGTATGAGTAGGTAAGATGTAGGAGCAGGTGTGCCAATATCAAAATATAATGACACAGTTGGAGACAAAGAGGGTTTGCTGTTGTCTTCATGTTGGGACACGTCTCAGTGTAAAACCATACACCACTTATCAACAGGAGAAAAGACAGACTGCGTTTGATTTTTTTCTGTGTAAGTCTGTAGTCAGTTTAACCATGGTTAGGTCCATGTCAGCATCAGTACTGTTGCTATGGCTACCTGCAATTTCATTCACTGTATCTTGCACACTGATTTAGAATTGTGGTTAAACTATTTTTCCAGATGTCTTCATATAACAAACAAATCAAACCGAAAGCAGTGGGAATAAGTGAGTGACAGCTTTTCTAATATAATTTACAGTAATGAGACTTAATGGAGTGAGTTTGCAGTATATCATCTATATAGTAACCATGTTTGAATTTGTCTTTTTTTTGTCCTCTATCTTCAGGGATGGCAATGAATGTCTCTCTAGTCCAACACTTTGATCCAGACGGAAATATCTCAGCAACCACAGGATGCATTGCCAGGGGATGCTGTACTAATGGTTCCCACTTTAGTGATTCTCTGACTTCCTCCAGCGCCTTCATGACGTTGGCATTTGTGATTTTTAACCAAATGTCTCAACAGCTGTTGGATGGATTGCCGTAAAATTTGGTTCACATTCATGTTCCCTCAGGATGAAGTGTAATCACTTTTCATCTAGTGCCGTCATCAAGGCAACAATTTACTTTGTCTAATACTTTGGTTTATAACCAAATATCTACAAAACTCAGCTGCACTTTGTGCTAATTAGCAAATGTTGGCATGCTCACAAGCTAAATTAAACAACGGGTTGATGATTTTTCACGTCTGTCTTAACAACAGTTAGGAGCCCAAATGAACACTGAAATTGTTTTTTCTTGCCATAATGATCCCTCCTGTTCATACTGACCATTAGAAGATCCCTTCATAATGCACTTACAATTACAAAAGTTTATCTGAAGCTAATATGAAGCTTCAAATGAGTCAAATCAAGTAGATATCTTTCAACGTTACAGTCTTTTTAGTGCTAAAGTGCCTCTTTTTGTTACTAAACTTCCACCTGCAGCTCAACAGGGAAACACTGTCCGAGGAAACACAAAGAGGGAATTTGATGCTAAAAAGACTGTAAACGTGGCAGATATCCACTTGATCTAGTCAATGTTTGTGATCACACCAGATGGCTCTCCGCTTGGCTCCGTTCCGCTAAACATACGCACTTCGTCTATTTTTGACGGAAGCCGCAGCAAGCTGCACAGAGCAGATCAAACCGGGCAGGACGTCAGACACGGTAATGGCATAGAGCATCCAATCAAGTTTCAAAATAAAACACCCCGTGAAGATCGTATGTCGCATCACTACATCAACATGACGTCATAACTGGTGGCACCGGGCCAGACGTCAGCCGGGTCAAGAGTGTCTCAGCAGATATTTGACACCATGGACAACAAGAGGTTCATCTTGGAAGTGGAAAATCACAAGATTTTATGACAGCAACACTGCCAAACATGGCTGATGACTCTTAGTTTAGTTCCTTTGGCATCCAGAGGTTAATACTCCTTTTTAGACTCTCTCTATGCATTGAAAATGTGTTCTTTATGATAAACTGTTAACAAGTGTGGAACTGAAGTGACAGCTATTCTAACTCTCTGTATGTATGATATAAACTAGATCTACATTATTAACATAATAACTGTTAATCACTGCCTGGTTATAGTGATTAGTATATCCAGGAAGCTAGCTATAAATTCACTGAATATATTTATATGCATCACATTTAAAGTATGTTAGTTCTGTTTGTTTCTCTATCATAGTTACGTGATTTGGGTACATTTTTCATATACATTGTAATCTTTACCTTAATGTCAGTGTTTTCTTCTGTATCTTTCACATACAGAAGCTCAGCGCACCGCCTCTCTACAAGCCTGTCTAACTCTACCAGCATACTGATGTGTATGTAAGTCTCTGAGGGGAAAAACAGCTGTGCCTGGAAGTGCCTTCATGGAAATAGAAAAGGCCAGTATCACAGTGAGCTGGGCAGCACAGCTTCTTTACAGGTTTGAGGTTAAACCTGCGGCAGGTGAAATGACACACCCTCCACCCTGACAGAGCAGTAAGGACGCACTGATCAGCCTGTTTTTTTCATACATTCTTACTAAAGCCTGACCTAGATATGTACTGAGCAAGACATTATGTAGTTTTTATCATATTACTATTATGTCATTTACACAGAATGAGTGTCACGCTACATGTTAACAACTCATTAGCTATCGTTCACACTACTGGCAAGCCATGACATTCACTGGCTCGGTGGCTAACTGGGAACTAATTTAGATACAGTTCAACTGTAGCATTTTATAGCGTCTGTCAGCGTTATACTGACAAGACAGGAAACGACAGGGCCGCTGTTCATTCACTCGCTAGAATTGTCTAACTAATAATGAAACGTAAAACCAAATTTGTCAACAGGCTTCACACCACTCGACTGCTGTGCTGCTGATGAGGAAGAGGAGGAGGAGGTGCTGACTGTAGCTTACTGTAACAAAACCAGGCTGTCAGGCTTATTTAGTGTATACAATTATGAGCGGATATGCTTTATTATCATTCAACTCATGTATTTCACTCACAAGTAAGCACCTTATCATGAAGACACGAACACAGACTCTGTTCTGCTTTGTCAGGGGCCAGCTCAGCTGTGATGCCTTCAAGTGAATTGAGATTAGTGTGTTGCCAACAGTGGACAAACTACACAACAGCAACTACTACTGCTAATAAAGTTACTCATGTTACTTATCGGCCGTGAAAACATCAATACACATTTATCTGCAATTAGCTTCTATTAGATGATAAAATCGGCCCACTGATGTATCGAAAACTTTCCAAGAGCCACCACCGTTCCTCGCGTCATGTTATTTTTCCAACCTGGAATCATAACTTTACAGCAGTAATATAATCTCTACAACTAACAGCAGGGTAATGTTGAAATGTAAGAATTTCAGCACTGATTCCAAAATGATGGGCCTATTTTTTCTGATATCTCATTTGTATAGTATGAATATGAACAAAGCAACTGATTCATAGATTAGTCAAACAACAAAAGTCATTTATCAGGCAAATCTGCCAAATATTCTCTGGTTGCAGCTTCTCCAAAGCCATCCTCTGTTTTATATCTTTATAAACTGCTCTGAGAAACTGTAATGGGAATTTCTCACCATCTTGTAATTCATAAATCATACTAAATAACCAACAGATTGATCAACAATGAATGTGATTATTAGTTGCAGCACTATCTGAAACAGCCTGTTCACGAGCTACTTCCTGCAAATACTGACTGACACTGTTGTTGTGGAGTAAAGAGGGAAGTTTACAACCACAGACTGTAAAAGCTGTTATCAGTCAACATTAGGCTAGTTTCTTTTTAACATGACTACAATCTTTTCCTAACTTCAGCCAAGCAGTGTTAGCTGCCTAAACTTAACAGACTGAAGACACATGTGATACATCCAGTGAGTGGCAGGTCTGGGCTTTTGCTAATTTTGTTAATGAGAGGTCAGGGGAGAATGGCCAGACTGGTTTTAGCTATAGAGGAGCATCTCTGAACACACAACATGTGGAACTTTGAAGTAGAACTAGAGCTACAGCAGCAGAACACCAGGTTCCACTCCTGTCACTGGTTGAAAAACCACATACTGTAATCATACTATTGATTTTGGCTTGATGATCCTGATCATACTGTGGGTGAAACTAATAAATGTTCAAAAATAGTGAAACATGACCATCACAATAACTTGGAAAGCTTCAAATAACTTGTTTTGTCTAAGAAAGAAACCCAAAGACATGCAATTTAATTTCCTATAACATATACTGTTTGTTGTTGTGCTGTTGTATGTTTTGATTATAATGGATCTAATTATCTGACTAATCATTTCAGCTCTAGATGTTACTTGAATAGGTGCTTTTATTTTGACATAAAACCCTCAACAATCAGCAATCATCTGATCACAGAGCATCTTCACATGTCAGGTGATATTCCAAACAAGCATCTTTACATCTTCTGCCAGCCAGGAGATGACAACACAGTTGCTGTTGACAACAATAATGCACCAGAGGCCTGTACTATGAAGCAGCGAGGTAACTTCAGGTTTAACTCTGGGTTTTCAGTCCTATAACGCTGGCTCACTTCTTACCGGGGTTCATCACCATAGTAACTTATGCTGAACAGCTAACCTGCTCTGGAGCAGGTTAACTTCAGAGGACTGGATCACAACCTGTCAACACTCCAACCACTGACCAATCAGTCATCATTCTTACAAGATCCCGACATGGACAGAAGTCCTGAGTTACAATAAAGTGACAAGTAAAAAAGTGTGATATATATATTTCTATAGGTCAGTGGAAACATTTTATCATTCCATGTTTCTATTTCCACTCTGGTTTTAAAACAGAGCTTCTAACAAACAGAGAGATCGTTTACAACACTAAACACATGATGATGATTTTAGCTGCATTTTAATAGTAGAGTGAAGCTGACAGTGATTTTACACTCTGATTCCATCACTGCAGCTCAGAACAACATGAGACAACTGTGTGATGATAACTGGAAATAAAAACAAAATATTGTCTTTTATTAGAGAAGTAATCCACACTGTTAATTGGCTCCTGTGATTATAAAGCAACATTTGGGTCAGTCAGACCTCATCACTCATTAACTACTTTTCCACTCTTTGCTTCAGTAGCAGAAACAGTCTGATGTTATTTTTAAGTTTCTTTTTTTATGTGACATATTCAGAATGGTCACTTCATTCATGGTTCTGATGATGTCGCTCATAATTAACAACCCTGCCTCTGTAGCTGGATAGTAAAACCATAGGTTGACTGAGTAGGTTGATAACCAGCTTCATAGTACTGGTTATCTGGACGGCCAATGTTAGGCTCAGTGAAGCCAGATAAGGAAAAGATATCCCGGGTATGTTGAACTTGCTTTGTCGTACAGGCCTCTGGTTTACAAGGTAACGCAGCCATGCGCATGGTTGCACATTGTATTGGTGATACACACTACGGCCCTTTACATTCATGATTTGTGAGAAAGTAGAATGAAACTGCTGTTCTCTCTGTTTTGATTGAGCTTCCCTCAGTTCACATTTGGCACTAAATCAACCACAGCATTTTGTACACTTTTTAAAGCCCTCACACAGAAATACATGTGGATGTATTAAATCACAATATGTTATCTACATTAGGTCGTGAAGGCTATGTTCTTTTGATTATTATTATTATCAACACCATTTCTACCTTTTTAAACAAATGTGTGGTTCAACATTTATATCTACTATCTCTGACTCCTGTGATCAGATCACATTTAGACTTGGAGCTCTATGACTGCTCATTTAAAGAACAGTGGTACATGTAACTTGGCAAGTAGTTACAGAATTTATTCAACTTTAAAGTCACTGTGAGGAAAATAATGTCACACCAGACATCATTCAGAAATTTCACAATTAATAGTGCCCTCTATTATGAGCATAACACATGGCCTATGAAACATAACTATTGAGAATTGTAAACTCTTAAAACGTTTGATTCGGCATCTACATAATGCACCATTAAGCACTCAATCAATAGCATTTTAACTTGAAGTTCAAGATCAAATTCGTTTGCTTAAAAACAGGTTTTCAACAGGTGAACCAGTCTGAGCTGAAACTCTGTTGCAATCCACTGCAAGTGTTGATTGTTGTATTAAAGTCAAACCGAATTGAAAAGTCGAACCTTTAGGTTAGTAAAATCTCTGAAGTACTTGTCTATCTGGTGTAAAGCTTTGAAGTTAAGCAAACAAACATCAACTTCATAGAAAACTAAAGGGAGTTTGGCGTTTGTGTTGTAAAAAGCAGTAAAAGGCGGATGGGACAGTCGGGTCCTAAGGTCAGCTCATCAGCTGATTCCTTCTCTACGTCACTAGGAGCACTTCAGACTTCAGACTGGCACAACCTATAAAACAACAGTATGAAATAGGCTGTGTGTTGTTCTACATGCTAAAGGTAAAGCGGCTATGTCACAGCCAGTCAGGGTCAGATCGATCCACGTAGCAAGAAGAGCGATGTTCGTGTTTGCAGCTGAGAGCTTTTCGGGCAGTTGTTCTTTACCTTGCTGAAAACCTCCAGGTCTTCGTCTTCGTCCAGGTCCAACATGTGTCCTGAGAAGTCCGCAGGAACCGTCTGTCCGCTCATCTCACTCTCCAACTTTCTCAATGAACTGATACAGACATGAGAGGTAAACTTCCCCGACAACTTCAGAACTGCACAAAGACACCGAGAGTAAGCGAGATCGCTACTTCCTGTGGTCGGTTTCACAATGAAGCTGCGTGTCGACACGGCGGGAGGTCGCCGCTCATTCACTCTCTCACATTCTGAACGACCTGAAGACTTCTCACCTTTCTTGGACGTACAGATGTTACAGTAATCGGATCAATATCGTTAAATGAGCATAAAAAATAGACAACAATGCAAAATGTTATAGATTTGTTTTATTTTTCAATTGTAGCCAACAAACTGTGGTCAGAACAGCAGCATGCTGGGAAATACACAGTGGAAGGTGGACAGTGTTCCAAAATAAAGACAAAAAAAAGATATTGTTAAATAAAATGTTTTTTTTTTTGCTGTATTTTTTTCTTTTCTTCGTGATTTCTCATGATCATGATTATCATGATTTTTTCCTTTTGATCATGTTATATACACTATTAAACAACAGAGTTAGTCTGAGCCATGTAGAGAGATGTCATTTTGAATGTACTTCTATACATGCTTCACTTTAAATGTTCACACGTGTGTGAGAGTGTGTGCCAGCATCTCTTTGACATCCCATTTAATTAATACTTTAAGTTTTTAAGCAAAACATCATTATAAATGATTTAATTTTCACACAATAAGTTTTGATATTTATTTTTCTGTATGTGATTCTCTCATCTTCAGTCTAATTATTCAAACTTTTTCATTGGAATTTTTATTTTTTTCTTTGATAGGTGACTTTAAATATTCTGTATGTAGCCTTTGCCTTTTGTGTGTTTCTTTAAATGTATTTAATTGGTCTATTAGATATTAATTATGCTCTGCTGCAGGTGTATGAATATGTTTTCTCTTTGTTTTATTGTATTTATCACATACAATTATTTGCAATTTACATGTTCGTGTTTGCAATGTTTTAAAAAAATCCAGGCTTTTGTTTTGGCGATCAGCAGGATACTTCCGGTATGGTCCTGCTTTGGATCGCTCCTCTTGACGCAGCTGATATCATGAGCGCGCATATGCGGAAGGATCAGAACAGCAATCACTCCCTTCATGATTCAGCTGTGGGAACAGAACAGGATTGCTTACAGAGCACTTTAAGTTTTCCAGCAGACTCCAACCAGTGAAAACGAGCCATGATGGAGGTTTACATGGAAAAACTAATGGAAGAAATAATGATTAATAGGAGGGAATTCAGAGAGAATCTCTGTGTGGCAGCAAGGAATGTCCTGCAGGCCAAAACTTTGCTCTCAGAGGGGAAGAGAAGTCAGAACTGGCCCTGCAGTGTGACCACTGTTGAAGCAGAGGTTACTGAGCTTTCAATGCAGTTTAAATAGTCAAACTTCCAAAATCACAGTCAACTTTATTGGCCAACTATGTTGACAGGGAAACTCTCAGTGTACACAGTAAAGAAAACAAATTCACAGGACACAAATAGACATACAGATAAACAAAGATCAGCAAACTTGTATCTTAGGTGAGAAATTATTAATATTTCACTTAATTCTCTATTAAACAGTGTTCAATGGTCTTATGTTTTTTAATTTATTTTTATTTATCCTTTATTTAACCAGAAAGGTCCCATTGAGGTACAATATCTCTTCTGCCAGGAAGTCCTGGTCAAGATGGCAACAGAAAAAAAAGGTTTCACATAAAAGTACATATGCGGACAAATAAAATCACAAAAAACATACCAAAACAAAACAAACAGACACAAAACATGCAGCTAAAAAGATTCATGGCAAATAACGGTACTTGTTAAAAGCAATAACATTGTTCTGAAAAAACTGATTTTAACATTTTTAAACATGTCGAGAGGGTAAAGATCCCAATTGAGGTATGCTTTGCAGCTCATTCCAAGCTTGCAGGGCGTGAAAGTTGAGCGTGAAGTTGGAGTTAGATTCATACATTCTCACTGCACATTCTGATTGGATAAAAATTTACATATGTTGGAAATGGTGTATGCATTGCTTTTGTACGTACATACATCTGGTCCGTGGAGTTGAATGTTGGCGCATGTTAAAACACAACTAATTAACTAATTAAAAAGGTCACTTGCTTTTTTGATTCTGACTTGTAAAGATACTTATGGTATATCAATAGGTAAAAATCAGACACATGGCAAGGTACCATCGGATTGATTTGTCTGTTGGTGTCTTTCATCAACTCCAGCCATTATAGTGCTTTGTGGTCAGTCTCCAAGGTGAACTCACTTCCTAGGATGGAATACTTGAAGGAGTCCAGGGCCCAATTGATCACCAAGGCTACCTTCTAAACTGTCAAATAGCAGACCTCCTTGGGGAATAGCTTTCAACTGATGTAGGCCACACTGTTGATCCCTGCAGAAGCACAGTTCCAACACCCCTCTCAAGTGCATCAGTTTGCAAGATAAAATGTTCATCAAAATATGGACTTTGGGGAACTGGGTTCTTACTCAGGGATTGCTGGATGTCCTGGAAAGCTGCCACTGGACCTGATTGGGGCATCTCGAGCCGGTTCTGTCTGTCAGTTGAGCAGCCCTGGTTGAGAAATTTGACTATGAGAATGGGGAAGCCAGCCATCCCAAGGAAAGATCTGAGTTGCTTCCTGGTTTGTGGAAGAGGACATGATTCAATTGCATGGACTTTATAAACTTGTGGTTTAACTCACCTCCTATGGTGAAGCCCAGGTACTCAGTTTCCATTCTGGCAAGGACACACTTGGCTGGATCAATTGTCAAGCCTGCAGAATGCAGGCGTTCCAGGACTTCCTTCAGGTGTCCCAAGTGCTCCTCCCAGGTGGCGCTGTAAATGACAATATTGTCAAGATATGCACATGCAAAATCAGAAAGCCCACAGAGTACCTGGTCCAGGTGCTCTGGCTTGAAAAGTTGCAGGGGCACTGTGTAGTCCAAATGGCAACACTGTAAACTGAAAGTACCCTCAGGGAGTCCGGAAGCCCGTCAGCTCCTGAGACTGCTGGGTCAGAGGCACTTGCCAGTAGCACTTGCAGAGGTCAATGGTGGTCAGGTATTTTGCTCTCCCCAGGCCCTCAATGAGATCATCAATCCATGGAGTGGGACATGAGTCAAACTTTGAGTTCAAGTTACCTGAAGTTACCTGAAGTCAGTACAAAATCATATTGTTCCATCCTTCTTAGGAACCAAAACCAATGGATTACACCACTTACTTTTTGAAGGCTGAATTTTTCCTAGGGATATCATGAGGTCCACTTCCTTCTTTAGTGACTCACGGAGATGCTCTGGTATCCTGAAACTCGGTTTCAACGCAACATCATACTCTACAAGTTTTGTGCAACCTGGGTAGTCTTGAAATATTTCTGGATGAATCAAAGCTTTCACCTGAGACTGCTGGTCTTCAGAGATATGACTCAAATCCAGATTCCATGATAAGGATTTCACCTGTTTCCTGAACACAACAGCTTAACACCTTACGACTGCGCTAACTCACACACACAACTTCATCTCAAGACACAACAACCTTTAGTAAACTGTAAATGGTAAACAGGACCGCCTCTCACATATTTTAAGTCCACCACAAAAGTAATGAGTATCCCATCTCCCTGCTTGAAATCGAGTCTCTTTCATTGTCCACCTCCAAAACCTCCTCAGTCACCAGTCCGTCAGAGAGCCAGACCTGGACCCACAGCTCCGAACCCAGTCCCAGAGCGACAAGCAGCACCAGGGCACAGAGACGGCTCAGTATCTGACAAAAATCTATCACTGCTTTTGACTTATGTGAGCCGAGATCACTTCTATTGAAAGTCTCTCATTCCGGCGTTGTTAATACGTTTATGTGCTGTTCAGTGTCCCCTGCACTGGCAGTAGTCTAATGATAGCATGTTGCTTTTCATCCCCGTCTTTTTCTTCTCTCCCTCTGCAATTCATGCAGTCCTGTCACTTTCTATCTGTTGGTGTTTTGCATGGCCTCCAAACTGGCCTCTGATTGAGATGGAACTGATTTACTTATGACCCAACAGGATAGTTAAAATTAGCTCCAACTCAATCAGCTACAACATGACAATACTGCTTAACTGTTAATGTATCCAATCAAATAATATAAAATCTATAATAGTATAGCACTCTGAAAGGGGCCATTCTAAATAATGAGTACTTTTACGGATAAAACTTACAGGACCGGTTAATAATTTTTAAGTGTGTCTTAAAGCAACAGTCAGGTCCATATGAACAGTGAAAGAGGTTTTCCTGACTGTAATCATTCCTCCTATTCATACTGGCTATTAAAAGATCCCCTTCAAATGTGCTTTCAATGTAAGTGATGGAGGCGTTTTGTGCAAAAATGCATTTAAAAGTTGATGTGAAGCTTATATTCAGCTTCAGCAGTCTGAGTTAGTCATATCAAGTGGATATCTGACACATTTACAGTCTTTTTAGCATCAAATTCCCTCTTTGTGTTTCCTCGGACAGTGTTTCCCTGTTGAGCTTTGGTGGAAGTATAGTAACAAAAAGAGGGACTTTGGCACTAAAAAGACTGTAACATTGAAAGATATCTACTTGATTTGACTCATTTGGATGACTGAAGCTTCATATTAGCTTCAGATAAACTTTTAAATACATTTTTGCACAGAAGGAGGACTGTGGATTTTGTCCCCCATCACTTACATTGTAAGTTCATTATGAAGGGATCTTCTAATGGTCAGTATGAACAGGAGGAATGATTATGGCAAGAAAAATCTGCTTCAGTGTTCATTTAGGTACCTGACTGTTGTTTTAAAATTGTGAACCTGTCCTTAGCATTAACATTCGGTTGTTTGTGATGTTGAACATGTCTTTTTAATGTGTACATGTTGATCAAATGGTTGCGTATCTGAGGCTCTGACCGGGGGTGGGGGGGGGGGGGGGGGTTGTGAACTCAGGGACAGTCTGTGTCAAACTTGCTCAGAACACCACCAAATTAAAACACATGATATTACAATGAAGTCCTTGACATGAGTGTTCTGACTGAAATGACAAATTTTCTCTGTCTCACTTTCTTCTCTCACAAAATACATTTTTGTCACATGAAACCAGGTTTTTTTTTTTTACCAACAGATGTTTCCATAGGGACTATTTCTTCTGAAAAAGGAGTTCCTATGAAAAGTATCCACAGTGATTGGATTATCACTGTGGAATATCCTGAGTAACAGAAACATTGTTGCTGGAAAAAAAAAAACACTGCTGCTGAATTCTTCTATGCTGTGAGCACCACAAATTAAATTCCACTGTACTGGGGTGGAGGCAGAAATCTCATGGACAGATATCAAAACATGTACAAATAAACCCAACACTATCTGCATGTCCCTTTAAATGTATCACAACTAAGCATGTGTGTCAGGTATAAAAAAAAAGAGGAGAAAAAGCAACCAAAGCTACAAGTATAAACCTGTCAGCATTTCTATGTCCAGACTCTTATCCGCTGGCTGCCTCAGTTCACCTCTGAAAGCTCATGTCATGCTCAGCCAGCACCTGAAACAATATAATGTATTCCTGTGTATTTGTCAGAGCAAGACTTCCTATCACCTTCAGCCTTGTCAACACACCGCTGCACAGTCAAACTCTCTGTCGCCTCGAGGACTCAAATAACTGTCAGAGCACAAAGAGAGAGTGCAGACTAACACGAAGGGGCTGTGTACAGATGGAGCAGTCATTTGCATAATGTGATCATAATCTTTATTTACTGTAGTGTGGCTGGCCTGCAGGCTGCACTGACAGACAGCCCCAGCTCCACCAGCAGAGAACAAACCAAAAGATGTCACTGTTGCACAAGCCATGCTGTGTGTCACGCTTCAGTCCGTCCCTGATAGACGCATCCTGGTCATCGATCACTTGCCTCTCTGTGTTCATCACCACAGCTGCTACCTCACATATTCCCCATTCCTTCACTCCATAGCAAACACAGCTCTTCTGAAAGACAAAGAAAAACTTCTTGCAGGAAGAAAAAATTTGATTTTTAAAAATTAAATTCATAAAAATAAATTTTAAAATACATATTTTTATATTAAGAACTATTTTTCTAAGCCACAGGAGCTGGAGAATATTCACCTCTTCATTCATTCAAATACTCTATGTATCTTGAAAAAGAAGACAAAAAAAATCTTTCTTTTCTCAGCATACAGATGTTTTCTAACTTCACCACCCTTGCATTACATAGAAAAAAGTGAATTGAATAAATAAGTAAATAATTAGATAAATGAAAACACAGAAAACATGATTCACAACATTGATGACATACCATAAAACAGCCTTGAACTCATTTCATTCCAACAACAATTAAAAAACAAAACAAAAAAACATTCAAAACAAAAAACATTTCACCGCATCAGCTCCATTGATACATGATGTGTTGTCTAGTCTCATGCAGTTTACTTATTGATTCATTTTATTTCTGTTGAATATGAAGCATTCTGGCTATTATACACTATAACAAAATGTGGATATGACATAACCATACATGTTAGGCGTAGGCATTATGGTATGTGCTTCTGATTGCCCTTTGTTGTGATGGTGACAATGTTGGTAATAGTAATATTTATTTACTTATATACGTATTGATTAGTTATTTTTTAAACACAGAATATTTGTCATATGTAGTAGGTGTGTAGGTGGTTTGATAAGCATCTTGGCACCTTCTCTATTGAATTTACCAGAGAAAATATTAATAAAAGATCTGAAAGGAAACTATACAGTCAAGAGAGTGCTGGGGTCTCTATTGCACAGTTAACACTGTATTTACATATATACCAGCAAATAAGATACACTGTTGTTGGTTTGTCAATCATTAGCAATAATTTGGGGCAATGAGATATTTCCATATTGAATAAAATAGGTAGAGTTGAAGACACCAGTATTCAAAAACAATTTGATTATTTGAACAAAAACTTTCAAAGTGCACAGGAAGTAAGTGTCAAAAGAAACCGTTTTCTGAGAGTTAAATATATTCTATGAACAGTAAAGGTTTAAAATATATCAGGTTGTTTATGATCAGAATTTATAGAAATGTTCAGGTTGTTCCAAACTGTTTTCTTCATTGACATAACCAAATGTTTTATATATAAAATATAAAATCAGAATTCAAAAGATGTTATATTTTCCCCCTTAAAGTATGATTTCTGCTCAATTTCTTCTTGGTTTCATACCAACAAAAGTCATTCTTAAAACATTGAGTGTTGCAACAATAATCAGACTGAGGAAAATAACTGGAAATTTGAAAAATACAACCTCTTGAAATAAAAGGTTTTCTGAGAAATTGAAATTCTGAACTGGCAGCTGTTTCAGTTCAACACTCTAAAAGATGAAACTTGAAATTCCTTAAATTTCATCAAAGCTTGTTACATCAAGAAAAGCAACCAGCACATCAGAAAAGACCCTTGATTATTCGATCCAGAGGAGGAAAATTCCCAACAGTGAGTTTCCACTTATATCGACTGATCCCAATAAAGCAAGGCTGTGGATGATCAAGTTGTGACGCATCAACTAAACTGACGGTCAAATTCTGCATTTTCTTTGAAATCAATGGTGTTTTACTCCCAACTCACTTATGTCGATGTGTCATCTCGTTGCTCGCTGAAACATCACCAATTATTTCTAATGGACAGAAGATAATCAATACGTATTGATCCATTCTTGCCTCTACAGTAACAATTACAGCTAGTCTTCCACTTGCCAGGGTCAGATTGCTCAGTCTACACTCAGCGCACGTACACATTCACATATGCACACACACAGTGGTGCAGATAATTATCTATTTAAACACTCCACGGGATATTTTTTCTGTATTTTCTCTAAATGCACAGTGCCAATGGCATTACAAACAATGTGTCGTTCCACTTTTGGCATTTTGCAATTCAAAACGATGCAAGCGGCGCCTGAGCAGAATACTGAGGAGCACAGATATGCGTTTCAGCCAGCAGCATTAACATACAGGAAGCCATTATCACATCTGGCCTTTGCAGCCAACAGGAAGGCTGCTGAGTGTGTGCACTAGTGTGTGTGTGTGTGTTTCAGTCTGATTGCATGTTTCTACCTTGTGTGTCTGTGTTAATTGTTTTTGTGCATGCATGTGTGTGTGCACACGTAAGTATTTTGCATGTACATGGCTGCATACTGTGTGTGTGTGTGTGTATGTGTGTTTACTGGTACATATGCATAAAGCCGATGCAATACATGCTTGTATGTGGTGTGTGTGTGTGTGCCTGTCCAAATTACCCACGTGTGTGTGTGTGTGTGTGTGTGTGTGTGTGTCTCCCTGTCCCCCACCTTTCAGATTAGAGGCTTCTGTAATGGTTCTACAAAGGTCAGGGTTTTTCAGTGGTTGGGATGTAGCGGCAGGCCGTGTTTAAAGGTCACCACGCCACACCATCGCATTATCTCCTTGCCATTTCATAGCAGTTTGTCTGTCTGATTGATTTTTTTTAAATAAAGCTTCACCTCCTCCAAGGCTCAGTGTGGCTGCTTATTCTTTCACAGTGAAAGCAGGGGGGGTGGGGAGGCGGTTGTTGGAGATTTGTGAGTGTTAGACAGGAAGAGGGACGTCTACTTTTCGTGCCTGTGATGGTGATGATGATGAGTGCTCCCCACTCATTCGCTGGCAAAAGTCGGCTGGGTGAGCTTGTCATCCACTAATCGGAAGATTTGGCGGTTCGATCCCCGGCTCCTCCAGTCTGCATGTCGAAGTGTCCTTGTGCAAGACACTGAACCCCAAATTGCTCCCGGTGGCTGCGCCAGAGGTGTGTGAGTGTGTGTGTGAATGTGCATTAGATTAGATCCTGATGAGCAGGTTGGCACCTCGCATGGAAGCCTCTGCCATCAGTGTATGAATGTGTTTGTGAATGGGTAAATGTTGACTTGTATTGTAAAGTGCTTTGAGTGGTTGGAAGACTAGAAATGCGCCATAGAATTGCAGTCCATTAACCATTTAACTCTGAATACAGAACAGAACAACAGTGACTGTTACCTCGTCCAAACTAGGTAAAAGAAACAGTGTTTGTTTGCACACCATTTCGATATATCCAGACTAGGGGTGAGCCAAATCTGAATATGGTATTCGGCAAAGCACAAATAGTGGGTTTTTACGAATATTTATAGGAGGAAAAAAGAAAACATGTCAACGATTCTCACATGGTTTTCCTCATTTGAGCGAGGTGGATATTTGTGTTCAGCATGCTTGTGCTGACGTGACACTGAATGGAGCGTGTGTGTGTGTGTGTGTGTGTGTGTGTGTGTGTGTGTATGTATGTGTCACTGCTAATCTGTATATGATAAACCAAAAAACAACAAAAAAACATAAACAATATGGGATACTTTCACAATACAAGTTAGTCTTGAACTTGGAAGTATACCACGAGTAAAACCTCAGGTGAGTGTTCAAGAAAAATTGCACAAGTGTCCGTGTTTGAAAGTATTGTTTACAGCTGGGTTAAATAAAAACTATGGACCAGGTCCACAAAAGGATTGTGCAGTTTTTGTGGCCAGTAAACTTGTGCAAATGAGACAAAAAGAAGTGTGTAATTCATAAAGCACCTGCAAAAGGTGAAATGCAAACTGCCAAGCAAATAGTGTCATGGTGCGCCTGGTTCATTTGCATGTATGTTAATTAGGTGTTATTCATACATTCAGCGCAAAATAAGCAAATATCTATGCAAACAAGCCTCGAAAAACATCAAGACCTAATTCACAAAGACCAGCGCTAATAGCCACACACAATCAGGGTGAAGTTATTAGCATCTTCAGATAGCTGGTGTTGACTGCACGTACACTCACTCCTCACTCACTCTCTCTCTCTGTCTCTCTCTCTTCAAATCTTCAAGCTTGTGAGGCTTTGAATGGTATTGAATTGATACTGAATTATATCAAGGGCCAAGTCTTCAGTCAGACATTGGGAGGGCCGGGGTCAAGTGGGGTTGTGGGCTTATCTTGGATTTAAAAATAAAATAACAGCGCTGACGGAACTCAGGATTCATCCATGCAGTAAGGGGCTGCTTTATTACAAACAATTTCACCGTATAAATCTGGAATCTGTGTGTAGCAGCTGACCTGTGTAGATGTGTAACAGAACACAGAACATTAATTACCGTCAGATCCTGGCTGATTCAGTGTTAATGAAGTTACCGCTGCTGTGCCATGTGTATAAATGTGCACAGCCTCTTTCTCAGTTTGGAGACGCACTTATGGTTTCAGCTGCTGTGTGATGCTGCAGCCAGCTGTGACACACAGCCAGCTGTGGGCAACAAACAGAACATCAGTACTGATGTTTCTGTGAAATCCCGGATCCCTGATAAGCTCAGTGACACCTGAACAACATTATTGTAAGATTCAGACATTAATCTAATATGTTTCAAACCTCCCTGAGTCACATTAATAGCTGTAGCCTATTTTGATGGACATTTCAGTAGATTATGTTATAGATGCAAAATACCAGAGAAGTAAAATAGCAATAGCAAAATACATGAAAGTTATGATAGTTTGTGATTGTGGAGAGCTCTGTATGTGCACACCTCTGCTGATTAAAGACATGGAATTTGAGGTTTTTATGCTTCATTATTTTTCGTAAGCTCAGTGTGACACATTTCCCGGTATGAGCTAACGCTGTTTTCTCTGTTGTGAAAACGGGAGTGCAGAGCAAATTATGTTTTTTTCTGCTATTTTGCTAATTGTAGCTCATGGCAATGTGGGTTATCTTGCACCTGTTTTTGAGTTTTAACAACCGTTAGTGAGTGTATCCTTATAGCTGTCCTCTTTTCAAAACAGTAACGTTATGTGTGTGTCTGTGTGCAGAAACATTAGATTTAAAGTTAGGCTTTAATATCCTAAAATTAGAAGTGTAATAAAAACAAATACACTGTTTATTGTTACGACTGTTTCCACTTTTATTCGAATACAAATGCAAATACAAATAATTTTGCAGCCTAAACAAATACAGATACAAATACAAGTACTGGGCCCTTTGCACATCCCTAATCCAGACTTGATGAGGAAAAATGTTTTGTAAATCAAAATAAACCTCAGTAAAGAGATATACCACTGCACTAAATTTGTCTTTGGTGCTAATCTGGCTGTGAACACATCGTCAGTAGAGTCAGTCAGTCTGATTGGACAAGATGTGTGCAATGCATTCTGGTTTTTGTAGGATTCCCTCTTAAGAGCGGTATGGGGAATCTACAGCCTTTTTCTTAGTTTTCTCTATTCATAGGGCATACATTTCCAAAATAGTTGCACATTTATGCTACATAATTTTAAGAAATGATCATATTCACTGTGGTGAATTTTTCCTATAACATGGGAGTGTAAAAAGTGGGTGAGCATTTGCGGCATTGCAGCCTGGTATCTCCAGCCCGGAGAGTGAGGAGGTCTGCTGGCTTGTTAGAACATTTTGTGCTGATATTTTTCATTTCAGTGCAGAATTGGGAATTTAATAATTTAAACTCTGAATCTTGATACACAGTGCTTGTTTTTTTCCCTCTAGTAATATTATTCATTAACATTTTGTTGGATTGTCCTTTCACCCGGCTTTTATTTTCATGTGAGGACTATGGATGACAATGTGGGTCAACTGGTCAACATCTTATGATGTTAATGACTCCCTGACTGTTAATCCGGTGACACCAATTGAGCCTGGTCTTTATATAA
Organism: Thunnus maccoyii; assembly: GCF_910596095.1. Taxonomy (NCBI): domain Eukaryota; kingdom Metazoa; phylum Chordata; class Actinopteri; order Scombriformes; family Scombridae; genus Thunnus; species Thunnus maccoyii. The sequence continues at coordinate 25,933,295 of NC_056553.1, read as the reverse complement.
CTGAGTTAGTTTGATTTGATTGTTGATTATGTAACACAAGTCTGAATACTTCAGTTATTCAGAGCTGGTTTTCTGTTTTAGAACTGCTATCAAAGAAAAAAGTTGATGAGCCCAAATCTATCAAAGTACAGATTTATTCACAGTTATCTAGATCTTGATGGAACCCAATACATTCTCAGATACAAATAACTCCTTTCCTTTCGATTCACCAATAGTTGTTGATATAAATATGATTTTAGATGAGAACATGTAAAGTACTAAGATATCATCTAGATATGTTAGTGTAATAATCACACCAGTAAAATGTCTGTACATTATAGAAGCTATAGAGTGCTACTGAACCAGCTGAATCTTGGTTCAGTTTGTTAAGTTGACTGATGACTGAAGTTGACTGAATTAATGATTTAATTTTTGACAATATTTAACAAATATTCTTTAGCATTTTTGAGAGTACAGTGATCAGGTTTCCATACTTTCAGCAGTTAAAATCTAGCTGATTTTTCCTGTAACTCCATGACTGAACAAAACGATTTGAAAGAAACCAAAGTTGTAATTAAAAAAATAAACCTTTTCAAAAAACAAATGAAAAGATATTTGCAACAAATTAATGAACAGGATCTTAAACTGGTGGTCTGGGGCCACAGGAGGGTCCAGGAGCATCAGGGGCCAGTGTACTTGTTATGGATTGTGCGCTTTCACTTCGTGCACCAGCAGATCCGTTTCCTCTGCAGAGAAGTGTTCTTTCTTACTACTTGGCAAATGCACCATTATAATAGCAATCCACCAAGGTACAAGTGCACCTGGCTTTTAAGGGGAATGGGAGATGACACTCTGATTGATTTATTGCATGTTACACCCAAAACACATCCATGATTAATTAAGAGACTAAGGACAACTGTTTTGAACCATGCGCCTGGCGCTGCAACCATTTTTCCGCTGTTAAACTAGGAAAAGTAGATTTGGACACACCCTAAATGCACTTGCGCCATGCGCTTCAGACCGTGCGCTTTGGATCGTTAAAATAGGGCCCCTATTTTTTCTTATCATTTGTATCAAATTGCACCACCCTTTCTGTAAAATGTCCCGAGCATTTATTGTTAAATACCTGCAAAGTATTACCTAATAAAAATAACAAAACCTATTGACTGACTGTAGATATGATAGAGGAACCTAGTCCTAGAACCTAGGAGAGGTGGACTGGGCCAGAGCTGATTCTCAATAAAAGATCAGTATTGACAAATGGATGTGTTGGTGTAACCCTGCTAAAAACAAACTCCCCATACTCTCCACTCACCAGATAACTGGCACAGCATCAGGATCCATGCATAGCCACCAGCAGCATAATAATCAGATCAACCAATCCCCTTCAACAATGGCTTACGTTGATCACTGCTGTCAAACTGCTTTTACACACTGTCATAGCCATTAGCCTGCGCAGGCCTGAGTGGCTTCTTGCTAAGACAGAAGGAAAAAAATTCAACCAAATGGAAAACATCCACTGTGACTGTTTGCCCTGCACCACGTCCAAAATGACTAAAGTAGAAAAGCATTACTGACAATTATGGCACAACTCTTCTGTTTGTCACTTTCCAATGTTTTTCCTCCCCCCCTCCTCTACATCCATCCTCTCTGTCTAATGTTGAATGAATTGCTCTTGTTCAGGAAATTGCTGCTAACGGTGGCAGGCAGCTCCAAACATGTTCCACTTAAAGAGAGAGAGAGAGACAGACACAGAGAGAGATTAAATGGGGGAACTTGGCCACCTGGATGAATGCAGGGACTGAACAATTAAAAATCAATTTACCGTCAAAAAGCTTTGCCTTCTAATTAGGACTGCATGCAGGCCAGAGGGGCTTTTCTGTTGAAGGGCACTGCTTTCCCCCCCTTGCACATTGTTTCATATTCGTGTTAATGTTTTTCCCCCCTAACTATCCCATTGTTTTTCATCCTCTGCTTACATGCCCACATAATGATAATGCAGCGGTAAATAGTGTATTATTCAGGCACAGACTAGTACAATAGGCCTAAATGTATCTGCCAAAATGGAGACACGTTTGTTTTGATTCTCAGCAGGTGTGCAGGGTTTGGCCCAGTCTTTATTCTGATGCGGATGACAATGTCTCATAGAGCATGAAACTCACTGTACACATACCAACAAATACATGAACGTTCAAGGAAAACAAAGGCCTGATCCAGCACTCTGATTCTTTATGAGAGGAACTCTTACTTTTGTTTGGAAGCCATGTTGTTGATCGTTTCACAGTGATGGAGTGTTTTGTTTTGACTGTTTTAACCACTGTCCTTCATAGTTAAAAGAAATGACAAAGTAGGGCTGGGCGATATGGCCAAAAAATGTTATTTCCTCTAATCTTTTTTTCTACCAGTAAAATGCTAGCTTGACACATCATATTTTTGGGACATCATGTGCAAGACAACTGAGCAAGAATAATAAAAGAGCTGCACCATCTGCATGGCTGTCCTACATGCATAAAATACAGGTTATCTCACACTGCTATGGACTGTCAGTACCAGATGTTTCAACTAATTAGTGTGAATCCAGTTTAATAATCAGTTTCAGCGCAGACAGAGCAGAAAGGTCCATTCACTAATTGATCTGCTGCTGTTTGTGTTTCTTCTCAACACATCAGCCTGATATCTGCAGACTGCTGCTAGCTAGCATTAGCTATCCAGCAGGTAGAGACAAACCGAACAATGTAAAATCTGGAAAATGTTCAGTCGACTCCCAGCACTTCAACTCATAACCAGAGATGATACCTCATCCACAGACAAACAGTGAGCACAGATCAGTATGCAGTATTAAGTGTTGTTAAATTAACTATGAGATAGCCAGAGCAGCTAGCTTCTTGCAGTCACCACAGTCCCGTAAACTGCAGCAGGTATACTGTACTTCACACTTAACAGGGCTGTTCTGACTCAAGACAGCTAATGTAGCCAGCTATTATTCAGACTTTAGTTTAATGTTTTGGATAACTATGTGAGATCATTAATCTTACAAATCTAATAAGAATAGGCATGAAGTCAAATGCTGATAAGCAAAATAAGTGGCTTTGAAAGGCTTTAAAAAATACACGTTGGGGTGTCCTGGTGGCCTAGAGGTCTAACATACTGTCTGTGCAATAGTGATGACCCTACTTTGAGTCTGGTTGGGGACTTTTGTTGCATATTATCCCCTCTCTCTGGCCTCCCTCATTTCTATCATATATTTACCACCTACAATATAATTAAATGCAAAAAATAAAAAATAAAAAATTTGACAATTAAACAACAGCAACTACATGCCAAGAAAGGGTATCATGAGCATTCGTGGGCAGCTACACTGATCTGTTGGATTTGTCCATGGACATGGTTTCAAATTCATTTTCAGTGAGAGCTGTCCATAGTTCTAGGGAAATAGACATTAGATTTCTATGGAAAACACAACATGAAACATTGGCATAAAACAGAGATAACTGTAGGTTTACCACATTTTAAGGATGACTGTTTGTCAGTCATCCATCAGTTCAGACTTTGATTCTGTGCAAGACCTCTTAACAACTACTGGGCAGATTGCCATTGCAATTTAGATATTCACTGTACCCAGGGGATGATTCCTGATCGTGACCCTCCTGACCGTTATTCTAGCACCAACATCAGGTCAAAATAATAATAATAATATTTTTATTTTTATAGCAATTATCAAAACAAAGTGCTTCACATAGAAACACATAAAAACACAGCAATATAAGAATAACAGTACTAAACGAGCAACATAAAAATGGTAAAACCCATGAAATAGAGTAAAACTAGAATCAGATGAAATAAGGGAAGACAGTGTGATAAAAGTATGTTTTGAGCTTAGATCTAAAAGAAACCACTGACTCAGCCTGCCTTATTTCCTCAGGCAGGGAGTTCCAGAGCCTCAGGGCTCTTAATTCAAAAGCTCTGTCCCCCTTAGTCTTCAGCAGGGAGCCTGGAAGGCCTCTGCCCGAGGATCTGAAAGTGCGAGCAAGGTCATGCAGGGATAAAAGATCTGAGATATAATGAGGAGTCAGACCATTTAGTGCCTTGCAAGTAATGAAAAGAACTTAAAATCAATTCTAAACTATACTCGAAGCCAGTGTAAAGAGGCCAAAACTGAGGTGATGTGTTCAAACCTGTTTACTCTGGTTAAAAGCCTGGCACCTGAGTTCTGCACAGTCTATAGCCACTCTACAGTTTTTCTATTTAGGCATATAAAAAGGCTGTTACAGTAATCTAGGTGTGATGAGATAAAACCATGTAAAATGGTTTCTGTATCTTTAAAATTTAAAATAGGTGGAATTCTGGCGATGTTCCTTAGTTGATAAAAGCATGTTGTACAAGTGTTGTAATGTGCTGCTCAAAGTTTTAATTACAGTCAAACAAGACGCCAATTTCCAGCAACAGGTTTAATGTATCTCCCTTGAAAAAGTGTTTGATTAATAAAACCTTATCTTAACTCATCTTAAGAATTGAACTACATTAGCTGTAGATGTTCATGGCTCCAGAGGATGATTCCTAATGTTTCTGGTGACCCCCTGACCTTATCTTTAGCGCAATCATGAAGACAACACTTGTTCAGAAGAACAAGCATCAGGAAAAATGTCAACTTTGCTAACAAAAAATGTCATAATCTAACGGACACATTTCAATATGACATTTGCTTTATGCTTCCAACCAGATAACCCTTTTGATTGAATGACCCCATGACCTTTCCTGCAGAATGTTTAGCTCTGAACTGATAAACTCTAAGAATATCATCAGTATGTTTGTTCGTTTGTTTCTGGGATGTGATGAACATTGCAGCATCTACAGGCCACAAGAGGGGCTTTTTAAAATGTATGATAATTCATGACGTGTGGTCTATTTCTTTTCAGTCAAACACAGTGCAATAAACAGTGTTTTCTTCCTACAGCACTTCTGCTCTGCCCACCACACTGACTTTCAGAAACAACTCAGCAGACAAAAGTCTATCCGTCAGACAACAGAGACTTTCTGTGCCACCAATGTGGCCTCCCACTTACTGTATGTTAGAATGTATAGCATGGAATAGATTTGCACAAATTGAAATAATTTGCTCAGCAGAGATCGTTGTTTTTTAATCAGGGGACATTTTATAGAGTTTAATGCTCACATCTTATTGAACATTATGGATGTAATTGAGAGGTTGCCATTTTAAGTAAAGAACTAGAAAGAAAAGTGAAATCCTACTTTTTTTAAAAAAAAATTTTACGCAGTTGATGTAGTAGATGAAGAGACATCAGTTAAACAAATGAGACAAAAATGTTACACTTGTTCATTTATTTATTGAGGAAAATGGTCCAATGTTACATAATTGTGTGAGGAAAGTATGTGAACCCCTAGGATTATCACCTCATTTGAAGGGGAAATTAGAGTTGGGTGTTTCAATCAATGGGATGACAATCAAGTGTGAGTCTGGGAGGTCCTGCCTTATTTAAAGAAGAGAAATCTGGGTCTTCACTATCAAAGTCTGACCTTTACAACACAGGTTTGTGGAAGTGTGTCATGGCTCAAACAAACGAGATTTCTGAGGACCTTAGAAGAGTTGATGCTTACCAAGCTGGGAAGGGTTACAAAATCATTTCTGAAGAGTTTGGACTCCATCTGTTGACTGTCAGACAAATCATATACAAATTGAAGACATCCAGCAACACTGTTACTCTCCCCAGGAGTGGTCGAACAACAAAAAACACACCAAGAGCAGGTGTGTAATAGTCCGGGAGGCCACAACGGACCCCACGGTAATGTCTAGGAAATTAAGATCTCTCTTGCAGTGGCTACAGTCGATGTTAATACGTCCACCATCAGGAGAACATTGAACATCAATGGTGTGCATGGCAGAGTTGCAAAGAAAAAAGCCATTTCTCTCCAAAAAGAAAATTGCTGCCGTCTACAGTTCGCTCAAGACCACGTAGATAGCCAGAAGGTGATAGGAAAAATATTCTGTGAATGGATGAGACCAAAATCAAACTTTTTGGCTTGAATGAGAAGTGTTATGTTTGGCAATGAGCAAACACTGCATTCCAGCATAAGAACCTTATCCCATCTGTGAAACATGGTAGTGGTAGTATCATGGTTTGGGCTGCTTTGCTGCCTCTGAACCAGGACGATTTGCAATCATTGAAGGAGCTATGAGTTCTGAGATGTACTAGCAAATTCTACAGGAAAATGTCAAGGTAAAGGGTTCACAAACTTTCAAGCAGCACTGTACGTAAAAGTTCTGCACTGCAGGTTTAAGTAATCCCCAATTCCACAGTCATGGTTCTGTGCAAATATGCATTCTAAAGTTCACAGAATACCAGAGTTTTGAATCTGGTGTCAGGTTTGACATTCCTGCGCTGGCTGGATGGCTGGCTGCAAACTGCGCATGCTCTATGGGCAGAGTATGAACAATAGAGACTTCCACCGGCTAGCAGTGGCTAACTTCAGGTTAGCTCTCTGCTAACTTTAATGGGGATAAATTTAATCATGTGGCTCTTCTAGACTTTCCTAATGTTATCGGACCAAATGGATCAAATTCTAAGAGTGAAATGAATCATTTTGAGGGGGTTGTGTGATGCTCAAAACAATTAATCCACCGTTTTAAAGCTGCAACAGCACGTGTCGACAGTGTTTTTTAAACTCTCACTCACAACTCTCACTGCCACAAGGGGGAGACAAAAGTCCCACACTGTGAAACTATGTAACTTTTGAAAGAATAACACATTGTGCCTGTCATGAATAAAAAGTTGAATTCATAAGCAATTAAACCCACCTTTGCTCAATTTATTATACTCGCTGCTACAGTCTTACTTGACCAGTAGTTTTTGGTGGCTAATATTAGCTAATGTCAACAAACTTCAGGTAGATTTTCATCAGTGTTTGACTCATCTTTGCTTGTGCTTCTGTTACACTACAATAACAATACAATACAATTATTTTACAATACTATAAATTACAGTGTGTGTGTTCATGTTAATGAAAGAAAATGTCACCCAGTGCAACAGTGTGGTTCAGTGAAAGTTTTAATAGTTTTTGGACAACAATGGAGCTCTGTGATAAAGATGAAAAAGATATAAATCAACAAATAATATTAATAAAAAATACATTTAATTTGTACTGCACTTATCATTCATAGTGAAACTGAAAGTGCTACAGTATTAATAACATAGAACACACAACATAAAGAAAATAGTAATAAGAGTTAAGATGAAAAAGCCTTCCTGAATAGAAAGGCTTTTAGGCCTTTTTAAAAAAAAAAGAGTTTAGGGTCTGTGCTGCCCTCAGATTGATCAGGAAAGCTGTTCCACAAATGTGGTGCAGCAGAGCAGAAGGCTTGGAATAATACAATATATCAGACATACAATCCATCCATTGATAGTTTGGCTCTGTACATGAGACTTGTTCACAAAAGAAGCCTTTGAGAATGTAACCAGGCTTCTTTAAGAACACTTTCTGTCATTGTTAAACCTAAATTCTTAAAAGCTGAATCAATAATCATCTTTTTCATGTCTTACCATTTTGTTGTATGCTGTATTTTCTTTGGTTATGTTTTTCTACAGCTTTTTTCATCTGACAACAGTATACACTGTAAAGGTTTGCAATTCTGTGGAAACATAATCTCGAAGTACGTGTACAAAGAGATATCAGTATACAGAGTGCATCATTCCTGAATCTAATTTGAGGGGAGCGTGGGTTAGGGAGTTGGGATAGACAGATGGTAGAGGCCACTTGATGCTTTTTTTTTTCACTAACTCTCCCTAGAATGTCCCAAATTTTACTGCTGCTAACATGCTTGAATATGTACGCTAGAATATTCAAAAATGATAAATGTACTGTGAGATAGAGGACGGGTTTACATAAAATGCTTCAATTTGACACAAGCACTTTAACAAATGTGACTGCAGTTGTCCTCTCCTTCAAACATAATAATTCTTAACCTGCTGTTACAACTCAGACCAGTCTCAGCAACAGGCCTCAATTAAAAGTTGATGTAATTATTAACAGCTCTCAGAGTCTTGCCCTGTAACCTGTGAAATTTAATTAAGTCCCAGACTTTGTGTGGCAGAAATAAATGAAAACAGGCATTACTAATCAATTAGTCCGGAATAAGATAAATAAGAATGCAGAGAGAGGCATGATGCAGGGCTGAAGTGCTGAGATAACATGCTAGCATGCTGAGCCAACATCCAGCTGCTCTCAGCGGCTCTGGTGCCACAGAGACTACACTCCTCAGAGGTCACAGTCTCTGCTGCATGCTGTGTGTCTGTGTGTTTGACCCATAGCCTGTAGACATGTCAGCTGAAGCTTTTAGAGAGGATCCACTTGGTGGAAGTCCTGGGAGTCCTCCTTCAGGAACATTTGGCCGTTCAAAGCCTGATTCTTGAAGTAACAGATTTGCCTAATTTATGTCTTTATGAAATTGTAGCACAGTAGCTTCATCAACCGTGTTAAAATGTAAAAATATAGCTACAACATAGTTACTAGATAAAGGCCTAGCCAAGGGGATGGATTTTGGGTTTGAACACCACCCAACCAACTGTAAGTATGGTTTAGAAGTATTTAGAGATAACACTAAGAAATATTTCATCGATGGCAGCATGAAAACTGAACATTTTGAAGCATTTCATGAGGGCAAAGATGACTCACAGAATACAAGGACAGACTGAGAAGTGTTATAATGAAGGTAATTGAACTTTAAAATATAGTTTTTTATATATATATTTTAAAATATGTCTGGGGGGATCTTTAATTAAAAGTAGCAATTCCATAGAAATACTCCATTAAAGGTAAAAGTCCTGCATTCAGAACTGTATCTGAATAAAAGTAGTATTATTGTCATCTAAATGTATAAAAAAAACTAGACTAAAACAGTCATGCAAAGTGGCATGAGTTTTATATCTATAATATATAATATTTGAATATCATTACTGATGCACTAATGCATACTAATGTTGTCAAAACTACTTTTAATAAGTTTATATACTGGTGATTATATTGTTTAATCTATAACAATGCATCGTATCTTACAAACTGGTCATATGTTTTACATGTAAAATCCTAATCTGAAAGGTATATAACTATAGTTGTTAAATAAATGTAAATAAAATGGTTGGTATCAAGGATAACATTATGGACTTTACCACATCAGAGCAGTGATTTTCCCTTATCAATAAAAATGTGAAAAGGAGTTAAGACCGAATTGTGTTGTGCTTGTGTCCTACTTTACTTCTTCCAATACTTGTTAATTAGCACTGAACACAAAGGATGGGATCATCATTAGTCTTTTAGGCACCTTACCTTGTCACCACCACCTTGAGACCGGACATTGTTCTCTTGTCCAAGTCCACCAAGCAAGCAGTGCTGTTGGAGCTAATAGTCCGCTGGGAAGACCACTTAGAAGAGGCCTTTGAAAAGAATTTCGGCAAGTATAAGGGACTAGTCAGTGACATCAATCAAGATGGCTGGAGAGCAAGGTGTCAGTGGAGGTCAGGTACAAGGGCCTTGCAGCCCAATCCCTGTCCAGAACTTTCAATTATTTAAGCATCAAAGGAAAGAAGAAAAGGGAACCATCCGCAACACAACCGAAGCAGCAGAGTGAGCCTCAACATGGTTTTGGCTCAAGGAAGGATAACCATGGGGGGCAAAGTAGCCAGCTAGCCATCTGACCACAACCTGGAGTCTGATCAGCATCAGCTGGGTCGCCTGGAGGAGGTGTGAATGATGTTCAAAGACCCAAAGCACCCGATGATTCCAGGAACATCAATGAAGGTGTGTCTAGAACTATCAGCAGCTGTATTGTCACACATAAACCAAAGTATTGGACTGAATTTTGACCCGATGATGATGATGTGCCATGATTTTAAACTTTTGCGGTTTTTGTTGTTTTGTTTGTTATTCCAATCAGAGTATTTTTACATGTCTTAAAACATGTCTAAAGGGGATCTTTAAGGTAAAAATGAAGTAGCCTTATGTCGATGTGTGTGGGGTAATCTCTGAAGTGAAGCTTTTTTTTCTGCCTGGGCACAATCAGTGAGGTTCTGGACCAAGCATTCTCAGTGATACACAACTACCTTATAGCCCAACAAACTGGTGTTGTGCTAACAGAGCTAGTAAGGTCACTGCCTCCCCATCACTCCTGGTAGATGTGGAGGATGACGGTTGGTGTGGTCTATGGGACATCTGGAATCGATTCCCTCACATCATTGAACTCCTGCCGATGATGGGAAGACAGCTGCTTCCCTCCTCTCAGTATCAGGGTGACACTATGATTATGATGTGATGAGGTGGTGGTGGCTAATCTCAGACCTTTCTGGCTACATTGAGAAGCTGTAGTATTCACCAGCTGTGAATCACTAGCAGCAGCTTGGTCAACTTCCCAGATGGTGGAGAGTTCACAGGGGAGCAGAGGGTGTCAGTCATGTCCATAACTCATTGTGGCATTCCTTTAAGCATCTTGTTGAAACACTCAAACTAGACATCTGTATGCATACACTAGAATGAAGTATGCAGGTATTTTACCTGGGGTGGCCAATAGAGATGAGGCATCAGCAAAACAAAGCAAAACCCCTGGAATGTTTGCAATTCCATGGGATGAGGCCAGGTGTTCCCATGTAGCTGCTCTCATATCTAGGCCATGACATCCACTGCTGTGTGTTGTACAGGTCACTGCACAATACTGAAACATCTATAATAGGTACCATGGAGTTCTGCCATTCTAAAGGTCTAATTACCACAGTTGGAAATTCCATAAACCTCTCAATTGTCCAAGAACAATCAAGCATAGGCACATCTTAAAGGATAATAATACAACACGTAGTTCCGACCAAGCAATCTGATTGGTCAACTAGACATTTAGAACGTGCTCAAATCAGCATGACAGCGCATCTTGCCGTGCTCAAATGAAAAAAGCGTCATCACTAAAAATATTACCCTGCCATTCATTAAAACTACAGACTGTGACATTGCGCTGACAACAACAGTCATTTCTGGGTAGACGACTGGTGGTTGATTTGAATTGCAGAGATATGTGAACTTGGCAAACTTGTTTTTTTCTGTTGTCATTTTACGCCGTAACTGTAATGAAGATATATAGTTAAACATGGTGGTCCGACCTATCTGACATTTCTGTTGGCTTTATTTATATACTGTGTTGCTTAGCTAGTGTCTTTGGTTTGTTTTGTTTTGTGGGGGGGATCTGCGGTGAAAGCCCGGAGCAGAGTTTTGAGTTGTCTTTCTTTATGTTTGTGAAACTGGATTGAACTGAACTGATTAGGTGTTGTGGGGAAAACAAAACAGACCCTTTGCCGAGTGGACTGAACTCTGAGACTGTGAGACGAGTTACACACGCGCACAGTCACACACACACACAAAACCTGAACCCTTCTTCACTCTTCATCGTTACCTGGCACCCCCATACACAGCAAAACTTAGCCAAGTCGGACAAATCAAGAGATCGCACTTACTATAGTTGTGTGCAGTTTTCTTGTGTGATGAACATTGTCAAGATGGCTTGTTATTTGTCAAAGTTCACCAAAATTGAACTTGACATGAAAAACCTGTACTAATTTACAAGTGAATCCACCAATGATTCCACTGAAATTAATCAAATTTGCAGAAATGCCGCTGTTTTTAATCCTGGTGTGTCCAGGCCATGACACTATGCTGATTTTGGTGAGTATGATGTTATCACAATTTTTAGAAAAGTTGGACAAAACTCGCAAAACCTTAATTGCAATAAACTAGAATTATCATTTAAAGCGTCATATGTTTAAAGAATCATTGCATCATCAAGTGTTATACAAAAGCTTGATATGAAAGAGGAAAGACAATAATGATTGAAAATCCAAGTCATTCTTTGGAGTGTTTGCACAAACCAGGTATGGTTACTGTGTGGCATCAGAGTCTTTTATTAAATGAAAAAAAAAAAGAGTCAACATTCAGAGAGAGCTGTGATGGGTTTATTGTTGAGACTGATGGCTTGCAGATATTAGCTCCTCATACTCATGCTCCCTTGACTATGCTGCTACTTTGGCAGAGGTACCACTGGATCTTGCTAATCCTCTGCATAAGCAGCCTGATCATGGACAGTGGCAAAGAGAGGGGTATGGGAGGCTTTCTATGAGCAGCACTGTCACCTCATTGGTAGGTCTAAATGGTCATTGACAGACGTGTTGTGGAAGATTTTTTTTAACATTCTAATTGTTATGTGTTAAATTTGAAAATATTTAATATCAGCAGCATAATTTGAATGCCAATAAGAACTAAGCACTTCCCCCCCTTTTGGTAATCTAACTGAGCATGCAGTATGGTGTGTATGAGTCACTACTTACTATTTTCCATCCTGAAGCTTGGGCCATATGAACCAGGCCTACTTGTTCCACTCAAACTCACGGACTCTTGAGGACAGACCATTTTCCTGGATCCCACTCTAACAATAGCAAAAGTAGCCACCTGCATAAGACACTTGTTTGGACACAGTTATGGATATAAACAAGTATATTGCCAGTAATGAATTTTCAAACAATCTGTTGAGATTCCTGCCTTAGTGCACTTTTCCACACTGTGTGATTTGTTAAAAGCCACCGTGCTGTATGGCTTTGAATACTCACTATGAAAATGCGCTTTTGCATTACAAAAGGATTAATTCATTTTTCACATTTTTCACATTAATTTTTAACAGAAAGATACTGTATGTCATTGACACCTGTATTGTGTGTTAAGCTATGATAGAACACAATAAGTGATAACAGAAAGTCCTATCTGGCCAGCAATCCATAGCAATGTTAGTACCATTTCTTTACCAATGTATTGTTTGAGGCGGACAGTAGATGTGAACATGTACCGCTGCCAATGCTGGTCTTCACTCTCCATTGTTTTGTCATTTCAGTCAACCACATTTTGGATCGGGTCTTATTATCCTCAGGTCTATTTTGATTAGATTTGACTAGGACACTTTCAGATTGTGTGTATGTGTATAAATTATAAATTTATACACATTGGGTTTGGATAGGATTTCCACAGGCCCATTTTGAATCAGGTCCAACAGTTTGCGCCCATGAACACCTATATATTAGTATATCAGGATGTGAAATAAAGTCAGCAGGAGATTGAAAAAAAATGACAGTGTCAGACAATTTTTAAGAAAATCCTAGAGTGCTTGTTACTGCTGACACTTTTTTAAAGGGGACATATTCTGCACATTTCCAGTTCTATATTTTTAATCCAGGGCTCTACTGGACTATCTTTGCATGATTTACAGTTAAAAAAAAAAAAAAAAAAAACTTCTCATTTGAGACTTCTTTGTCTGAAACAGGCCGTTTTAGCTCGTTTCTTTAAGGCCCCTCCCCCTCTGATAAGCCCACTCTGTTCTAATTGGTCAGCTCATGGAAGCTACACCTCGGGAGACATCTGCTGGCCCCGGAGGCTACTTCAACAACTCATGAAACAAAGTATAGCAGTATAGCGTTAATAGTGTAGTAGTTGGATTTTACTACTTTTTCTTGTTCTTTACTCGAAATGTCAACTTCTTGAATAGATCTGTACATGTTCGAGCTGAAATCTGACCTGAAATATGAGAGTGGACAATGCTAACAACGCATAGAAAAACCTTAGCAACAATCTTAGCAACCAAGGCTACAGAACGTACGGCCATTTATGGGCATCAGCTGGTCAGCAAGGTAGAAAAAAATGTTGCAAATGAAGTGTTCAGAGCAGGTTGAAGCCCTGAATTTTGACTTGCAGTGAGCATTTCTACACATGTTCACCTCAACTTTTGGAACTTTGACCATGTTTACCATAAATATCTGATATGCTAACACTGTATAAATAGCAGAAAATAACTAAAAGCATAATATGTCCCTTTTAAATATGATGTTAATAGCAACAATATGATAAAATCCTCAAGTGTAGCCATGTTTACTTATGATTATGTTTCACTAAATGCAAAGTTCTCAAAGAGGATTCCATTGTTGATTCAGTCCTACTTCTTTATTCTCCAGGTACACACAAAGTACGCAAACAAGTATATGAACAACGCTGTTCACATCACAACCACTGTGAGAGAAGCAAATTAGATATGTGCACATTTTCAAATGTATATACCTTATTGTCGGTGTGGTTGTGATTCAGAATAATTCAGATTGAAGCCAGTTGAGATGTGAGTCACACGGTGATCTTACACCATAGAGACATTGTGAAAGCTCCAGATGATGACGCATTTTTTTTTATTTTTATACCACAATCAAAGTTTCTGGTCAGAGTGTTTCCAGTGTGTACATGCAGAACACGGGAGACTATTTCAACCACAGAGGAGGGATTAATAAAGTGACACAACAGCATGGGGATTAGGAGTGTTTCCACTGCTGTTTCCCTAATGAGACACTCCCCACCCCCAATCCTTCCATTAGCTCTGGGCTTGAAAGCATCTAAGGCCAATCCACTTGTCCACCTGCTACCTGTGTATCCTGCAGTACTCCATCACATTAGCATTCACTTTCTTTTATTTATCGTCTTTCTCTACCCCCACCCACTTTCTCCATCTGTCTCTCTTTAGCTTTCTCTTCGGTTCAGCTCAAATCTGTTTTAGCAGCACAGTCAACATTTGTCAGTGTTATATTCATTAAAATATATTTCAAATGTCATTGTACTTTTTCCTCTCTCACCCTTCAGTGTTCTGAAATTGCCAGCAGATTTTTCCTTCTAGTCATCTTGACCTTTGTCTCTCTTCATTCATTCTTACTTGAATCTTTTGTCCCTCCATCAGCCATCCCTCTCCGTATCTTTATTCTTTTACATCCTTATCTTTGCATATTGTATTTATCTCTTTACCTGCATGAATCTATAATGTTCAACCAAACTTAAAGTTGTTGGAGAATGAAATATTTAATTCATAGACAATATAAAATGTGTCTGAAACAACTCATGCTGCATAAAAGTGTTTTGCAGCCAAATGGTTGCATGGTGAGGAAAAGGCCTGTAGCTGCTGAATTATACACATCAAATCCTCTATCGGCTTGTAAACAGCAGAAGCTCATTTCCTCAGGCCTGAATCACCAACAGACATTAGTGTGTTACTGTGATAGATTTGATCTCATCCCATAAAGTGAATGGTTTTTAACCAAAGCCTGAGCAAAACTCGATTTTTGAGTCCAATACCAATATCAGTATCAATATTTGAGACATAAAAGAATCTGAAAAATATATATTTGCCGATATTTGTTTTTTTTAACATAAAGAGATAACATAAACATAGCGATAACTTAAGTTTGGTTATTAAAGAACTATGACCAAGATATGTGCCGAGTGTCAGTGGTAGAAGAAGTACTCAGATCCTCTACTTGAGTAAAAGTAAAATACCACAAGGTAAAAATACTCCATTAAAACTAAAAGTCCTGCATTTACAATCCTACTTAAGTAAAAGTATTACCAGGTACATTTACTTAGTATTTAAAGTAAAAGCACTTGTTTTGCAGAAAATAGGGGTTTGACTATATTAAATACATTTAATATATTTTATTTATCTGAAATAATATTTGCACACTTCTCCTGCTCCGGAGGAAATAATGTTCAGACTCTGAAAAAATAGTCACCATATAATCCAAGATTCTGATTTGAACAAAATAATGTAATCAAAAGCATTTTTGCCACCTCAGTTACAGCCTAAAATCACTTAAGAGGTGGTCCAACTGGGATCCAGTCACACAATATCTAAAGCCAGGAAGACAATGTATGGATTAAGCCAGGCTTTAACACAAAATTGGTTGCCCCTTGACTAATTTTGAATCGGGGTAAAATTCTGCCAGATCGGTTGTCTTTGATGTGCAGTTTGAGGTCATGACGATCAGTTGGATTTCTGGCTGTCTACAGTTCAAGCAGTTCCACATGGTTCTCAAATGGCTGCTGTCAAAAGATACATATAAACTATAGTAAGCAGTGAGCTGTATAGGATTAATACAAATGCACAGTGTCTGCACAGCATGAGACAGGATCTTCTCCATTTCTATCCAACTGCTGCTTGCTCACAAATCATCATTCCCAGTGTGACCAGCCAAGGAGTTGATCTTTTGTTTTTGACCAGCTAAAACTCCAAGTGATGATTTGATACCATGCTTTACTAGCAACGCAAGGTTTCTCATGTTACTCTGTTGCAAAGACTTCTAAACTTTCTGCTACCTGATGTTTAAAAAAATGTAACTTTATTTTTCAGTAATTTTCAGTAAATTTATAAGAAATCACATATATTTTACATGACTGGTAAAACACGATTCTATTATGTGTTTTCCTATTGTCCAGGTATTAGTTTCCATTCATTTCGAGCTCTGCACTTACTTAACTGTACTAACTTCTGCAAGCGTATGTTCATATTCCTGACATGAATGGAACTCAGTGGCTGACATATGCCAAACTTTTATAATTTTGTTTGGAAAATGATGGGCAGTAATGTTAATTATGGGTAATTTGGGGTAAATGGGGTAAAATGTTTAAAATTGGCATGGTGCTTTAAATTATCTAGAAGAATTTACAGTATGTCATGTTATTACAGGCTATTGTGGCAAATCCCAGCCTTTCCGAGTGAATGTGCAAGACTGTCCTACGAAGAATAACAGCATCAGTTGTCTCAGCAAATGCCACAAAACAAATGTTTACATTCAAGTGACAAAGAGGAAGGAAGCTGCCATAGCATCTCCTCTGAAAGCAGTGCTAAGTCCTAACACACACTCATACACCATTGGGAACTATCTGCCACGATGCACCTCACTTCATCAGGTCAACGGGTCAGCTTGTCGATTTTTTACCTAACCTGCAGGCCTCTTGTTCTTAATCCTCTCTGGAAATAATTAACAACAGTGAAATTTATTCATCCCCACGATGCAGCATCACCTCTCACCATCACAGATCCTAATAACAAAGTTCTGCATGAACGCATCGAGTGTCAGCTGATAAGACTTGGCACAGTGTGGCTCAATGCACCCAGACAAAGAATTTATTTTCCATCTGCCAAATGAATGGACAACATTAATAAAGATGAGATCAGTTCAAATGAATTTAATGAGTGAATGTTATGAAGATATCTCCATTCCAAAACATGGTCATGTGGGACTAATATTAAACATATTATATCCTCCTTCCTCCTCTCTCTTCATCCACTCTTTCTTTTTCTCCTTATTTCTCGACTGCTTTCACTCTTCTCTTAACCCTAACCCTAATTCCAACCCCCTTCTTTTTCTTCCCCCTCCTCACTTCTTTGACTTCTTTTCCTGTGCTTCCACTCTCCTCTTTCCCCACCTTTCCTTTGTTGCTTACTCCTCCATACCTTGTTGCATCTTTTGTATTGCTGTTTCTTCCTCTTCCTCCTTCTCTTCATGTTCATCCTCTGTTCCGTCATTGTCTTCCTTTAATTAGGTCCAAGCAGCGAAGCTCGCTGCTTTAGCCTCATTGTTTTTGTTCTTATTATTCTGTCTTTCTTTCTTCTTTATTTGTCTTAGCTAAAAGTGTTTATCCAGCAAAACCAAAATTCTGTAATCATTTTAATCTCTCAAGTCATCTGCATCTGGTCTTCTGCTCTAAAAATGTCAAATTTTAAAGCTTTTCTCAATTTTCTCAAAATCCTATTTTCGACAACTCGTCAGAAGCCGTAGGTCCAATCGTTCCAAAACTTAGTCAGGATCATCTGTGGACTTTGCTGATCCTAAGTTATCAAGGAAATTTTGATACATCAATCTGTTTTGAAATTATACATTTTTAGACCTGTGTCTTTAAGTTAAACTTTACATAAACACTCATGAATCAAAATTGGCTTAAGCCGTTGTAACCAAACTTGGTGCACCTGTTCAGATGTTTGGTCTGAGCTTCTATATGCAGTCTTTGGATATTCTGCCAATGGGGGGCGCCACAAATGTGAAAAGTTTATATCTTGTAATTGGCTGCACAGATTTGTATGAAATTTGGTTTGCACAATCAAGGGTCACAACTCAGTCCATGCATTTAGTAATGACTGATCAAATTGGGGGTGGCTTATCACAACAAATCTAAATTTATAGACATTTCACATTCCAACCTTCAAAAAATACAAAAACACAAAACACAAAATTTTCTATTTCCCAAAACCAGCAGAATGATGTGTGATTTTGTTCAAAACTTTATCACCAACATTTTGACTTTTGTAAGCTTTTAAAATTTAAATAGACAAAATACCCCAGTTTTGCACGTGATGTCATTGCCTCAACTTGTGAGAAGGTGTGTGGAGACCATGTGTCCCCAGCAGTGCAGTCAGTAAGTCACCTTCTCTGATATACAAAGGTTGAGAAACTATATTTACAGGTCTTTTTCCTATGGACTTTAAGTATGTAATAATGTCATGTATCTGATTAAGTCTCTCTTCTGGACCTTACTAGAGGGGCTATTTGGACTCACCCACTCAAATAGTGATGGAGATCTTGTGTTTTTCCGAGTTCAGATGCATGAAGAACTGACAACCATGGAAAATGTCCAGGTCTGTCATATCATGACCTTAGGATTATCAGGTTCTGTCTGACATTTTTGTCAAAAAATTGTTCACATGAAACGATTCTTTGACATGTTATTAACATTTTTGTAGGTTTATTTTTTGATTTCTGCATTATTGGTCTTGAAATTTCAGAAAAAGAAAAGGTTCTATCTCAAAAATTAATCTCAAACTTCCATCTGCAAAGCACCAATCAGTGCTTGTAATGTAGACAGGAGGACCAATCAGGTTCTGCCTCTTTAACATGTGACCTCACCGCTTTGTGACCGTAATTAAAGGGGCTGAAAGATCATGAAAAGTTGCTCAATCTTAAGTTGTGAAACCTCAAAATTGATTACTTTATCGACATAATTATATATAACACTGGTACAAACACCAGCTGAGTTAAATTCAGTTTTGTTTTGTTTTTTTAATCGTTGAACTCAGTGAGAAGCAGATTTTTACCTTCATCTACCATGCTAGTCAGCCAGCTTGCTGACTTTTATTACAGTTAGTGCATTTGTTAGAAATAATTACTGTTAGTAATAATGACTTAAGTTACTCTGACTACATAAAAAATGGCAGCAATGAAAACAATTAAAACAAATTAAGACTAATCTGTCTACTTTTTACAACAACAGCCTTCTGTGAAGCCTCAGCGGATAGAACCTTAATCCCAAGTGAAAAGTGAATTCTCAGAGTTAAGGGCTGTCCACACCAAGAATTATAACCATAACAATAACTGTAATGATAATGATGTGAGCATCCACACTAACAAATGATAATGTTCTGTATACAGTGGCATCAAGCACATGCTGCGTGCTCCAGCTGTGTTGTCAGCTTAGGAAAATGGATATTGATGACTTGTTACTGCTGTAAGTTGCACAGAGAAAGAAAATCAGAAGGGTTCACAGGTGGGCGGTGATTCAATGTGTTGCTCAGAAGTATTTCGGGACACTAGTTGCTGTGATGTTCCAGTATTTACAGACCAAACTGTACTTACCAACAGTAGCAGACGCTGAAGCATAATGCACAAAAGCGTACAGACGACCGGCTTTTATTATGCTGTGGCAGGAATATACAGTATGAGCACAGATCTGAAGCCTAAAAAGGTCGCTAACTGTTATTTTTTTACATTATAATGGAGAACAAAGTTCCAGCATCATTGTATGATAAAGAGAGACAAACCTATCTAAAGAAATCACCTCTGCGTGTCATTCTGCTCCACCTGACAGTGCATCGGTCCTTGGTGAGAAAGGAGCAAAACTGCATTAAAATGGGTTTTGAAGTTTTACTGGAAATTTCAGGCTAGATGGAGATTTTGTCGTGCTGTATGACTTAGGGGATGGATTTTGAATGTTGGCTGTCAGTGTTTCCATCATTCATGAAATAAACTGTATAAATGGTATGAACAGTATGAACACGTCTATAATAAAGTAGTTCTTCTTAGTTTTAAATGCCAAAAAAAGTTGCTCCATCCGTTTAGACACAAAGGATATCACTGGTCCAGCAGCTTTTGTGAATGGGTTGTCTGGCCCGCTTCAAGCTCAGTCAGCAGGTCCACAGCAGGACTGGAATCAAATTGCTCTACTGAAGGCCCCTCCAAGCTGATCCGCATCAAGTCATCAGTTGTGGAAACTCCAGGGCAGCTTCTTGTTGAATTCTTGATGTGGTTTTGGGCAGAAAAACCTCTTTGGGCAGCTGGATTGGGGAGTACCAGTATGATCTGCACAAACTTCAGTATCTTCTAAGAGAGAAGATGACATCTTTTAAATTCATTTCAACTCTCACCTTTCAATAATCAAAACCAATATCCAACTATACAATGCTTAAATTGTGATTTTGTAATGTTGAAAGCTCAGCTTAAAAAAATAAAATATGGGCTTTTTCAAACTCGTTTACTTTAAGTGCTCTATGCCTGTGACTTTCCCCTTCAGTGTTGTTCACACACATACACACTTAAATCATGGCTGTGATCTCAGCTGCATTTCCCTCATCCCCAAACCCTTCTGCTGTGCACCTAATACAATGATTCTGAAAGTGCCGGTTGTAATTCTTAAGATGATCTATTTCTCTTAAATCCTACACATTGACTTACCCTAAACACACCTGGAATCTCATCTCATCACCCTGCTGCTGAGCAAATGAGGTCTGGATCTTCTCAAGCAAGTCACCTGGCTTTGGCTTTATCTTGAGTGCCTCTAGTCTGGTTACTGTCTTTTTGTTTAACTCTGAGGTGGCTTGAGGGAGGATCACATCGTTCCTAAATAGTGTGAGGCTATGGGTAGCTACCTCCTCAAACAGGTCACAAAGAAAGTGGCAAAATACATAGAAAAATGTACTCTCCATTCTCTTCATTATCTGTTGAGTAGTGAGTAAATTAATAATAAAATAAAAATTTTAACTGAAAATATACTTGCACACCCTTGAACGTCAATAGAAGTGGATGATGAGGCTGCCAGATTCTCCATATGTTGAAGAACCACTGAGTACTGATCATGGTCACTGGCAGAGTCCTTGTCCTGCAGGAACACCTTTATAACTATGTGTTTGTGGGGGATCCATCGAGTTTCCTTGACACTGCTGGGACTGCAGATGTCCACTCCATGTTTGAGACTACCGACACCTCAGGTTCCGTCTTCTGTAGGGTGAGTATCACAAGTTCCAATCTATGCAAGACGCAGACAGGTAAGTATCTTCCAAGACAATACGCTGTCTCTCACTTACTCACACACAAACTGTGTTAAACTGTGCTAATTTTTTTTTTTTACTAATTTGATGAGAGAAGCATTATAACTAGTTGTAATTACAAGCCTGTGTGACGTACAATGAATTGGGACTATATGGCTCCCTGCCCCGCTCTGCAGGTGGGCAATCACACCTCCATGGGTGCACATGGCCCCATCTGCACTGAAAGACACATTTTCTCATCCACCCTCCATCATCCCCTGGGCAAAGTGCATCAAATGTGGCCTTGGTGGCATTCAAGACCCCTTGAAGGAAAACATAAAATCCATAATGATCAAAAAAACAAGTTGACATTCAATTCTTTGAATTGCAAATACTGTTTGTAACTTTAAAATGTTACTCTAAAATAAATTATGTTAAAAAGAGACTCAACTTTCTTACCAAGGGCATGTGAATGTTCAAGGGTCCGTTGTCCAATCACAAGGTTTATTGGCTTTCTGTTCCCCGCATACACAATTTCACATTATGTGTCTGAGATATCATTGCCTCTGTCAATCAAAACAGCCAGATAATATTCTGCTCTCGGCTACGCTGTAAGGCTTTCTTTTATCTTGTCTGCAATTTGCCCAATCATTTCTGCACACCTTTTTATCATTGTCATATGTTGGATTTATTTCCACTCTGTTTTTCTTATGTAAGGTAATAAGTGGTCCAAACTTCACAAAGGCTGCCTCTTCTTTCGCAATATAATATGTGATGTTAAATTTTATTTTCAGCTGTCTCCTCTTTTCCTCTTCAGGGAACAGCACCTGCCTTCTCACGGTTGCCTCCAAGTTTCCCGAGCCTTTGTCTTCTCCTGCGATGTATGCATCTCTGCACAGTGCATAGCAGTTTTTCACTTGCACGTTGCAAGAAAGAGGGAGTAGGAACGAGAGAAATAAGTAAGGAAGGAACAGTCCTGTCCCGTTATTTGATATTGATGAATTCTAGCGAACTGAACATTTTTTGAGGGGCTGCTGCACCTGTGCATCATGACTCTTATACATTCACATTGTTTTGATGTGATTATCTTGTAAATCATATAGATCTACTGTCCATACAGACATGCAAATATGACTTTTAGGCTAACTAGTCCTACAATTAAGCAAAGAGACACACTTAATCCAAAACCCAACAAGCTTGGATTAACAACAGCCAACAGCCCCAAACCTTCAGCAAAAACACACGGTCTACTTTCACCCACCATCTACTTCACAATAAAATTATCCCATTTCAGCAGCACAGGAATAGCAGATTATACTAAACATCAGTGAATCACTAAAGAGGTTTTAGCTGTGCACAAATGTTTTTATAGTGTTTTTATATATATGAATGACTTTGTGCACATATCAAATATTATATTAAAACGTTTTGTTAAAAATGTATTTTGTAACGTACAAACAAATAAGGAATAAAGTAAAACATCAATCAATAGTCAAAATGCAAGGAGACAGGAGGAGAAAAAAAGTTTTCTGTCTCTTTGGCTGATAAAAGTATGCAATGCATGCCCGTTAGATTTTTGTCCGACTTGATCTCGACTTGCTCAGATATCATGCACACATGGGCAATGAAACAGAAAACATAACCAAATATTAAAGATAGGCCACAATATGAAGATTATGTAATTTTTAAATTCTTGTCAGCATTATGAACTGAAATAATAAATAACAAGTGTGACATGAGTGTGGCATCTGTAATCAACATTCATCTTTGAAATTAGTGGGAGAAATATTTACTATTTAATGCAGGCTCTCCCCTTTTCCATGAGTGGGTTAGGGGGTTACATTGAATATTTGAATGAAAATTTTGCACATCCCCCATGTGTGGCCATGTGTTACTGGCCACATGTTTTCCTTTTGTTAACGCTCACCCTGCTGCTGCTGTCTGGTTCAAGTAGGAAACTAAAGTTTTATTTGAATTTCTTTATTTCGGGAATGAGATGTCAGCTGATTATGGTCGGTATGTTGACCGGCACATAGTGGTCCGCTATTTAACCTGGAAAGCCTCAATAAATTATCAATACAGAATACTGTATTGATCATTTATTTGAATGTTAGAGACTAATGTCTATTAATTGGTTTGAAAATCTGATATTGGAGCTTAAATTTCATCATTTTATGTCAGCCCAGCGCGGCAGGGAGGGCTACCTGCTTGAAAGTGTGACCATTAAGTTGAATCTAATCTAATCTAAAATAACAGAAAGGCCAAGCAGGCATCAGCAAGAATTAATCATAGAATGTAGGTTGGAGTGAGCATTCAAGATCTGTTGCAGACAGCCAGTTTCTAGCCATCAGATACATTGTGATACGAATGTGTAAGAGAGGTTGATTTACATGAAACATTTTCATGAACATCATTCACGCTTGGACATTTGTATCAGTATACCTTATGGCCACTTCCATTTATTTCCTTAGCATATTAATGGTGGACAATTCCAGACACAAACATTAACGTGTGTGTGTGTGTGTGTGTGTGTGTGTGTGTGTGTTTGTGTGTTACAATAGGTGTACATCTCTGTGTTACTCAACTTCAGTAAATAAAAGTGTCATAAAAGAATCTCAATGCATTAACCATCACCAGGCTCAACAATGAATTATTCAAGGATTTTATTAATAACTATAGTAATAACAGTCCTACAGTCCAGTGAAACTTACAACAGCTTTTGGCCTGACTAGGGTAAGGGCAGACAGCATGTTATCGGACCGAATGGATCAAATTCCGATGGGGTCATTTCACGGGGGTTGTGTGATGCTCAAAACAATTTATCCACTGTTACAGCCGCAACAGTAGATTATGGCCAGTGGTGAAGTGGCTATCAGGCATACTGTTTTGGGACAAATCCTGGTGAAATGGTGGACCCTCAAAAAATAAGTTTTTGGGTCAGTGGACCGTCAAAACATGCCCATTTTTACTGTCCCTCTCTGTGTGCCTGTCATTCGGGCTATGCATGAGAGCATGCTGCATGCCTGTGTCAGGCAATCACAGCCGAGCGCCCCCCTTTACTTTCACTGCCAGAAGGCGGAGACAAAAGTGTCACACTCCAGCTTTAACAGCCCATTAGTCTGACGGCCTGTTATCCCAAAAACAAAAGCCCACTGCTCCGAGGGCCCGTTTCTCTGAAAAAAAATACACACTCTCCTTGGAGTTTTTTGCCCTTAATATCTTAGTGTGTTTTGACATGCAAATGTGCAGATGCTGTTTCAAAAAGCTTCCTTTTTAGTTGGCTAAAAATGTCAAGGCTTTAAAAATAGATAAATTGGGCAGTCCCCGTGCACACAGGTACACATAAATAAACATAAATACAGGTACACATTGTCTCCTCTTACCATTCATCCAGTTCCGCAGTGGAGAAACAGCTGAATAAATGGCAGCTCCAACAAAGAAAGTTGCCAGTTTCATTCACTACAAATATAACACAGCACGAATATTCCATAGTTTGGTTGTAGTTTTCAGTGAAGTTACTGTAAGTCATAAACTTTGAAGTGTTGCTTCTGCTTCATTTCCTGTGGAGTCAGCAGAAATACAGACAGCGCCACTCTGCCATTGCAACCCACATTGTGGTCGGAGGGTGTACTCTGCTGCCACCTAGCATCTATAGTTATCAAGTGCAGCCCACACTTAACCCCTACTTTTATTGCCATGACATCACTGCGGTAATGCTGCAGGAAGTGCATCAATTGAATGTTGTGACATCTGTATACAAGCCAGATATATCTGTATATCTGGCCTCACTCTGTATAAAGTGAAGCCAAAATATCTCGTTTCCAGGAGGTGCCGTCTTGCTTGTGTGATGTCATTTGCAACCCGAGTCTGCGCAGTAGAGTCGGGCAGCGGGATGATGGCTGTGGGAAACGCCTCTCAACTTGACTCACAGCTGTCCTGTTGACATAAACCAGTCGGTAACTAACAGCTACAGCTGGTAGTGAATCACAGATGAAAACATAGATTAACCTCCTAAAATCCACCGGGTCGCCGGCGACCCGCTTAAGCCAGTTGTAAGCAGTAGCATCATGCAGTAATGAGTAAAAGCAATTGGCACAATTGGAGATGATTGGAGAGGTTCGGGGACACCAGTGACACTACAAACTAAAAACCTCCTAGCTTCCATAAAGTTAGGCCTAGAGGTCTGGAATTTTATACATGTTGACAAGATGTAGAAGGTATATGGTGTTCTGCATAGTTCTGGCATAAAGCATGTCTTAATTATTGTTATTCAAATATGATTCATAATAGACGAGGACCAAAAACACTTTTTTGAGCCTTATTTGAACTGATGTAGTTTTGTTTGTGTTTTAGCCACATGCTAAACAAACACATTTCCAGAAACTAGAAGATGTCACTTGTCAAATGAAGTCTAATACATGCATCATGACCTTACAGTTCTTCTGTTATAAGCTTTTCCATTTGGGTGTGCCAAATAGGCGAAAATTGTCTTGATATGTCTTCCATCAGAAACTGCTGCGGCCAGTCAGCTCGTCTGCCACATCTGATGGAGGTTTGAGGGCGGCTGTCAATCATGATGCCACACCCCCTTTTTATATTGTCAAATAACTCATTAAAAACAAACTTATCAGAAAAATGAGTACTTGAACATACATCAGCGTGATATGAACTACCTAAAATGACCACCGGAAAAATTTACTTTTTACTTTGGCTCATGTCCCATCCACTAAGGGGGAAGGACTAATGACCTATACTGCAACTCATCAGGGGGCAATTGAGATATTTTGGCTTCACTTTGGGGGCGCTGTCATTGCGTCCATCTTTATATACAGTCTATGCTCTCAACAGAGTCATTTTGTCACAGCCAACAGATGAGTTGATTGTTATCACAGTCACTGGATTGGCTCAGAAAGGTGGCGTCATATACAACCAACAAAGAGAGGGGCACTGAAAGAGTCCCAACATCAGCGCTAGACGTTTTGTGGTTTGTGTTTCTGTTGTTCGGAAACTCTCGCTCATGCTCGCAGCAGCTAGAAATGGCTGACATATGATCAAGGTGAGCAACATAAGCAACGTCTTTCACCACATTGCTGGGCTCGACAGTGTGAGTGTGTCACTCGCATTTGCGACTAAAATAGATGTGTGTAAACTGTAAAATGTATTTAAGAGGATGTGTACAAATAAAAAGTATTACAAAATTCAGCCCAAGCAGCCTCTATTTTTTTCTTCATTCATCATCTCTCCTCCTTTCTTCCCTTCCTTCTTCCTGTTTTCTTCCCAATCCTGTCTACCTCCCAACCTCCCTTTACTTTTCTATCCTACATCCTCTCTCCATCTTCCTTCCTCCTCCTTCCTTCCTTTTTGTTCTTCCCTCTGCGCCCCTCTTACCTCCTCCTCCCTGCTCTTCCTCATCCAGAAGGACTCATTATGGCAGACTGTTATTGTTCTGCCTGTGTCACTTTCTCTCTCTCTATCTCTCCCTCTCTTTCTCTCTCTCTCTCTCTCTCCCTCCCTCTCTCTCTCTCTTGCTCACACACACACACACACACACACACACACACACACACACACACACGGTAGTAATGTTTTAGGGGGCTGGTTAATTATTTAGGAAAACAAAGTACCACAGTCCCATCTCCAGAGAACCTAGCCATGTTTAATTTCCATAATGTTCTGGAGGCAAAAAACACACAAAACACAAACATTATCTATCTTTTTGTAGTATTTATCTTCATATATATATCTGGGTAGAGTCCAGAAAAAAAGGTTGCCTCAACTGGGTGTGAATGCTGGTATAGCTGGCTTGTTCTTGTGACTAAAAAGTCATGGAAAACATCAGCACCTGTCAACATGCAGTCTGTACAGATGTGCACTTCACTGTCAATCTGTACCAATTATAAGCTTCTATCCACAATTTAGTTGGTGCTTCTTATGTCCAACGTTAGCTTCAGAGCTGGAACAACATGACACATAAAAATATATGATACTGCCAGACAGTATGGTAGAAGTTCATTTTAACAACCTTAAAGCTACCTGTGCAAAAGAGAAAACTGTATGTGGAGTGAAAGTTCATTCTTGAACTTGGGTTGAAAAAATAATCTGGTCCCAAGGTCCACCAACAGCCTTTTCAGGAGTGTTCAACCGTATCGCCTTCATCAGCAAATGGAGTTTCCTCAGTTTTCATCATGTACACTTTGATCACATGATAGCAGGTGGTTGTATATGGGTGATGTTCAGTCTGTGTTCAAAAATGGTCTCTGATGTCAGAAGTGTGTATCCTCCTTGGTCATTTTGTCAGTCGCTGCTATGAGTGGGTTTGGTCTGGTTTTCACAGACAGCTGATATTGTCTGTTTCTGGTGTTCATTCACTCTCTTCATGTAATGTCATATCACTCTCTTCATGTAATGTTATGTCAGAGATATCATAATTACCAGTTTCTGACTTCATCATAACAAGTCATAATTATGACTGGAAAACAGGTTTTTCTGAAAGCTCCGATATATACAACTTGGCACTTATAATAATCTCTCTATATAAAGCAAAGACTCTCTGTCTGTCTGTCTGTATGTATGTATGTATGTAAGTTTGTCTTTTGCGTATCTCAAGAACCGTTCATCCAATTTACTTCATACCTTGCAGGTGGATTGCTGGGGAAATGAGAAGGTGCAATGTCGATGTGTGAAGTAGTTTGGATGAGCGGTTCTCAAGAAATATATAAAAATACTTCATAAATCATGTTGATAACGTGGATTTGCTACTTCTTCTGCCCGTGGAGTCACGAGCAGAAATATGGACAGCACCACTCTTCCACTGCAATCCACATTGTGGTTGAAGGTGGGATTACATCTGCAGTGATAATGACTTGAATACGTTTAAGAGACTTAAGCTCTACTATTGAACTGTGCGCTTTGAACAAAACTTGGCATGTACGTGCAAGACTTAGTGCTGGGTGTCTCAGGCACGTTCAGAAATATATAATAATACCTCATAAACAACGTTCTGTCTGCTTCTTCTTCTGCGTGTGGATTCAATTAGGGGAAATATCAGCAGCACCAGTCTGCCATTACAACCCACGTTGTGGTTGGAGGTGGGATTACACCTGTAGTGATAAGAACTACCATAGAGAATGAACTGAAAAAGTTTAGAGAGTTAAGCTCTATTCCCGTTCCTCACACACAGGACTTTGTATGTATGTTCAAGACATAGTGCAGGATGTCTCAGGCACATTTTGAACAGGCACTACAGGTCATCTGATCAACTTCAGCTCAACTCAAAGTTGTAGTCTCCAGATATTCTGCATGTGAGGCATTTAGGGAGCATCGGTAAATTGTAGGATCTACTGATGGCCTGCATGTGAGCTGTTTAGGAAACATGGTTATAATTATAGCGTCTACTGATAGGCTGCATGTGAGGCATTTAGGGAGCATCAGTAAATTGTTGTGCCTACCGATAACCTGCATCACAGGCATTTAGGGAGCATCGGTAAATTGTAGTGTCTGCTGATAGCCTGCATGAGAGGCGTTTAGGGGACGGGCACAACTCTCTCTAGGTATTGAGAGATCGGCCCGTCCCAAACGGGCACATTTTGAACAGGCACTGCACTAGTGTTACAAAAGGCCTGAAAACCAAACAAATATGGACACTGATGCTTAGTGTGAAATGAATGCTTGCAAGTTCTTAACATGGTAATCTTTCCATCTCTACCTTCCATCGCATATGAATGCAGCATCTCTTCTCTTGCTGTTTCACTGATGTAGTGTTCCCCACAGCTGTCACATGTGATGTCATGATGATGTCATACACCACTCCAGTCTTCCTCTCCGGAGGGGGGGTGGGGGGGTCCTATCTTTAGGGTGCACTAGCAGAGATCTACAGTGTTGAATGGTTGCGGTGAGTGCTGACTCATTGAAGACTGGCTGGATGTTCTGACAGTCCAGTCACATAAGAGAGCCCCACTGGGATGCTGCTGGAGGTCCCTGTTGATTTAGCAGTGTCCAATACAGTCAAAGGTTAGTTTCAAACCTTAAGTTTGTTTGCTTGTGTCCTGGTGTGAACATCCAATAAGTAGTAGTAAATCCAATATCACATGAATGCAGCATAAGAGGACCCTGCAGTTTTTCATCTGCTCACATTAGCATGTTGCCTTTACTTTTGAGGCTGCACTGATTGCCAAACATCAAAGTTTGGGTTCAAACACTTAGCCAAAAAGCCATGTGATGCTACGTGCCTGGATTCAGTGCAAAAAAGTGTGCCGGCAGCCATGCAGAGCCCTCATCAAAAGACAGGAGAAGCCTTCAGACATCATTAGTCTGGAGTGTTATACACTGTGTGGACATGTCAAACAGTGTTTCGATGTTCTTGTGCAATGTGTGACAGTGCTTTGTGTATGTAAGTGCAAGCACTTCATGTGTGTGGTTTTTGTGTTCATATTTTCATTTAACTTTGTGTGTGACATGTTTTATGTGAGAATAAAATATCTGTGTGGAGGCACTCTTATATATGTGCTTCTTGTGTGACAGTACTTATTCTATATGCATGTGTGTGCATTCTTAAAGGATAAATCAGCTTCATTAAAACTTGGGTCTTCTTTTTGTAATTTTTGTCCATTAATCAATCAATCAATCAAACTTTATTTGTAATAACACCTTTCATACAGGTTAGTGCAGTTCAAATTGATTCACAGATGACTGACAAGCCAAGAATAAGACTGAACAAGTGTAGACTGTAAAAACAACAAAAAACAAAACAAACAAAAAACAAAACAATTTGAGACCAATGCATGCGAGAAAATAAAAATAAAGTAGAAGTAAAGATCTTAAATTGGTAATTCTGCCTTGGTCTCTGCATTTTGGTCCACTTGCTCTGCTATACCATGAGAGAGCAAGTGATAGATATGGACCCAGCAGGGCAACGGTTTCTGAGTTTGACTGGACTGTGGCAAAACTCATTGCCTCTCGCTCTCATCACGTACTCCTGAAGAAGATCTTTATACAGCATCAGTATTTCAAGGAGAGGCTTGAAGGTCTTCCCCACCTGGATGTAGTCCATGAGAAGCTCAGCCATTTCCTGCAGACCAGCTCAGTTGACTCTTCTGTAGTCTCCAACCCTGCACTCCGGTCTCCTAGCCCTCAGCCTGTTAGCCACCAGCAGCCAAGCTATCCTGTTTCTTCCAAGTCATTCCAGCCTCCTCTGCACTTTGGCCTGCACCTGGGATGGCTAGCCTCCAGTCTACTTCTGCTCCTGAGTTGGTTAGCCTCCTACCTCATCATGCCCCTCCAAATCCAGCCCCAGTCCCCAAGGACACTGTTGACTGGATGAACTGGCCAGACATGGCATGCTAAAAAACATGTTTCTAAAGCAAAGCACTCCATGACTAATATGAGACGCGGTCATGCGACAGTCACAGAGATATTAGAGGAGAGAATATCATTTAATATTAAAGTTATTTAACATCAACCCTTGATCACAAAGCCATATAATGCTTTGCTGTTGACGAGTTATGTTGCTGCAGAGATGTTGTCTCGACAGGTCCAGCATTGTTTTGGGCTAAGCTGGGGTCAGTCTGTAGTTAGCAAGGGTGTAGAGTCACCAGTGGTGTTTGGTAGTTGCATGGCCCGGATCGAGCCGTGGGCTGTGAGCACGTCTTGTGGAGGCAGCAGTGTTGAACACCAGTGAAGAGGAGTCAAGCCATTTCAGGCTGCTCTGGAAAGAGTCTTTTCAGTTTAACTCTTAGTTGGCTGACTGTGGTCAGCAAGCCAGCTGAGATCCAGTTTAAGCATTGCTATCCTCTTCTTGATTTGAGGATTCAGGCTTTGGCTGGCTTCTTGTAATGTTAGTTTAGTGCCAAATAAAGTTTAACCTGACTACACTCAAATCTTGAGTGGTGTAAACTTCAAAAATGAAATATTGTACATGGAAACACATGATTTAATGTTACAAATAAAACAAAAACAAACTGAACTTGTTTCAGTAAAATATTAAAATATGCATATACTTAGAAAAGAGACATAAGAAAGGAGACATCTTAATAAGGACTGTGTCTTGGCTCATGAGGTGGACGCCAGCTCAGAGGAAGATTCCTCTGAGGTCATTTTTATAATTTTGAACAAGATAGGCAGAGTTTTGGGTGTGTTTTAAATGTTTTCACGCCAAATTACTGGTGGATATTTAATGTCTTTGTTTCAGGGGAAGTCTAATGTGTGTCTGACTTTGACTTGGATAATGAATTATTTTTCTACAATGGAGAATTCAGTTTTGAGTTTTATATGCAAAATTCACACTCAGTTTGGTTGGGAGTACACATGCCTTGTTCTCTAAAAAATTGACATTTTTATTAAGTCTTAAGTCGCATTTTAAGCTACATTTTTAGATCCTGGTTGTTTTATCTACATGGGTTTTATCCACCTGGTTTTTAAGCGATTTTAAGTTGTACGTCTCCTGGTTGGATCAGCCTGCCAAGCCTTGCACAAACTGGCTTGTTTTTAGCATGGGAGCTAACTAACATCAGCCAACCGGGACTCCAGATACCGAGTATCAAGAAGCCACAACTCCTGACTGAAGATGAATTTCAATGTCCAATGTTCTATACGTTCATTTCATTATAAGTCAGTCCTTCTATGAACGTACCAAACATTAACATTCATATTAACGATTCTCCATGTTTAGACATCCAATCTTCTTTGATTCAACCTTCTCAAAACAGCTACATGTCTAGTCATGAAATAAAAGTTTAAAGCAACAATTTCGTGATTGGATTAAATCAAACTTTCAGAACATACTCAAATATAAATTCAACATAACTTTTACTTCATAATATAAAACATTCAATATGACTATTATTTTCTAATGAAAGAAAATGTTCAACCTGAAATTCTTCACACATTATATCTTTACATTCCTATTACTTCAGAAACTTAATTCATTCAATACAAATACTCATCTATTTTAACTATTAAATATGATCGTCTACGAGGTAGAACACCATTGCAGTTACCATATAAACATTCATTAACTCTTCATAAGAAAATTCAAAATCTTATCACTAGATGGCAGTATTGTCACATGTAGTAAAAATGTAATAAATTCAAAAAATAATATCTCCTCAATAGTTTACAACACAGCTATCACAGTTATACCATTCTTTATATTTTTCTACAACAGACAACATAACATGATGATTAGATATTTAATTCACATAAATTCACATTTGTCTCAGATTTGCAGAGGCTCAAAATTAAAGAGAAGACCCTGAGGTGTCCTAAAGGAAGGAAAGCTATGGATATTCAAGACACTTGTAGGGTCAAGACAAGACCAAGTGTCCGCTTTCAAAGAAACGTGGCAATTAATATCACAATCAAGCCATTTATGAAGCAGTGGCTAGGCAAATGGTGGAGAATGGCTACAACCGGTCCTGTCTGCAATTTCGAAGAAAAATTAAAGACATGATACTGGCATACAGAAAAGCCAATGACAACAGCAAGAAAAGTGGCAGGGGCACTTGTCCCTTTTTTAATGAACTGGATGCAGTGCTGGGCGATTGACCCGCATTTTGCCCTGGTGATGAGGATGAGGAGGATGTGACATTTGTTGTTTGAGCTGGACAGAGTGATTGGATCGGATCTCAGTGTGCACACTGGAGACAAATATCAATACCAGGTGTAAATGTAATCAGGTTAAATCATATCTAGATACAATCTGGATACAAATGCATTTTAATGCAAGGTGTAAAGGGACTCAATAGTACCAAGAAGAGAGACCACATCACTCCTGTACTGGCCTATCTTCACTGGTTAGCAGAGAACTACAGAATTGTTTTTAATTTGTTCTTTTATTTGTCTTTAAAGCTCTGCATGGGCTGGCACCAGTTTATCTTAGTGAACCCCTCATCCCTTATTCCCAGACCATCTCAGGTCCCCTCAGGTCTGCTGACCAATCGCTGCTTGTCATTCCATGCTCCCAGTTAAAATTCAGAGGTGATCAGGCATTTTCCATTGTTGGCCCTAAACTGTGGGACAGTAAGCCTCTCATTATTAGATCCTCCCCGTTGACATTTTTCAAACCCATCCTAAAATTCATCTCTTTTCTTTGGCCTTTTAATAGTCACCATCAAGACATGAATGGTCACACTCTGCTTTTCTTTATTGATCTGTTTTTCTCTATTATTTATTTGTTCTCACAACGCTGTTGTGTTTTTAGGGTTTAATCCAATTTTTATTTATTTTATTCTAAACTTTTATTAATTTCCCCCTTGATCTTCATAACTATGTCTGTGTTTTTATTTGATCATATTTCTCAGTCTCTGTAAAGCACTTTTGTCAACTTTTTTTGCTTTTAAATGTAAATTGACTTAACTTTACTTGAATAAGAGAAAATTATACATACAAGAATGTTGGTGAATGCCACACATTTTCTTAAATCACTTGTACGTGATATTTAAGAACGGATATGTTAGTAAGAGTGCTTTTTGCATGAAGCCCATTGTGTTTTCAGCTTGGCTAGCTGTCCTCTTCCAAAACATGACATCAGTTTGAGTGCAGAACAGACAGAGCTGAAGCTGGAAGAGCCCAGCGTCAGATATGTGTACCAATATACAGGAGACACACTGGAAGTAGAAGACATTTGGAATTCTAAAACAGACTGATTATGATTTTTATACAATTCATTGTTCACCTGCCCAAAAAATAAATAAATTGTCAGAAATAATGTATATTTCAGAAACAATATATAATAATAATCTTCAATCTTCAGTCGATATGATTGTCAGCTGGCTCAAGTCTAGCTATGATAACATTATACAATATAAAATGGCTGAAAAAACTACAAAAATAAGATTTAGTCATAATAAAACCAGAATGATCCTGTATACACCAATGTGTATTGGTGTTTGAGTGTGATTTTATTGTGATAGTTAAGTTTGTGTGCATGCATTATTTGCAGAGCAGTAAGAGTATTTAACTTGAAGTGTGTGTTATGTGTGTGTTGGTGTGTTGATTTCATCTAATCATCAGTTTCAGACTGTGAGCAACAGTGCTGGTCAACAGGTGATGGAGGGATGCTGAGATAGATAGCATGACCTCTTCCTGATCAGACCTCTGAT
This sequence comes from Thunnus maccoyii, assembly GCF_910596095.1. Classification (NCBI taxonomy): domain Eukaryota; kingdom Metazoa; phylum Chordata; class Actinopteri; order Scombriformes; family Scombridae; genus Thunnus; species Thunnus maccoyii. The sequence goes on along the minus strand of NC_056553.1, from coordinate 25,899,026 downwards.
CAGATATGATCTGACCTTTACTCAGCTCCTCCTCTACCTCTCCTACTTGGCATTCTTTTCTTTCTTCCTTTCTCAACCTCACATTGTCCTCTTCCTCTTCTTTTCTCCTTGTTACCCCTCCTCTTCTCAGTATCCCCCTCTTCCTCCTCTACTTCCTCTTACAAGTGTCTGTACAAGTACAAGTGCCTCTCTCTGAAACATCCTCTCACCATCCTCCCATTTTCCCTCTCCTCCTCCTCCTTCACTCTGACCTGCCTTCCCCCCCTCCCTCCCTCTTCCCCGGTCCTCTGCTTCATCCACTCTCTTTGTCTCCCTCCTCCTCCCCCTCTCCCGTCCCAGTGTCCCATCAGGCCGAGCCAACCTAATTAGGAGTGTTGTGCCTGTTAGAGGGCTCAAACACCACTCCTGTTTATTGCAATTAGCACGGCCATTAACAAACACTTCACAACACCGGGGGTCGTCGCGTTCTGCATTATTTATAAAGTGGGGGAGGGGGACAGGGGGAGGGACAATAGGATGTTGCTCCTGTCTTGTTTCCTTGTTCCCTTCTCTGCTTTTACTTCCTCTCTTCCTCTCACCTGACCTTCCTTCTCATTCTTCCCCCAGTTTACTACCATTAGAGAAACAAACATTTATGTCCACACATCAGGTTTTCAGAGTTTTGAGGCTTTTTCTTCCCACAGTAGCAGACAGTTTCTTGTCTTGGCATTTGCTCTAAGTCACTGGTGAAATTGAGGTAAACAGGACGATTCTGTTATAGTTTTGCTTAAATGTTTGACAAATTAATCTTATGGTATTATCATATCTACATATGTTTAGGGTTATGTTTTAACCTAGAAATAGGTTATGCAAGAAAACAAACTTCTCTGATAGGCTAATTGTGTGGTGTTGTGAGTTGTGTAGTGGGAGAGGATATTTCAGGCACCCCTGGTTCCAGGAGTAAAAACCCATCGATTTTCCTATAGACAATGTTGTGTGACTCACAGTTTGAGCACTTCTACAGCTTGGATCGACATGAAACTCACTTGGTTAAACCTCAGTACAAAAGATGAACAACTATGTTAGCAAATATGTTTCTTTAGTAAGAAGTGGAAGGTGCATTTAGGCAAGAAACAGTCAATCACTGAAATTAAAATTTGGTCACATGGGCCTCTGACAGCAGGCAGAAGCTAAAGTGTTGAGAGAACTGATTTTACAATCTGCAGCATGAGTTGATTTGGATTTCAAGGGTGCAAACTTGTCACCCTTTAGTGATATTTGCCATTTTGAATCCAAAATATGATTTGTGTGATTCATGTAGATCTGACGAGTTTTTGAAATTGATATAACATGACATTGACATAAATGATGGACAGATAAATATGCCACAGTGAGCAGATCGAGGAACACTGCGACTTTTTTCTTCCTCTGAAGGCAGGGATGTGCATTTGTTTCACAGTTTGTGCAGCCGTTACGGGCAGTCATCGAACACACCTGTAACTCAATCTCACTAAAAAGTAAGAGGCTCCACCTGGTGGCGCAACCGCGTACAACAGCAAATCTGCTGTTTCCGCATATCTAGACAGCAAGCGTGTCAGACACATTTTTCAGACGTTTAGATACACAGGCGGAGAACTCACTGCTGCTGCTACTCTGCTGACGTGCTGCTCGCATCACGCTTGCTGTCTAGACAGCGTTATATTGCATGTCCCTCGTCCTCTGCACTTCTGGTTAATATATTTTTAATTAGTTAAATTATTAACAGCAATTAATCAATAATCAATAAATCACTGCACCTCCCTCTTCCTCTGCACTTCTGGTTAACATATTTCTAATTGGTTAAATTATTAACGGCCATTTAATTTCTGGGTAACTTTTGAATGAATTCAGCAATTATGGCATCACATTTTACTTAAAACTTCAACAACAAAGCGTTTTGAATTCATCACACTCTGATTCACGACTATGACTGGCCTCTTCTCCATGGCAATGACAGCTGAGGATCATAGGTATTGTAGTACAGTGGAAACTGCTTATAGTGATCATGGTTACAGTGATCAACCACTTATATGAAACAAAAAGCTCAGGACAGAATCATTCCTATACAAATGCTGTTTAAAATAATTTGCTTATAGTATTCAAGCAGTCCACTTACAGTGTTCATTTTGGATCTTGTCATACATGAAAACATATGGAAATTTTTTTTTTAAACTATGGTAATTCTATTTTTCTTATTTCTATTTTATTCTATTTCTATTTCTATTTCTATTCTATTTCTATTTTTTACTTTACTCCCATAGTTCATGTATGATATCTATTTAGTGGCTGTGGCACCATTATCAGGTGTTGCAGTGTACCTCTGCAGGGTTGTGTGGAAGTGTGGGGTGTGGGTGTTTATTTGTAACTGCGGTGAAACAGAAAATCAGAAAATAATGTTTTCTTCCTCTCATTCACCAGCTTTCTCACTACCACTGCTCGGTCTCCTCATTCACTTTCTAGTCCACTCGACCACTGCTTCTCTCTGTCGCTCTCTGTCTCTCTCTCTCTCTCTCTCTCTCTCTCTACCTCTCTCGCCTTTTTAAAAATGAGTCGGGAAGCCATCAACAAAGCCTAACTTTACTTTTATGTTATCAAATGAAGAGAAATGTCCTCCTCTCTTCCTAGTAATGTTTTTGTCGTCCCTCATGGCAGGGTTGTACAGCATTAGAGGTTGCGTTTCTTCAAAAGTTGATTCTGGCTCAACTTTCTCGCTGTGGCATCCCTGCAGCCCCCACCCCCACAGCCTAAACGCAAAACCCGTCTGCTGCCAGTGGGTGACCTCAGGCTGGTGACGCGGGCACATTGAAATCATGACAGGAAAAAGAAAAGGAAAAAGTTCAGTAAATAAAAGTATAAAAGTAAAATTCAGTAAATAGCGAAGTTGTCCGCTTCATTACTTTATATTCATGTAATAAATACACAAATGTCAATTAGATGGTAATCTGCATGAGAAATTAAGAAAAAGAAAAAAAAAATAGTTATAATAATCTGCTTACAGTGACCAATTTGATCCAGACAGAGGTGATCACTATAAGCGGTTTCCTCTGTATTAGCTATCTGCATAAACAACAGACAAAACGTGATTTCTTTGAAACAAAGTTGAAATAATGTAAACTGGTGATCATGATATAAATCTGTAGGATCATAAATTATCCAGGAGAGTCCTGATTTTCTATGTTCAGTAACATTGAGGAGATTATTTCAAGAAAATTCTGAAATGGGAATAAAGAATAGGGAAAAACACTTCCGGAACCAGTAGACCCCCCACTCCCAACTCTATATTGGCTTTTGATCATACCACACAACAATCTTCACCAGCAGTTGGAACTTGTTGATGGTAGTGCTGTCCTCAAAATGCTCTGAAGAAAACTGAACACTGACAATTCCATTCCAACAGGATGGAGCACCAGAACAGCTACTAAATGGACCTTTGGTGAGATTGTTTTTGCCTTGTAGAGCTCAGCTGGGTCAAACAAGCAGTAAACACAGTATTTTACTGTATTTGCCTGAGAAACCAGTCAGTTTGTGACACAGGCACATAAACAATTTGTAAATTGCCACCAAGACACATTAGAAGAGGTGGAATTTTCTTTCTGGATCCTGTGAGTTTCCTAAATTTGTGACTCTGTATTTTGAGAAGGAAGTTGTCCAGGTCTCCCATTAGCTTAAATACAGTGGCACACTTAAGTAGCTCAGATACACTCAGAGCTCCCTTGGTCTACTTGGGTACATTTTATCAGCTCCAGTTGGGTCAAATGGAGCCCTGTTCATTTTAATCCATTTGTACTTCTCAGTGATTGAAATATGAGTCTAAAATGACACCATATAAGCAGGAAATGAGTCATTGATCTGTTTGATCATTGACTGGGAAATTCAGTCCATTAGATTACTGCTTATTCAGCACTACAGACTTTAAGTCAACCTCCAGCATCCTGAAGCCAGCTGGGGATGAGACAGTAAAACTGATCACACTGAGCTGTAAGACACAATGAAACCTTGATGATTCATGATGAAGTCATTGCAGTAGCAAAATAATAGCAGAGATAATTTTACTGTTCCTGTCTTTCATCTGGCTGCTCATGTCAGAATTGGTTGTAGTGAGGTCACCGTATTACCAGATCACAGCAATAAACTATGAGGCTGAGTCTGTACTAACTGCGATCGTGGAATGTTAGCATGTCCATGTTCAGCATGTATAATGTTTGTCATGGTATGCCTGAATATATCTTGTGTTTGGCAACGCCTAGTGCATGTTTCATAATGTTGCATTGCATTTACTGCTGGATTTATTTGCTGTATCTTGCCTGTTGGTTAAGCTTGTTCACATATAGATCACACATTTCAAAGCAGGAAGTGTATTCTACTCACAGTGACAGAAGACAGTGACACAGTGACAGCTGTTAGTTTCAAGGTGAAATCCTCTTTTCTCTACCATTCTTGCCCTGGGAAAGGCTTTGCTTGTAAGTACATTATATAATGTCAATGCTTGATATAGATGTTGTTTCAAATGTAACAGTGTAAATATTTCAATAATGCATTTATACATTACTGTGTTACATGTTAATTATGCTAAAGGCTATTCGTGTTAGCTACAGATGCTAATAGAAATATAACTGCATAATTTTAAGCACATGTTAATTGTGCTCTTTTGTTTATTTCCAGTTTTACAACGCACTTTACAACTAATGTTTCTGAAGACAAGAACAGTAAACAATTAAACTTCACTATAGCGTCTGAGGATTCATTGATTTATCATCAGTGTTCGCTATCTATTGAAGTTGCGCCCAATTAACGTGCAATGGGATCAGAATAATGTTTAACATGTTATCCATCTTAGTTTAATGTGTTAGCATACTGGCATTTTTAATTAGTGCTAAACACAAAGTACAACTGAAGGTCATTGGAAGGCCATTCATCTTGCAGGAATTTAATTATATACCAAATTTGGATGTGATGATGGTGCTAGATGAAAGAAAGGATCACCGAATTAGCAGAGCTTCATTAGCAGCGCTAAAAAACAGTCGTCACAACTAGATATTTGGACCTGTTTGTTCAGCGGATCAGTTAGAAATAATGCAGGGAGGAATAGTACACGCAGAAATAGCCACAGTAATGTCCACCTCCAACAGGTAAACTACTTATTTTACTTTGCTGTGCTGTGTAATGGAGTCATGGAAAAATGCCATAAATTTAGTAGAGCAGAGCAGTTAACTTGTACGCTGTGCATGGACCATATAAAGAAATCTGTCACAAGCTGATGTCGGCTCCGGCTGAAAGTAGAAAAAAACATTGGAAACCAAGCTTTCAGAGCAGTCTGAAGCCAGTGTTTTTTGCTCATAGTGATTACATTTACCTCAGTATTTGACAGTTGGCCACTTTTAACATGACCCTCTGACATTGCAACATTATATATAGGACTGAAAATAAGGAAAAGCATAATAGGTCCCCTTTAACTGAATAAGATCTTCTGGTGGTGCTAGAGAACAAGTCAGGGGATCACCAGATTCATTAGCATTCATCCTCTGGACAAGATGAACATCTCAATCTCTTGCATGACCATCCATAGTTCTTGAGATATTTTTGAACCAATGTTAGACTGAATGACAGATCGATACTGACATCCCTAGGGCTGCACGGCTAGCATGACTAAAACTAAGACACATGTTGTAAACCAGAATTACTATGAGTTAAGATTCTGATGAAGCATAAAGCTGACTTTGGTAAGGTAAAGTAATTCTTTCATAAGTTTTAATCACAATTGATTAGATGAAACCTCCAGTATCCCTGAAAGGAAACAGTCAGTAGAATGTACTGAAACATGAAAAATAGAAACAGTTACAAAATTAACTTTTTAATAGTGAGACTCTCCAACAAAATGTGATGCCGTCTGTCCAATGTCTCTGGTGCTGACCATTTGGACTCGATAATGATAAAATGTATGGTCTGTATATAAGGATGTGAAAAGTGAATTTGGTCTACTGAGTAATGGTGTCCATGGTTGACCAAGGCACACAGCAGATAAAGTGAGGGCTGCTACTCTACTGGAATGTTTAAGTGTGGCAGGATGAGATGGAGGGAGGTTTATCAGTCAGCTCTGACGGGCTTTGGGTTCCACTTCACTGTCCTCTATGAGCTCGGAGAGCAATGGAGCATCTAGGGGGACTGAATGATCCACAGAAACTCCAGGGAAAGTAAGATGGTGGGTCATGGACAGCAGCAAGCCTCACCATATCACCCTCAGGAATCACTCCCCAAAAATCACTTAACGCTCAAGTATAAGCATATAAATTGTCCTGATAACAATAGCAGGGCCTAATAGGTTGAATTGGAGTCAGAGAATGAAAGATCCCAGTGAAGATGAGGTATTAATCAGACGCCATGATGGTGCTCTGTCCCACTGGAAAAAATTGAGACACTGCTATTGGGTTATTGGTCCCAAAATTAGATTTGAAATGCAGTGCTAATTATTTTTTTTCCTCCCACATCCCTCACATCCCCACCCCCACCCTCACCCATGGTGTGCGCACACACACACATGGATAGCTGCTTGTCATTGTAATTATTGGCTGTGTAAGAAAGGAGAGAGAAAAGGGAGGATAAAAAAACAAAAAACAACCCCCCCCCAAACATTTACATTTCCTGGTATAAAGTGCTCACCCGAGCCTTAAAAAATGAAAACCTCTTTTGCTGGGCAGTTACTAATATAAACCGTACAGCAAGCCACCGAATGCCTCATTTATATAAGGATTAAAAATATGCAGGGGCACCTGCATTAAACATTTATGCTGCCAAGTTTGGGAAGTCAGCATTTGTTTCATTCTTCCTTCTTCTAAATTACAGCAGCTCTGTGGGGACCCGTAAAGGTAATATCCAGTGTTTGAATGTTCACAGATAATTTTCACTGAAGCAGTAAGCAGCTATGGTCTGGATAAAGGAGGTCTTATCCTAAATGTCTGAAAAGGTTTTCACATCAATCTGATTAGTCAACATCCATGTTAGCAGCTCTGTGAGGCTGTACTCAGACACAGCAGTGCTTTGAGCTAAATGCTAACATGCTCACAATTATGATGTCAGCATGCTGATGTATACCAGTTAATATTTATCAAGTTCACCATCTGAGATTAGCTTATTATTGTGCTACCATTTTTTAAATTGGCACTAAACACATAGTACAGCTGAGGCTGGTCAGAATACTATTAGATTAGCAGGTATTTGGTCATAAACCTTAGTATCTGGCAAGTTAAAATTTCGATCTGATGAAAGGGCAGGAATCAACAAAGCTATTAAAACTGATCCTCTGGGCACCTTGAGTATTTGTAGCAAAGTTCATGGCAATCCCTCCAATGGTTACACAAGGTTAAAAAGGTTACTCCAATAAATGACAGATGTATTGTTCCAGGTATAGTGTTTGAAGCTTTACTTAAAGTTACAAGAAACTTGATGTAGCACTGTGTTTCTTCCATATCTATATGTAGGAATATATGTGTGGAACTGCGCAAAGCATTTAAACTGCTTTACAGAAAACATCAAAACATGACTAAAAACCACCATTGTTTTTATGATTTTTCATACAAAGGTTTTGTTAGCGACACTTCAGAAAACTGCAGGTCTTCAGGCAAATACTGACTGGCACATCCATTCTGACTGACTGGTACACTAGCACACCTGCCAGCTGATTGCATCAATTATGCTGATGATGTCACAGGCCTGCACAGCTTGTAAGATAGAACAATGATATCAATACATAGGAGGGGTTAAATCTACTAATGGCTGATGCTAGAACGTTTACTTTGAAGAGTTTTTGTATATTGTCGAGAGACAAATATCTTTTTTGTGAGTTGTCTCCAACTTTGGTACATATTTGCTGTGGTTTCCTGACACCAAACAGTTCCTGATGATGGTTTTGAATCAAGCTGAAAGCTTGAGACTGGAACAATGGGCCTCAGGTATGAATGTTTTCTCATTTTTCTTTTTGTTGTTCTTGCACAAAGCAATAAGAGGAAAATAAGAGAACTCTACGTGGGATTCACCAAACTCTCTTGACTGCCTTAACTTGTTGTAAATTGCTCATTTCAGTTTGATGAATGCCACCGGTTCATGAGGAGGTGTTGGTTCATGAGATGTGATCGTTAGCATAATCCACGCCCCTAAAATTGCCATAAATGGCTCCATGTTCCGCTCTGTTTGTGGTGAATTTCATTCACAAAATTCCCCCAAATAGTAAAAACACAGCACAGCTTCAAGTCCTGCTATCAGAAATCTGAAGACAACATGTAACAAATTTAGGAGTGACAGTAGGAAACACCAAACAATTCGAAAATATGAATCCAGTTAACATGTCTTCAGAGCATCTCTGCACTGTGACAGAAATAAAGAGAGAGTGCTTTGACATGAAGTTAGATGCTAAAAAAAACATCTTTATAAAGCAAAGTGCTCCGTGATGAGAGGTGGTCATGTTACACTGTCAGCTGCAAAACAGGATGCTACTGGACAGAGACCTTCAGAGAGACACAGGCAGCTGTAGGAGAGAAGTTTCCTAGCAACTATTGAAATGTATAAGTTGCTGCGCAAAAATATGCCAATAAAAATCACAAAATCTACAAACCTTTTATATAAATTGGCAGCCATGATGATGATAATATGGTAAACAAAACATAAAATTTGCATTAAGTTTGTTTTACTTAGATATTCTTTGTTAATTCTGGTATCATAGCTATTTAAACTCACATTTACTTCAGATTAGGGCATTATAATTGTGAGTCAAACAAGTGTTTCTCCCCTGTGAAGAAAGGCAGAGATGATCTATTCATGACTCATACAACAGGTCTAGACCACTTGTAAATTTCTCTTGTACCTAAGAGAAAATTCTAAGTACAAGAATATTGATGAATACCACAAATGTTCTTACTTGTATGTGCATTTTAAGAATGAACTTGTTTGTACGAGTCATTTTTTATGGAATAAACCTTATTGTTATAAGTACTGAATGTCAGTGGATCTCCTGGTTCCAGCCACACACATTGCACACAACTCGGAATCTTACATGATTTTGAAAATACTTATGCAATGCGACGTTAAAGCTTTACATGCGGTATTGTTACTCCTTACACTGCACATAACTAAAGATGCTCTAACGACCATTTCACTGGAACACTGGAACACTGGAATTCTCCTACAACATACTGACCATTGTTTATAAACCTCATATGCTTTCCAGTTGTCCCTTCATCCCATATACCTTCATCCCATTGCCCTCAATCTGCTATTCACTGCTAACTCCCCCCTCTGCCTCTCCCCCTCACACACAGAACGTGGGTGGCAGTGGGGAGGACGTAGCCACCTGGCCAAGCATGCAGGGATCCACATTAGCCTCCTGCTGTGCAAACGCCCTCCTGCATCCAACGCTGCCGCTTTAATTGTCATGGAAATCAGGCACATTTGTGTGTGTGTGTTTGTTGTGTGTGTCTCTGCGCAAGAGCTCCTAGCTGTGTGACTGATTGTGTGTAATTTTTGTGTGTGTGTGTAAATGTGTGTATGCACCTGTCTGGGTCTGTGCTGTACATATTCTGCATATGCTATGTGGATTTTTCATGATAAGGAAGTGTTTTTGATGTGCGTATTTTATTGTTATTATGCTGTTCTGAAGTGTGTGTGTATGTCTGTTGGTGGTTGTACCACAAAAAGCTCATAGTATTCATAGTATGAAGTCCTACTGAAGCGACTTACTGTATAAAAGCTTTTAGTATGAATGTTTTATGATTGAGGATAAATACTGAAAATGGAATCATACACCAAGCCTTTGGGAGATGATTTTATTGGTCATCTATGATATAATGCACACATAGAATCAGTACTGATGTTCCATGCTAATACTTCAATCAGAAACACATTTGTTCTGTCCAACGGTTAACATATCAGAATACAGTAAAGATGTCAGTGTAATGAAACATAGTGTAAAGAGGCAAGTCTACATAACCATACCATTACCATGTATTGATTAATGGATTTAATTGTTAATGTTGGTGGTTTCAGTCAGCAGCACAACAATTCCAGAGCTGTATAACAGGTGGGGACTATCTGAATTAGTTAGGAGCTGAACATTTATGGCGCTTTTCACTTCAACTTTACTTAACCCTTTCAACTCTTGGGTATTTTTGCTAGTTTTTAATTTCATTCATTTATAGACTTGTGGCTTGGTCACTGTATGTGTCCATCCATCCATCCATCCACCCATCCATCCATTTTCCACCAATTATCTGGGACTGGGTCATGGTGGCATCAGACTGAATAAGGAAACCCAGACATCCTTCTCCACAGCAACACCCTCCAGCTCATCCTGGGGAATCCCAAGGTGTTCCCAGGCCAGGAGAGATATGTAATCCCTCCAGCATGTTCTGGGTCTGCCCCTGGGTCTCCTAACAGTTGGACATGCCTAGAACACTCCAGAGGGAGGCATTCCAGGAGGCATCCCAACCAGATGCCCAAACCACCTCAGCTGGCTCCTTTCAATGCGAAGGAGCAGTGGCTCTACTCTAAGCCTCCCCCGAATGTCCGAGCTCCTCATCCTATCTCTAAGGCTGAGCCCAGACACTCTCCAAAGGAGATTCATTTCGGCCGCTTGGATCCGTGATCTCATTCTTTCAGTCACTACCCAAAGCTTGTGACCATAGGTAACAGTTGGAACTTGACACTGCACTGATCTGCCTATAAACCTCATGCTCCATCTTACCCTCACTTGTGAATAAGATCCTGAGACAATTAAAACTTGCAATTCACTCCCAACTCCCAACCCAGAGGGAGCAGTCCACCTTCAGATTTGGAGGTGCTGACTCTCATCCCGGCCGCTTCTCATTTGGCTGCAAACTGTCCCAGTGCCTGCTGGAGGTCACGGTGTGTTGAAACCAACAGAACCACATCATCTGCAAAAAGCAGAGAAGCAATCCTGAGGTTCCGAAACTGGACACTCTCCTCCCCCGAGCTGTGCCTTGAGATTCTGTCCATGAAAACTACGAACAGAATTCTTGACAAGGGACAATCCTGGCGGTGCCCAATACCCACTTAGAATGACTCTGACTTACTACTGAGAATATGGATACAGCTCTCAGTGCAGTCATGTAAGGACCAAATAGCTTGCAGCAACAGCCCCATACTCCATACTCATACCCCATACTCCCACAGGACCGCCTACACGGTGCCCCGGTGGATACGGTCGTAAGCTTTCTTTAAGTTCACAAAGCACATGTAGACTGCATGTGCGAACTCCCATGACCCCAAAAGTATCCTTGCAAGGGTGAAGAGCTGGTCCACCGTTCCATGGCCAGGACCGAATCTGTATTGTTCCTCCTGAATCCGAGGTTTCAACAATCGACCAGAGCCTCCTTTCCAGCACCCTGGCATAAGCTTTCCTTAGTAGGCTGAGTAGTGTGATCCCCCAATAGTTGGAGCACAACCTCCAGTCCCCTTTTTTGAGGATGGGAAAAACCACCCCCGTCTGCCAGTCCACAAGCGCTGTCCCAGATCTCCATGTGACACTGAAGAGGTGCCAGCCATGACAGCCCAACAATGTCCAGAAACTTCTGCATCTCAGGGCAAATCTCATCCACATCCAGTGCCTTGCCACTGAAGAGCTTTTTGACTGCCTCAGAGACCGCCAGTGATATGAGAAAGGCTTCCAACTCTGCCTGCTCCATAGAGGGCATGTTAGTTGGGTTTAAGAGATCCTCAAAGTGTTCCTTACACCGCCCGACGATGTCTCCAGTCAAGGTCAGCAGTTCTCCACCCCTGCTGAAAACAGCCTGGGCTAAGCCCTGCTTCCCCTTCCTGAGTCACATGACGGTTTGCCAGAACTTCCTTGGGGCCAACCAAAAGTCCTTCTCCATTTATGTGCCATCCAGGCATGCCATTTTTTACCATATTTCTTCATGAGAGTAGTACCATACACGCAGATATGAATGGATAGAGGAGATTGTGAGGGCTCCAGGGATATAAGAACCACAAAGGGTTAATCTATCAAGGAGAACAAAGTTGAATTTACCAAAAAGGACAACATGTTAATTTAATCACTCTTATTTAGCTTGTATAAGCAGTCTATACGTCCATTACTGGAGTACACAGATAATGACTGATAAACAGTATCACACAGAGCAACTTCAGATAAACTTTTAAATACATTTTTGCACAGAAGGAGGACTGTGGATTTTGTCCCCCATCACTTAAATTGTAATTGCTTTATGACACATTATCTTCTAATGGTCAGTATGAACAGGAGGAATGATTACAGCAAGAAAAAACTATTTCAGTGTTCATTTGGGCTCCTAACTGTTGTTTTAAGAGTTGAAAAAATTGTGAACATATCCTTACTAAGATTTACTGAGCATAAATCAAAAAGAGATCATATTTCTCCCATCTTAGCTTCGCTGCATTGACTTCCTGTAAAATCCAAAATTGAATTTAAAATCCTTCTCCTCACCTATAAAGCTCTTAATGGCCAGGCACCATCATATCTTAAAGAGCTGATAGTACCCTATTATCCCACTAGAACACTGCACTCCCAGAATGCAGGCTTACTTGTGGTTCCTATAGTCTCCAAAAGTAGAATGGGAGGCAGAGCCTTCAGCTATCAGGCTCCTCTCTTGTGGAACCATCTTCCAGACTTGGTCCGGGGGGCAGACACCCACACAGATTAAAAACAGGGGGTCAGATTCCAATCTCAAATGTTACACACTGTTAAACAACTGTAGAATCTCATGGTTTTAACAAAGTTTTAGATTTGAGTCCATTTTCATAATGTAACGTGTTCTGTTTTTGAACCTCCAGGTAACTTTTCCTCAACAGCTGTATTAGAGATGAATGTTTTCATATAAAGTGTGTGTGTTTTTTTTTTTTTTGCTCATGCTGTTGTATCCTTAACTATTATATCTATATAACAGTGCTTTGTACATGTATGTATGTATGTATTAGGAATGCGCAGAGGGCCCAGTATTTATATTTGTATCTGTATTTGTTGAGGCAGCAAAAGTATTTGTATTTGTATTCGAATAAAAGGGGCTTTAAAATCCTGTTTTTGTTTTTGTTTTTATTACGCTTTTAATTTTAGAAAATTAAATGTTCATGAATAAACTACCCACAGCGGGTCTCGACTGGAGTCTCCCAGATCATAGACGACTGCGCTGACTACTGAGCTAAAATTTTATTCATTGCCTCATTGCAAACAGACCTCTACCTATTTATACACCTACAACACAGAGACAGCACACTGTGTAGGGAAGAACTTCAACAGATTATGGAGAGTCCTTTGGGAGTGCTTGTGTCAGTAGCTCAGTGTTATCTTTGGCAACCACCCCCAACTCCTGGAGTGATGTCCAAATTAGGAAATGTGCGTCATGTAGCAGGTGGATGTGACTCCCCTCATTGAGACCTGCTGATAGATGTAACAGCGGAGCAGAGGAGAGAGACTGAGATAGAGATGAAACCAACCTGCACGCTGGTATTTGGCATGTTCTTTTTTTCTTCCCGAATACAAATAAATTTTAAAATATTTGTGTGAAACAAATATTTGTAAAAAAAAACAACAACAAAAAAAAAAAAGCACTATTTGTGCTTTGCCGAATAATGTATTTGTATTCGGGCAAACCCCTGGTATGTATGTAAAAATGTGTTGAGAAATGTAAATGTTTTGTCATGTGCTCATTATTTGAATTATCAGATGCTTTAAAAGCACAACTGAGCCAAAAACTGAAGAACCCACAGTTTTGTTTTGAATGTTTTTTTCCATGGAAGGAGGACTGTAGATTTTCAGTCTGAACAACCGCTTAGACCTCCAGGTGGTCTAGAGGAAAAATCCCAGATTCAAATTCTCTGGCTACAGCACCTCATCAAACACAAGGCAGTGTTACTTGGTGGGCAGCCAAAAATGATAGGAATCCTATCATTGGGCCTTTCAGACCTGACCCGATGGAAGACTTTGGGTCCTGCAGAATTTGTCACCCAAAACAACCTGAGACCCGAAGATATTTTTGTAATTTCTTCTTCAAAGACAAAGTTATATGATTGCTTTGGCAATATGCTGTGCAATACTCTGTATTGCACAGCATATTGTGTTGTGACTTCTACCAGATGATTGGCCATGGCTTTAGTAGCGATACACACTGCACTCAACTACCAACACATAACACTGTAGCATCTTAAAATAATAAATTATATGCCTTACTGGTTGGAAGACTGACTTTGCCTCCTCTGAAAACTGGCCAGATTAATGTGGCTGGTAAACTCCAAACATCTTTCCCAGCTTGTCAACACTTCAAACAGTTATAATCCAGAACAGAACTTGGAGGTTTTTACCTGTTGTCATGATGAGGTTACAATGTTTCCACAGTGTAACAGCCTTCCCTGAATCATTTGGATTTTAAGAAACTCCCCTCTTGCAAGTTTTTGCTTTATTTCATTCATTACTGACAGCTAGCCCACGAAGCTAATGCTAATGCATTGGCTGCACTTTGTTCTCTAATCTTCCTGCTTCCCAGTGGACATTGTGTATCGACTTGCAACACATGACATCGATGCAGACAATTGGCATAAAATAAGTGAGATAATATTCTTATAAAATTACATCTGAAACTTCTGAAAAAAATACTACAACCTGAGCCCAAAGCTTTATGGGGAAAAAACAGGTATGCTGAACTCTAGTTCCAATAGCCAGTTCCAATTTGGATCTGGTTCCAGATTGGCAAAATACCCAGATTTGCTCACCCTGACACTAACAAATCTCCTCTCAATTATTTATTTATTTATTTATTTTTTACATTTTTTTTTATTTCTACTCCTCTTTTTTATTAGCAAAGGACAGTGTACAAAACAGTCAGGGTATCTGGCGCTGACTGTGGCTTTCGCCAGTTAAAATGACACTCATTGATCACTGGTAGCAAACTACATCAGCTGTCAGATACAAATTTAATCAACATTTCTTATCTTATTTGATAAAATGTATTAACCCCCAACCGTGTAGGCAGCAGATAAACACATGGTTGCTCACCTGACACAGCTCCAAAAATAAACTTGACAACAACTGTTATGTTTATTTCTGACATATAAACAATACTCAGTAGCTGTGGTCAGGAATGCAGCTCCATCATACACAAGGTGGATGACAGTGACTCTTCCGTGTTCTATTTTAAAGTCAAAGCCAGCATTGACCCATTATACCAGCATGGTCCCCTCATAGCTTGCTAACCTCTGGCTTTCTGAATTTAAACATCCTAATAACTAGAGGCAGCCCGCTGCCTCACCATACGCATCACACACATCAAACCTCACCTTTCCACATCAGACTGAACACCCAGGTAGATGTATCATCACATACACACATGGACACGCACATGCCTAGTAACAGGCAATCTGACCAACCTCTTGTTGCAACTGGCGCTTTCTTGTTGGAAATTAGAGTGTGGACAGCAGGCTAATGATCAATAGGCAGGCCCACTGGAGAGCCACCACTGGGGCTCATTAGAAGCTACATGTGTCCGCACTGTCACACACACACACACACACACACACACACACACACACACACACACACACACACACATCCCCAGAGAGACTTCATAATCAAACATTGCACCAACGCACACGTTCCTCCCACAGAGACCTGAAGACAGCGAGGAAAGAGAAGGCTGAGGCATTTACCAATCTGCATTTCTGGGTAAAAACAGCAGGAGAAAGTAAATAGTGTCAGTGCTTCACTCTTGATTAAAGTTCACACAGTGGGCACAAAAGTCTTATTAAGTGTTAGATTCTAATATATCTGTGAATTTCATACATGTATATAAAGGTCATATGTACACTGGAAAAAAACATAGTTGGAAAAGGGATCAAAGAGAAACCAGGGTATTTTTAGCCAAAGTATTTTATAGAATCAAGATGTATTTTCTAGCCTCAAGAAATGTTTCACTGAATAGCTTGTAACTAGTCAAGCCAAATCTGGTGGAGCAAAGAACATAACTCCACAGATGGTTTACTTTCTAAAACCTATCTATGAGTGAGTGTTTTCAGGCCAACTACTGTGCTTTGTTTTGGTCACATGCATAATTTTTGTTATTGAGAATGTGCCAAAGTTGATTTCAGCTGCAGAACACTACTGGAACAATTGTTTCTTTCAGGTGCTGTCTGTCAACTGTTAAAGTAATATCCATGTGTTCATGGTTTCATGTGCTGATGGGTAGCTCAAACCTATTTAACACTGAAGTCACCTGCAAAATTCATGAGCTGAATAACAGTTAGAGAAAGTATTTTCCAATCTGTATTGTAGGAGGGGTTTAATCATACTGCTGTGTCAACTGCATGCAAGCAGACATTTAAAGGAACAAAACAATGAGCATTAAGTTTATTCCTTGGAAGCTGAAGGTTTAAAAAAAATCTTTACTTGACTTCCAGAGCTTGTATCTTGTTTCCTCAGCGAATGGAGTTTCACCTAAGCTTAGGTTATATCATAACAAAGCAGAAACCAAAAATTTCCAGACACTTGAAGCCTTTATCATCTCATCTGAATTGTTACTATAAATGTGATTGTGAAAAAATAAAGTTTACAGAATTCCATTATACCCACAGCAATCAATGTATATCGTCACCCTGTTCATTTTTCCAGCTTTGATTGTAGTTTTGATCAGGATTATTTAATGCTTGCTAATTTCAAGAGTACAGGATCATTTCATTTCAAATAATAAAATATTTTTTACATGAGTGATTGCCTTTAATTTATTATATATTTATTTGGTGGGACCATGCACAGTGTTAAACATAAATATTACCATTTGGTGCACTGTACCAGAGTTAGCCTGTAGCTAATTTTCATCTGCAGTCCCTTCAGTAGGTCACAATTAAAACATATAATAGCACTATAACAAACAGAACAAAGCAAAGACACACAAGACACATAATACAAAATACAACAAATGCTGACTGCCCAAATGCAGTGTGATGAAATGGTATGGTACAATCTCATATAAAGGATATTCTGGAGGATCTAAGAGAATTTACTGAGTGAGTATACACAAAGTTACATAGTGAAGGAGGGGCCAAACCATTTAAAATTTTGTAAACCAGGCACAAATTTGAAAATAATCTAAAACTCTCAAAGCTCAGTAAATTGTATTTCTCCAGTACCCTACAGTGATGGAAAAGCACTAGCTTTTTGTCCAGGGTTTTTAGAGTTTGTTTGTACAAGGACTCAAGAGGTCTTATGGCTGTTTCTCCAGCCTGCCCCAAACATGTAATGCAATAAGACATATGGGAAAGAATCATAGCATGCTTAAATATAAGATATTTAAAATCAGTGACTATGTCAGTCCTTTCACCTTTGATGAGAATATCAGCATTAGGAGGTTGTGCCATGGTTTTAGAGAAAAACATACATCAGACATTGATCTTGGCAATTTATAATCTTTTCCAATGCAACTGTTAGCTAAGCAACTGCTAACTCAGCTGTTTTTGCATGTGTGTATACAACAGTGTCATCTGCATACATTTGCAGTTCTACATCATTATATTGTTGAGGGAGATCATTAACCTATCACTGACCCTTGTTGAACATTCATTGTGCACTTCACATTACTGGACAGTTCATCACAAACTTTAACACATTGTATCCTATTAGATAAATATGAAGACATCCATGCCAGGGCTCTAGTTGAAACACCATATTATGTTAAAAATCAAGCATTGTTCAAGGAGTATATTTAGATTCAAACATAGCCCTAACCTTGAAAACATATGGCCTTATTTTAACGATCTAAAGCTCATGGTCTGAAGCGTATGGTGCAAGTGCACTTAGGGTGTGTCCAAATCCACTTTTGCTATTTTAACAGCGGAAAAATGGTCGATGCGCCAGGCGCATGGTTCAAAGGGTTGGCCATAGTCTCCTAATTAATCATGGGTGTGTTTTCAGCGTAACATGCAATAATCCAATCATAGTGTCATCTTCCATTCCCTTTAAGAGCCAGGTGCGCTTGCACCTTGGTGGATTGCTAATATGACAGCGCATTTGCCAAGTAGTAAGAAGGAGCACCTCTCTGCAGAGGAAATGGATCTGTTTGTGCGCAAAGGGAAAGCGTAACAAGCACACTGGCCTCTGCTGCTCCTGGACCCTCCTGTGGTCAGCCACAGACCACCAGTTTAAGATCCTGTTCATTAATTTGTTTTTGTAATTTGTATTTTTGTTTGGTTTTTAAAAAGGTTTATTTTTTTAATTACAGCTTTGGTTTCTTTAAAATAATTTTGTTCAGTCATGGAGTAACAGGTCAAATCAGCAGGGTTTTAATTGCTGAAAGTATGGAAACCTGACCACTGAACTCTCAAAAATGTTAAAGAATATTTGTTAAATGTTGTTCAAAAATTAAATCATTAATTTTAATCATGTAAAGAATCATCAACACAGTTATCAGGACTTGATCAGCTCTCCAAGGTGTTGATCCTGCTGCTGTGCAGATTTATTTCCTTCGTTAGTTTAATCATTGTTTTCACCTCATTTATTTCCTCATATGTTCCTCATGTCATCATGTATTGACGCTGCAGGAAAGTTGATCTGTGTCTGATCCGTAGTTGTCCATCTGTTTAAATACCTACATGTATTGCCACGATTTGGTCAAATAATCAAACAATTTAATGCGATTAGTTAATTCTGATAAATATTATGACTAAGCATAATGACGTATTTTTTAAAAAATATATTGATATACACAATAATAATATTTCACATTGTAATCCTTTTATTTGTTACCTTTTGCATGTTTGTGTGCTGCTTTGCGTCCTGTGTGTGTAACAAGCAGAGTGTATATTGTGCACCCACCTCTGTAGGCACATATTACTGTCTTGATAATGCGCCCTTAAAATAACAGTGAAACATTTCAGCATTGACTTTAGACCAGGTTTTTGTTGGTCGATAGCGCAATCACTCTCTGATGCCTCAAGATAGCAATGCGCCAACAATGCGCCTGACCACACCTTACTTTTAGACCAACACACCCATGGGCGCACTGATGGGCGCAAGTGCCATTTCTATTTTAACAATGTGGGCACTGGATGGGTAAATGACAACTGCGTCTGCCTTAAAATAGCAAAGAGACTTGCGCTGCACTTAGCGCCGCCCCTAATGGTTACAATTTTGCATTTTCCAAACCTTCAAGACTGTACAAACCCTGACATACATAAGGATACACTTATGAATCACCATCCGTCTATTAGGTTTTTTTCTTTACAATGTCATGATATTTAACCATTTTCATCCTAATTAATCATTTCAGTCACACCCAGTTCTGTGTGTAGCCTTCCTTCCACGCAATGTCTTCTTTCTGAGAATTTGGCACAATTTAATTTTGGGACGGTGGAGTTCACCCAGGCTTGGGCTTAGCCAGGTGTAACTACTTAGCTCCGGTCTGTTGTGGTGTGTGGAAATCCTCCTTGTTCTAGCCCCTGTTAGCAGTGGCTGGCATGGACCAGTGTGGCTCTCTCCCTGCCCTTTTCTGCTGATACTGTTGTCAGCAGCACCTGGAATGGTCCTTTCTACCTAAAAGACAGACTTTGTCCAGAGATTTGACTAATACAAAGTCACCAATCTCTTCAACAAAATCAAATCATCAACTTTCTCAATGTTTCTGGTAGTATTAATTTGGTTTGACAGGTAGTTAATATATTCTGTCAGGTATTCATCAGACCGAAGCAGAATGGTTTTGTGGGGTGTCAGAGGTACTCCCCATTAGTCCTTCATGTACGTCTCATTAGACCCGACTTGTCAGTTAAAGGTTTGCTATGACTTCTTCCCATTTTGTTATTCTACAGTCACTCTGAGACTCTCCTAGACATGACTCATTGTGATGATGATGATTCATTGATGTTTTTCATTATTTAATTATCAATTTGTTTATTTTTCCTTTGGTTGTATTTATCTTTACCTTATGGTGCCTTCTTGTGGTCTTCACTATTGCATCTTCTTCTGATGGGAATGTTGTATCATCCCCCATGTTCCCCCACATCATCATCATGTTATTTTGTGTCCAATTATTTTTATTTTGTTTCCAAACCATTGCTTTATCCCCCGTTTATCTACATGTGCAACATGAGTGACATGTACCAGCACATAGAGACCGAGGATAGACACGCAACCAACTGAACAGAAATCAGATTTTCCAGTTTTGAGGAGGTACATTGATGTACCATGGAGGAAGAGGAAGCTTGTTTGCCTGCAGAATCAGCCAGCACATTTCCCCGTCACAGGATCACAGGATTGCAACTTTATCTTAGGCTAGAATATATGCTTTTGTAAGTACAATCAGCTGCTTGTGCTGAGGTACCATTGGATAATGCTCGAGCTTCTATTACTATCCAGCCATTCACTGTGGCATAGCCAGCAGAGCGTTTATCAGATGGTCTACATGCTGAAACATTGGTGTAGAGAATCACATCAGAATTAGGTATTGGTGTGCCCAACAAATCTGGTTTTGGAGATGTACTCATTTCAATAGTACCAAGGCAATCATGCTCAGTTTCTGTCTAATCAAAGGAAGGAGAGTGGTTGGATTTAAGGGAGGTGAGCACTTTAAAGGTATGTGGGAAGTGGAAAGAATGATCGTCTCGTATTCTGAGCAACGTGCTGCCATCATATGCTGAATAGCAGAGCATCCTAAAATAAAACCCCAAAGTCTAGTTTACATTTTCTATTACCCTGTTATTTGCAAGCGCCTTTGTCATTTAAAGTGTTAATTGGAAAAAAAAACAGAAAAACCCACACATTTTTAATATCGAAATAAGGACCATGCACCACACAGTCCTGACCTAGTACAATGGGAGAAGATTTCTCAATCATGGTGGCAACTGAAGTCACTGATCTAAGACAACCTGGCATGCCAAGGACCACAGTCGAAAGTCGAGATGAGTAGTACACAACAGGCCGGAAATGAGACCCATATTTCTTCACCGGGATACCTTCCAGCCATCCCTCTCATGTACATGCAGATGAACCCATTGAAGATAATCCAGAAGGCCCAGGGCTGGGGCTAAGGAGAGCTTATGTTCCAATTCTTGGAAAGCTTTGTGCATTTCCTTAGTCCGTAGCACAGTTTGAGGAGCAGATTGGACTGTGGCTGCCCGCAAAACTGAGTCCATAGCAGTCTCCCAAAAATGAGAGCATCTCTTTGTTGGATGCCGCAAGATACATGTCCCAAGTATGTCACTTCAGGCAGACAAAACTGCAGCTTAGCCAAAGAGGCTCTGTGACTGCAGGAGCAAGATGGAGTCAGAACAACAAGCTTCCTTTGATGGAGAAGCGATCAGCAGGTCGTCAGTATAATGGAGAAGGGTGTCTTCCAGATCTCATTTTACCACCGTTGCATACTGGAGATGTGCACACCGGGTCTCGAACTGGAGTTTCCTAGATCATAGATGACTGTGCTGACTACTGAACTAAAACGTTACTCGTTGCCTCATTGCAGATAGACCTCTACCTATTTATACACTCATAACACAGAGACAGCACAGCGTGTGACATGTAGGGAAGAACTTCAAAATCGATTATTGCCTTGCACTTTTCATTTATTGCCTATTTTTTACAACCTAGCTTTGTGGAAAGGAGAAGGAGAACAACAGGTTCCCCTCCCCAACTCCAGGAGTGATATCCAAATTAGGAAATGTGCGTCATGTAGCAAGTGGATGTGACTCCCCTCGTTGAGACCTGCTGATAGACATAACAGCTGAGCAGAGGAGAGAGGCTGAGATAGCGCTGTAACTGACCTGCGCTCTATTTTTGACATGCTTTTTTTTATATTCCGAAAATATTTGTTTGAAACAAATATTCTTAAAAAAAAACCCACTATCTGTGCTTTGCCGAATAATGTATTTCTATTCGGGCACACCCCTATTGCTTACACCATCAGACTCTCTACAGATCCCAGGACTAGCCTGGTCTTTACCTTTAAAAGTGAATTCAAACAGATACAGACTATCTGGATACAAAGGAATAGAAAAGCATGTTGAACCCAGGTCAATGATGCAAAAATTGAATTAGTGTCTGGCACAATTGGAGCTGTAGGTACTACAGTGTTATTGATGGCCTGTCTTCAAATTCCAAGATTTTTCTAAAATATGTATTACTCTTATTGGCTTGAACGGTCACTCAACCTATCTTTAACATGCAATAAATGTCAGTTTTAACAGGTCATGACACTGCGTCGACACAGAGTTGCATTTTTCAGTCATCAATAAATACAGCTGTCTATACAGGCCACATAATACCTGGAGTTTCACACAGTTACACTATATGCAGATAACAACCAGAGGCATATTTTATTTTTATGCTTTAGGTCTATTTTCCTTGTGTATTGGGCTCTGAGCGCTTCCAAAACGTGGATGACCTACACCCAACACTGTACGTGAATGCCTCCAACAAACAGAGCACTGGTTGCTGCTGCAGCTCTGCTAATGTGCTGTCCACTATGCTTTCTGTGTAGACAGCCTGTAAAAACAGTTGTAGAACATCTTCTGAGACTCTGGAGATTTCATAAATAACCCAGATGATAGCAATGTCATCAGAGTTACATCAGTTTGGGATTGTAGTTTATAACAAAAGTCTGAGTTACAGATTGGATGTGAGATATTATCAAGCAGGGAGGGTACTGAAAAAAAAACATTATATTGGTTGCATTATGGGAAATGTAGGATCCAGGATTTTTGGAGCTTGACTGATACTACAGTAGGTAATAAAACTGATGATATATTAACTGCTGATGCTTTAATTTTTACCCTTCTTTGAGTTTTCTGAGTTTATCAGTGGGTCCCGTTTTGTTTATCTCGTGCATACACACATGAATGGACATGCAAATGTGCACATAGGTGACACGACACACAGTCAGGCCAATAAATCTATCCATCTTTTATTGTACTTCATGTATTTATCTTATATTTATTTTTTAAATTAATTTAATAATTTTTCTTTTTTTAAAAAATTATGAAAATCAACGTATGAAATAAAACGTGAATGCTGCAGCCACCAAAAGAGATGCTATGACTAAGACAAACAAAAAAAAAGAGAAAGTTTATTTCATCCACAACAGATCTCTGTGCTAGTCTGTCCATATGCTCTTGAAGAACATATACAGTGGATCTAAGTACTACACTGCCTGAGTGCAGTGTATTCCCCCAAACACACACCTCCGCCCATCACCTCGCTCCCTGTCTCAGCTATCTCCCTTCACACACACACACACACACACACACACACACACATCAGAGATCCCTATTTAGTCAAGGCTGGGGATTAGCGTTGCCCTTTGTGGATCTGACATTCACCAATTGGACTTAATTAGCAGTGCTGAGCCTGCCGCTGACCTTTTGTCATGCGAGCTGTCATTGAAAACCTTTCTGTTGACTTGAATGGGGAATGCTATTTGTTAATGTAATCAGAGACCACCCGGCTCAGGCTGGTGCATATAGCGAGGCATTGTCTTCTCACTGTCTGCAAAAAGATTTACTGGCAAGATTAGATCAGTGACCAATATATGGAGCAAATATTGGCTTGTTAATAATAACTGAAAATCAGTAAGTGTTCAGCTCTATCCATTGACTCCTTGAACTAAATAACTGCCTATAGTGTTTTAGCCACCAATGTGCTGATGGAATTAGTGGTGTGGAAATGTACTGTATGCTGAATTTATCCAAACAATAGGTAAACATGGAGGAAGCGTAAGCAAAAACATCAGTTAAATCTAAAATGTGAAGAGGCCCATCTTGAGTTCACTGTCAATGTAGCTGGAGAATATTGCGCTTTTTGTGTGAATTAAAACGTGTAATTTTTATTTTCTATTTGCACAACTAATCCAAAACATGCAATTCATGTTTTTGATATTGTCATTTCAATAAAATTCTACTCGGCTCCTTTTGTTAATAGTTTTCCCAACATAGAGAGATGAAAAACAATCTTATATCATTATTTATTCAGATTAGCTGCCTTTAATGAACACAAGCAGCAACTACCACAGCCCGACGTTAAAATGCAACCAACAGCCGCTATATGCTCCAACTGACTCCCATTCAAAAAGCCTCAACGTCTCTCTAGAAATACTAAGTAAATCATTTGGTTTTTTTTGTCTTTATGGTCTCAATCTCTAAATTCAGGCCCTCTAATATTTTTGTCATTTAATCTTAATATTTAGTTTATTTCATTATTATTACTAACTTACTCTTGTTATATTTTTATTCTTCAATGTTGCATTTGTGGGAGCAAACATTAAGACACATTCTTTGTATGCTTGCTTATAAACAGATTCTGATTCTGATTCTAATTCTGACTCGGTGTTCCCAGTAAGTTAGTGTTAGCTTGGGTCCAAGGTAGCAGGATGTGTTTCAAGGGTGTGGAAAGCAACACCCCGCACTCCTTATTTGGGATGTTCTGGCTCCAAACAGAAAAGATGACCATAAGCTACAACTCCAGTGCAAACCAATGGGTGACGTCACACAAACAAATACTATTTTCCATAAGCCCTAGACCATCACAGCTCAATAGAAGAGGCATCTTCTCCCCCTTGTTTTTCCTGTTGACTCAGGAGAGATGAGGGGTTGCAGTTAGCTCTGACATGTCTGTAATAACAGCAGGACTGAGAGGATTGAACACTGTCGATGTTTTTTTTTATTTTATAAATGAATGTATTTGTTGTCTTGTAATTGTATCTGTTTTTCCTTTATTAAAGTTTTGTACTAAATAGTTTGTAATTGAGCTTTGGCAATAGGGTACATCAAGGTACATAAGTTTTCATGCAAATAAAGATTATTTGACCACAACGGTGAAGTACCCACACTGGTCAATTTTCATGCAATTTTTCTGTGCTCACAAAATAATCATGGTTTAACTTTGTTAAAATTGCAAAGGTTTCACTTTCTAATAGCAAGTGCTGTAGTGGAGCCATTTTCTCCTACAATTTGCAAAGTAAATCTCAGGAACATACTTCATTTTTTTTTTCAGAATGGCAGGTGAAAGAAATGCTGAATAAACGACTACATTGAGTTACAGAAGCTAGTTGAACAGAGGCTAGCCCTGATATAACACCAGCATCTGTGAGATATGACAAAGTTATACCTCTGGGGTCTGTGGGCACCCCAGTCAGTAGAATTAAGGTTAATTGTATATTTTTGGTGTCTAAAGGGCAGCATGACAGTAAAAGATTTGGAACCACTATCATAACTGCAATAATGGCCAAAAGTACAAAAATAAGATCATATGTTGAAAGAAACTGTTTAACCCTTCAATCTGTTGTGTAGGTCACCCTGCTTTAAAGAGCCACTAATCCTACAAAACATTTCATTTGTGTGTGTTTCAATCAAATGTGAATGAAAAATGTAACTTGTGATTAAGATACTGAGGGCTGGCACAAAATATTTGCAGCTAATCAAAAAATATGAACACTGACCTGCAGAAAGACATGTTGACCCTAACTCTTCTATCATCAAAACATTCTATGAGTGGGAAAACACAATGTACATCTCTATTTGGGCTGCCTGTGAATCTTTGTCTCACACACACACACACACACACACACACACATGCACAAAGCAAAGAGAGATTCTCATAAAGCCACAGTGTACACTCCACTCTCCAACAACAAAGAAAGAAATGTTGACTCAATGTTCTTTCCACTTAAATGCAATTCCTCCCCTCCCTCTCGAGCTGCCGTTCCTATTACCATTGAATTATTTGCTTGTGTGGACAACTGCTAAACGCATCGGCCCGGCCTCCTCCGCAGAATCAATTCTGCATGCTTACCAGCTGGAATTTTTCAATTTACACGCCCTGAAAAACAATCCCAAATCACTAATCACTGCAGCATTGTTCACGCTGTTTGGCTGGCTGCTGTGCTCTTTGTGTTTTCTAGTCATAGGTTGGCATAACATTGGACTGTATTGAGGCAGGCAAGTATGTGTAAGTGTTTGTGTACTCTGTGGTTGTGTGTGTGTGAATTTGCGGTGGAGGGGGATTAATTGGGCTGAGAGCAATGCTTTCTGGATAATGTCCTGCATATGCCAGGGAAATGGCACTGTTGACGAGAGCTTGTGTATTGCTAATATCCGGTCGGAATTTAATTTGGGCTCTAATAATCAGGGCCATTATGGCGGCACACTGGAAGAGATAGAGACGGATACGGCTGTCTTTCTGCCTTGGACCAGCAGCTAGAAGGTAATAACATGTTATCAGCTGCAGCTGGAAGCAGGGCTGCTTGCGGGTGGGACTGGAGGTAATGTCAGGACCCAGACCTGACCTGCTAGGTTTCGACTGATGCACAATTTAAGGGGTTGATGCTGATTATTTAAACATGCAGAAAAGCCAATAATAAGACATTCTAATAATGAAAAAAAATACAATGACTAGTAATTAACAGAGTGATATTGTTAGTGGGTGGAGAAGTCAAGAACAGTAGATTATTTTGTGCTTTATACTGTGGACTTCATTTTCCTGCTCTGTGCGAGTTGGTATCATATCTGTCGTGATGGAGATCCGTAGACTAATGAGGAACTGTCTTAACGAACTATACCAGGTGCGTAGCTAGTAATGGGCCTGGGCAGCACTGGCCTACCCACATTACTCACCGGCGGCCCACCCAGCCAAGTTTGATCAAAATACATTTTATAACAATAAAAAATATATATAACAAAATTCAAAAATATAATCTTGATTTTACTTGATGTGTGTGTTGAATTTGTCCTCTGATTAAAATGGAACTGTTGAAATAAGTTGTAGGAATTCTCTGGAATGAAATTGGTTGCTTCAGTTCTGACACACAGACTTTCCTGAGCTGCCTTCAGCCAACTAGCTGGCTTTTCAGGAGATGTAACCGTATCACTACAACAATGGCTAAACAAAGTTAATCAATTTTAATGTGTTATTTGAAAAAAATTGAGGAAGAAGAAACTCCTTTCATCAGTCCACCAGACTCATCAGCCCACAACAAGGTTAGCCCCACCGCTTGTTTTCTGGGGGTATAGCGTTTCCTCCCAGTCAGCCTGATGCGGGTTTACCCATAGCAGCAGGAAGTAGGGGTGCTGGGGGAGCTGCAGCCTCCAGGTGGCTGGCAGCCTATAGGCCCATTTGTGTTTTTGCAATAGTTTTTTTTTTTTTCTGTTGTGAGTGCAGCAAAAATTGACCCTAAAGATAGTGGAATGGAATTGTCTCCAACAGCCCGACTACTAAAAACTGTAGTTGTCAACTTGACAGGACAGAAAACTTTAAGCTTCTGAAATAGTTTTTTAGACAGCTCTGATGGAGCTCCGGTTTATCGGGAGGACCACTTCTTGTCTGTACTGTTGTGTACAGCCTTTACAGACTGATACTCTGTTGGTTGAGCATGTTGGATAGGCAGTGTTTTGCTGTTATTGCCTTTGTGATGCAGAATGTTGCAAAGTCAACTGGTTGCTCGTTTTTCCAATTTGTCTATGTTTTTTTCTTTTTTCTTCTTCCAATTTTTCATGAATCAGTTTTTCTGGGAAAAGTTGGCCCACCCACTTTTGTACTGGCCCACCTGAAATAGAATTTGTGCCTATGCCACTGAACCATACAACTGTTTTTACATTTTTAGCCAATCAGGTATGTGTGTATTTTACAAATACCAGTGGTGGAAGAAGTACTCAGATCCTTTACTTAAGTTAAAGTACTAATATAACAATGTAAAAACACTCCATTACAAGTAAAAGTCCTGCATGAAAAATCCTACTGCAGTAAAAGTACATAAGTATTATGAGCTTGATGTAGTTAAAGTATTGCAGCAAAAGTAGTGGTTTGGTCCCTCTGACTGACCCTCAGATTATTATATATGACATCATTAGATTATTAATACTGACACATCAGTGTGTAAGCAGCATGTTACTGTTGTAGCTGCTGGAGGTGAAGCTAGTTTGATCTACTAAAGCTAGTTTAGTCCAGTGGTTCCCAACCTAGGGGTCGGGTCCCTCCAAAGGGTCACCAGATAAATCTGAGGGGTTGTGAGATGATTAATGGGAGGAAAGAAGATACACAAATCTGTTTTCAGTTTTTGGACTTTTTGTATAATCTTTGATTTTTGTTGAAATATTGGATCATTTGAACATTTATTGAAATGAAACCATGTAAGAAGTTTAGAGCGAAAAATCACTATTTGGTGGAGCTGTTAACAACTCATAGACATCTGAAATGTGACCCCGACTACACACTACGTTTTGTAGGATGACAAAAGCCAAACAGGTTGGAAACCAACACAGCAAGTGTTTGTTAATGGTATCAAAATCAGCTTACAGTGACTTATTTTGGTCGGGGTCTAAAATAATGAGGAAGCTGTCCAAGATTCTTGACCTAACTGGAAGGACAGGGCAAAACAGCAACTATGCAAAATAAACTTGAGCTGATTCCTATTCTCTCTGAACCTCCATATCTCATACTGTCAGCACTATAACATGCTCCAAACTGCCAATCTTTGTACAACTTCATGTGCCACAATCTCCACCTTACATTCTATTTCTGAGATTCTAAGTCTCTGTTAAGAGACAGAGCTATCAATCCTGCTGCTGTATGATGGCTGCAGGCATCCCCAATTATGATACTATTTAAGGTTGGCATTTTCTTAGCAACAGCCATTCAAACAGCCATTTTTAATGGTAGTTGTGGAGTTTACCATTACCAAGCTGGATTCAGATTGCCTACCTATGAAACTGTTTGAACTAATTGATATCAACCTTACTTTCACATGTCATAGAGCTGTATTAACTTATTGCAAATGCTAACCCAACATTTCTTACTGCTGCTGTTTCACATTAAAACATTCAACAGGTGTAACATGGGATGGCTTTGATTGTGAAGAAGCCACAGGAAACTCAAGGTATTTGTCACTGAGGTTAGTGCTGACAGTGTTCGCTCATCCAAAATCCATCTAGATAATGATTATTTTTGACAGTGGATCAGTTTTAAAGATTGCAGGGAGTAATGGCACAGTCAGGAGCAGCCACAGTGAGCTGTGAGCTGCACACCTCCATTTCCTTAGCAAGCTAACAAACTTCCTTTACTGTGACCTGCTGTTGGATGAACTCACCCACAAGGGCACAGTGCAGCATCTGGATGGTATACAGTGTGCACATGCTAGCTATCTTGTAGTTCCTCTTCAAAAAGATTGTTAATAAGGTTTGGGCACCATTTGGATTTAACAGCTTAATAAAACGTATTTTGTGAATATGTGTTAGCAGAGCACCAAACTCCAGCACTAGCAAATAATACAAGCTGACCAACACACACTGCAGCACTTTACAAAACTTCAACCAGCTCTGTTTCATTTCTAATCTAATGGTAAATTAAATCTGTAGAACATGAGAAAGTGTAGAGCAAAGTCAAAGAGGCGGAACTCAAAATGAAAGGTGTTTTTTTTTTTTTTAATCAAGTAGTGGTTGTGTTGCTTCCTCTTGCTGCTGTCTTTGCCATGGCATCGGATAGCATCAAGACATGAGACCAGAGCTTGAAAGCAAGTGACACGTGACAAAAGTGACCTGGCAACCCTGGCTTTATGGTAGTCTAACATTGCATTAAATTGATCAGGAGTCAGACGAAAGATTCGCACACTGCACTGAAAGGTGATGCCATGTTCACATTATAAAGGAATCATTGTAATAATGAGATTTTTTTTTTTTAGTCAGTCCAAGGGGAAAGCCCTGTGAGGCTGGCATTTTAGTAGTTTAAAATTGGAAACACATGTTTGGACATGAATATGCTTGAGAAAACTATCATATTTGGGTGTTTTGCAGAGAAATCGAGAGTATTACAGAATTACATTACATTTTATCATGTGGGATGAAATGATTTAATGAAATAAGCATTGATATTCACAAAGTTCTGAATGTAGCTTTGATTAGTTGCACTCTAAACTGCACTTTGAGCTGAGGCCTCTTTCAGCAGGTTGGAGCTATCATGTAGACATTCAGAATGTGCACCAGTGAAGTTGGGATTTGTCCTTATATTTGACACAAGAAACCAAAGAATCTATAGTCAGTGAAGTACAGTTCAGCTCTTTTGCTCTTTTTCAACTCGGACTACTGCTGGAAAATAGACATGTTTTTATGTCAGTTTGTGGCTTTTTTTTTAACTAACTCAGTTAAAAGTTGCATTGCCCAAAGTTTGCAAAAGCATAAAACTAATCAACAATACCCTATTGCTTAAATAAAATTATCTAAAATACACACTTACCGTACTCATAATAAATTATAAGATCCACAGCTTGATCCTGGGCAGAGATCTTTTCAGGGTAGTGGTACTAGCTGTCACAAATGATGATTAGATCCGAAAAGTTTCAGCCTATCTCATTTGTTTAAACATTTGTATCCCCAGGTGCCTTACCAACTGAGGCACTCATTTACTGTTTATTTAGGAAAATGTATTCAGAATATGCAACTTATGACAATGTGCACAAGTTAGGTCAGACAAGTGCAGGTCTTACATAAAACTACAACCAAATCATCAACTATTTAGATGATTGCTAAGGAGATGAAGGAACGACAGACTTCTTACAGGCAGATATTGATGTAGTGATTGGAAACATGCAATAAAGGGATTTGCCCACAAGTGCAAAAAAAGAGAGTATACCAGGACACTAATGAGAATAAGAAGGATTGCTCTGCTCAATATAAACCTTTAAAAGAGAGTGCAAAAGATGTTTGGCAGTAGTGTGCATGATGATGCTGAGTGATGCTTGTGATGGGACAGTGTTCCTGACCTGTTCAAGGAGCCAGTGGTCTGATGGAAGCTCATCCTCTTGCGTCAGCCAACAAAAAGCCCTGGTACCAAGTGATACCAATTGTGCAAGTTTACTTCACTCTGGCTAATAAAATGAGCCATTTTTCTGTTCCAACACTTACCATAGCTTTTGCTTTTGTGTTTTGAGCGAGATTAGAACGTCTTTGGGTAAACTATGCTATCTTCTTAAATAATTTAAAGGAACTTGAAGGTTATAGACATTTTCAGATAATGTAGTATGGGAAACAATCTTCTTGTTTCTTGTTGGTGATAATCTGGGCTCTAGATGCAGAGTAGGGGTTTCTAGCACAAGTTCACCTACTTCCAAGGTACATGAGGAAGGGAAAGAAGTCTAAAGAGGTCAAAACTTCAGCAACACTTGTACACAACAATAAAGTTGTTCTATATACTACAAACGTTGCTGGAGTTTTGACCTCTTTAGATGATCTGGGCTCTCACAGCATTGGTGGTTTCACAGGAAAACTACAGTTCCTTCAAGTACTTGCTCAAGTATTAGCATGTTGCCTTATGAGGAAATGGATATATGCACTTTAGACTTTCCCTCATTCTCAGTTTAATTCTATGCAGATACTATATGGTGCAGTTGAAAGTCAGAGGAAAATGCTGTGAATGGTCCTAAAATTGACTCAGTTTTTACATCATTGAGACATTCATGTTAATGCAGCCACATTTACCTTCAGGTAATCAGCTATCACCAGGTACCACCCAATGGTATGTTTAAGGGGACATTATTGGAACCAAATTTGCTAGCAAGGAGCGGCTATGTGAATTCAAGTCTCCTCTTTGCTTCTCCAATGATTAAGGTCTTTTAATGCTCTGTGTTGTAGTAGAGATGTACTAGGGCATCTCAGTATTGGTATTGTCCTAAACAAGGTAGCTAGGCCTAACTCTACCACAAAAGGTCCTGTGTCAGTGACAATTAAGTGAGAATGTTAAGAAAAAAAAAATATTACGAGATAAAGTCAATTTGGGAACATTTTGGAAGACCCATCATACTGCTAAGATTGCATTCCAACATCAGCCTTCAGTACCAAAATGTAACACCCTCTGCAGAACACGTTTTTTTTTTGTTGTTGTTGTTTTCTCAAAAACAAATTTAAAGTCAAAGCTCACTTAGATTAAAGCACTATAATTCTTGTGCTTATCTCCCTGTGAGGAACAGTTGACTATCTGTACAGGACTCATACAACAGGTTGTAAGTGCTTGTAAAGGACATTTCTAATTAACTTTAACATTTCTAATGTAGAGAAAATAGGTAAATGTGTGTGAGAGTTATTTTAAATCACTCATATGTGCCTCTTAAGATCTCTTAATGAATGGTTCTTGCATGAGTCCCATTGTTTTTTCTCTGTCCCAGAAAATAAATGAAAAAGTCTTTTGAGATAACATTTTCAAGTCAACAGGAGTGCCTTTGTAAATGCTTTACAGTAATGGCCACTATGTGAGCTTTTGAGCATGGGAATGTGATTTTTCCTTTGAACCTTGCCATTTCCAGTCTGGTTCTTGTAGAAATCTCCAGGCACTGTAACATCATGCCGTGGGCTGATTGATTACTTTGTTCCACTCACACCACTGTAATGTTGTTAAGAAGGCAGTATAACCAATCAGGTGGCCATTTCCCATCCATCCCGTTCCATCTAAGGATTTGTCTTGTTAATGTTCAAGGCAGCCAGTTTAACTAGAAGAAATTCCCCAGACTATGGGATATGGCACACACACTCACACACCAGCCCTTTCTGACAAATTAAATAAAACTTAAATCATCATTGATTGTTGTTTTTTTCCCCCAACTTTTTAAAATGGTTTACAGGTTTACAATTCTTAGGTTTGTGTCTGGCAGAGAGAAATACCACTGTTATCACTGTCGACTGAGTGTTTTTGAAAAACACAAAAAAAACATTGGGAGGCTATTCTTCCCATGAAAGTTATCAATAGTTTTTTTTTTTTTTAAAAAAAACCTTTATTTATTTAGAGAAGTTTCACTGAAAGGAAGCCTCTCTGTTGCAGGAACATCCTGATCACATTCACACCTGGAAGTGGCCCAGTACAACCACAGTCTGGCCTGCCGGGCGCTGAGCAGCCCCACTGGAGGTTGGGGTTGGTGGCCTTGCACAAAGGACTTGTGAAAAAGCACTGCTGCTAATTGAATTATCCTGCCGATCTGGGAATTGAACCAACAACCTTCCAGTCACAAGCTTGCTTCTCTAACGTTTAGGCCACCACTGCCCCACTTTGGTTTATGTACATTTATTGATTTCTTTCTTCAAATGTTCCTGATCCAGAGTCAATGTAAAGGGTGTAAATCAGTGTTGTGTAATGCACAAAGGAAATAAACACAAGACTAAACTCAGCCATACAATGAACCAAATGCCCAGAGAGAGGAGAGTAAATGACTAGCTAGGCATACGAGTCTAGTAGAGTCACTTTGTGTTCATGTCTTATAGAATCGATGGGAAAGACCACTTAAGACCTTTCACATCATCTGACAACTCTCGTCTGACAAGGCTGTATGATTATTGAGTTGGTTGTGTGAGGGTTTAAAATAATGTGCATTGAAAAAATTGCATTATATCCAGTAAATTTGGGTTTAACTAAATTGAACGATGGACTTGGGCTGATGTATGGACTCCATGTTTGCGTGGTTTACAGGCACTTCTGTATTATGTGCCAAGCCAGATATATCAGTAAAACCTGACTTTTCCAGTCATAATTGTGACTTGGATGTTGATGTGAATACTATTTACAAGTTGGAAACTCGTAATTACTTGATATGAAATGAATGCTATAAAGGCTGGTAGAAAGCCCAAAAAACAGGCAGCAGGTCAAAACATAGGTTTGGTTGGTTTGAACAGGAACAGGTCGATCTGGATGTCTTGAGCTCATTGAGAACCTATCACTGTACACAACATTGATGATCTGCCAGAGAACAAGTGTTTGTGGGGAGGCACAGTATATATGCACAGCATAGGTGATAAGGGACAGGTATTGCTTGAAATGAGAATGAAGGGCAGGTGTGGTGACATACAGTATATACACGTAGCACACTGGGAGCTGCTCGTCATTGTGTTGATTTGTCAACACAGCCGCCATATTGGTCCAATATATTCACCCATACGGAATACTGTGTTGATCAAAAATGATGTTTTTCATACCAAAATATTGTTTGATGCTGACATTACTACAGTAAATTTAAGTTGAGCCTATGTTTTGTAATTATTTTAAAAGTATATACTATTTTCATACTGTGTTGTAATGTGGTTACTATGATGATTTAAAAAATACAAGATAGAGACTCAATGCATTTTTTAATAGTTATAACTATTAAAAATGTCAAATGTCAATACATGTCAAACATGCTATATGCACTATTACATAAATTATGTATATAGTAAGTTATATCATCAGTTCATGCGAGTAGTTCCAGTATAAGCAGCAGGAAAATGAAAATGAGTTGTGGGCTGCATGTCTGTGTATGAGAGACATGAACAATATATATTTAATGCTCTAATAAGTTTAGTTAATATGAAAGCAGCCTTTATTCCTTGAAGGAGATCATGTGGTAGGTGCTTGGACACTGGCTTGTGTGTGTGCTTGTGGATGTATCCAGGTTTCAATAAATGGAATAATAAATAATAATAATAAATGGAAGCTACAAATTCAGAGAAAGAACGTCCTACTACAAAGACTCATAGCCACTTAACATTGGTTACAGTGAGAACGGTACATTAAATTCAACATGTTTGCAACTTGCATATGGAATTATTCCTTGTGCCTTGGTTTTGGCTTTTATTTTTCTGGAATGGCCAGAACGCTGGTCCAATATGGCGGCGGCTGAGATGCTTCCCATAGCCTGGATGCAGCATCGATGTGACTGGGAAGGCAGGAGGGTCTGAAGGCTCCTGGTGGACAGGTGATGAATCACATGGACCTGACAGCTTCATACAAATGCAAGGAGTGAAGGAAGTGAGAGTGGCAGAGGGAAAGCTGAAGGAGGACAAGGAGACTCAATGTGTTGTCATGACAAACAATGTTGTCACTGTCCATGACATTAAGTACATCATGCTCACTTACATCTGTAAAAGACAGGGTAACACTGACTGATGTTAAATCAGTTGCTTACATTCAAAAGCTTCCAAATGTCCCAACAATGTATGAAAACTACCGTACCTCCTGGGATTTACAGCCTTTTACAAACTCCCTTTCCATCTGAGCAACTTCTCCTTTGCCAACACACCTTCTCTGAGGACTCTCATTGGTCCTGCTGTAAATTCAAGGTCATTGGGGCTGAAACCTCTACCAATACAAGCCAATACTCTTTCTAGTAACTTTTCTTTCCATTCACTGCAAATGCTTTCTGTTCTCTATTCATTTCTCTTTTCTTACTTTCCTTTCCTGTGTTTCCTTCTCTACCAACTCTGTCTCCCTCCTCCCCTCCTCAGCTCAATGCAGTCCGATTAAGGACAGGCCAGGCTGGATTTGGCTAAATTGCCCTCATCCCCTTCTAGTCCTTGTTATGGCTCAAGACTCTGGTGCCAATAATAATGATTTCTTGGCCTGAGCCACTGTTGAATTTAGAGAAAATTGCACTGAACAACAGGGGAGCCGGTGGCTCTAAATGTTTAATTAGGGCTGAAAAAAAGGATCAATCAGTGTGACCACTAGGGTTCAGCCAATATGGCTGTCTGAGGCTGGTTGTGTCATTTTCGGACTGAAGAGGTAAGTTCCAAATACTTAAAGGACTCAATTCCTCCCACAGAATTGATGGAAAGAAGAGCATTCATTCAGACAGTATCACAGTAAAACTCAGTACTGTGGTTAATGAACAGTCTGATCACGCCCTTTGCATTTACACCTGGCATTTCTCCTCTGCATTGTGATCCGATCTCATTTCTTCTGTGCTCTATGCAAAGCAGGTGAGTAGGTGGAAATGTGACATTATCAACAAAAACAAACATGGCAGGTGCAGTTTCAGTAGTTGAGGTACTGTACAGCCTGAATTCACTTTTCATTTCAGGCATAAAGTGTGGCATTTCATTCACAGGAGGCAATTGTGTTCAGCAAGTCTGCAGCAGCAGTGAAAGCATCTATATATGGAATAGACAGAGAAAAAAGCAGATCATGTGGAGTCCTTCACTGAAGCTGCAGGGGTGGAGCACAGTCAAGTCATGTGAACCCATTCACTTTATGTATTTATTTATCATCCTGCATGTTCTGTATTATAGGGACAGATTTGGAACACAACCATAGATTATTAACTGAATAGACTAATGCCACTCATCAGGGCATTTATGGCCTAGATGCTGTTTTGCAACACATGTCAACTGGATGTTTAGAGTGGGAAAAAGTAAATATTACATCAAATTACATATTACATTTATGACATCATCATTCAATCATCATTTATCATTTTATGACTGAATTGCATTTGTATTTGAGTATTTAATTTCACTTGGGGTTGGCATGGCACAAACTGGTGGCTTCATTGAGTTTAAGTTTGCCTCTCTTCTTTTTCTTTCTTCTTATAGCAAAAAGTTTTTCTGTCACTTCACAATGGAGTAAAAAATAGTCAATAGACCAATCACAATATCATTGCATTTATAACATTGTTATTTTTATTCTTTGCTTGTATGTGTGTACATTTGAATGTCTAAGTGTTGCTGCTATTACCAGATTAAAGAACAGATTACAGATTATCAGTTTTTCCAAGTCCGTCTTAAAACAACAGTCAGGTGTTCATATGAACCATGAAAGAGGTTTTCCTCGCTGTAATCATTCCTCCTGTTTGTGTGTCCACACATTTTGTGCCAAAATGCATTTAAAAGTTGATGTGAAGCTTATTTGAGGATTCAGCAGTCTGAGTTAGTCATATCAAGTTGATATCTGACACATTTATAGTCTTTTTAGCATCAAATTCCCTCTTTTTGCTCAGTGTTTCCCTGTTGAGCTGCGGTGGAAGTATAGGAACAAAAAGAAGGCACTAAAAAGACTGTAACGTTGAAAGATATCTACTTGATTTGACTCATTTGGACGACTGAAGCTTCATATTAGCTTCAGATAAACTTGTAAATACATTTTTGAACAGAAGGAGGACTGTGGATTTTGTCCCTCATCACTTACATTGTAAGTGTATTATGAAGGGATCTTCTAATGGTCAGTATTAACAGGAGGAATGATCATAGCATGAAAAATCATTTGTTCATTTGAATAACAGACTATTGTTTTAAGACAAACTTATTGAAATGACTTATTGATATTGTTAAGTGGCAGAATTATGAACCCATCCTTTGAGTAGTGTAGACCTAGTCTGGTCTGACAAAGACCAAACAGCTCTCCCGTGTTGAAAAGCCTACTAAATGTGAACATGTGAATGAGCAGGTTTGTAAAACTGCAGCTGAAGTTTTGATCTCTTGATCTGATATGAAAGTCATTTGGGGAACATTTGTGATAGTTTTGATCACTGTGTATTTGACTATACAGGTGCACTATCCAATTAAATGGCCACATATTGTCTGTTACACACGTAACACATATGTTTTTTCTTGTTTGTTGTTGGGTTTTTTCTAGTGAACTTCATATATCCGAGTGTGAATGATCAGAAGAAAAAAAAAAAAAACAAACTCACAATTTATCATTTAGATCTGTCTGCACAGTAGGACAGTAGTCTGTAATGAATTTTGGAGAGCTTTCTAAAATTCCAGGATTCAGCCTCTCTGTGACCTAAAGAACCTGGGCTGACCTCTCCACCGCTCCAGTCCTTTCCACTGCTGTTTCTAACAAGTGTTACCAGAGAGCCAGGATGCCACGAGACAGCGGCATCACTCGGATGAATAACAAAATACCCCTCCACCCCCTGACCCAGAGGATTTCAGAGGCTTAGTCCCTGTTTTGTTACACCCCCCATCCCATATCAAGGACCTGTCAAAAAATTAGTTCCACCTCGATTCACTCACCCTCCTCCCCCTCATCCTCCCACCCCCCTACCCCGGGCCTGCCTCCTTCCCCTGCTCTGTGCGATAGCCGATCGCTCGTGGATAAACACTGCTAATATGTGCCCGCCAAGTAATGAGGGGCCGATCAAGCTCCGCAGCACCACCGAGAAGTAGCAGAGAGAGTGACGGAGAAGGTGATAGAGAAAGAAGGAGAGAAGAGTAGAAATGGGGGAGGAAGGGCGGTGACAATAACCTTGACAGTTAATTATCTGGAGAATATGGCAATCAGAGCAGCAATGAGTGTTTCTGAGCGTCTCTCTGTTATTTGGTCCTTGGGGACGTGTTGTCGAATTCATTCGACAGACAATCTGCTGAAGGCTGAAGGCCTCGCAGCTCCTCTCTGCTCAGCTGTGTCCGTTGCCAAACCATTCTACTTTCTCTGATTATTCACCTTGACAGAGATTTCTCTCCTGTTGCTTGGAGTCACGCTTTCACACAAATAGCTCAGGGTTTGGTATCACCATCTGCACACACATTAGGGTTACATCATCATATAGGTTTGTTAATATATGGGTCCAAATGATATTTTAGTTTGTTAAATAAAATATTTAAAACAAAAATGGATCTTTTTTTGTTTGCAGATAGTTTTGGTTTTATTTGTCCAGGTTTTGAGATTTCTGTCTCCACTCCAATACAATGGTGAATATAGAATTTAGTTTGTGCTTTGAAAAGAGTAAGGACAACCTCCTGTTTGACAGGACAAGCATATTTACAAAAGCAGAACAAAGTATTACAGTACTAAAATAATGGTAACCCTGTCTACTGGAAATTATATTTGTATACTACTAAGCTGCAACAGTAAATACATTTTGATGGACACATAAT
Source organism: Thunnus maccoyii (assembly GCF_910596095.1). NCBI lineage: Eukaryota > Metazoa > Chordata > Actinopteri > Scombriformes > Scombridae > Thunnus > Thunnus maccoyii. The sequence continues at coordinate 25,860,401 of NC_056553.1, read as the reverse complement.
GCTGGCTCAATGACATTATGCGAAAATATTAATATTCATTAATATAGTTGAAGTTCCAAAAATGTTGATACTGAACGTATGAGTGAAATGTTCAATGATCCTTTACAGTAAAGTATTAAAAACAAAATACAATAGTAAGTGAGCACAACAATATAAAACAGTGAGAACAGGTTAAAATAAAATCAGATGCAAGAATGAGGGTACAATATACAAAAATGAATACTAAAAATAAATAAATACAAAAAACAAATACGTTCATAAAATAGAATAAAAGATCTAATAAAAAAAAAGTCAGAGAAATAATATTAGTAAATATTGTAGTAGAAAGAGATAACTACATTAACTAAATGCCTGCCTGAATAAGCAGGTCTTCAGTTGTTTTTTTTAAAAAATGACAAGAAAGCTTGCATATCTAACGTAGGGTGTTCCACAGTCTTGGAGCATAGTAGCTTGAAACAGTTTCCCTGTTGTTTTGTGGGCTACTCTAGGAAAAGACCATGGGCATTGAGAGCATCTGGGCACATGGGGGAGCTAGTGAGTCTATGCCTGAGATGACGGCAGTTGTGCGGGGAAGAGGTCGGCTTGCAATCGGAGACTGGAAGTGACTGGTGTTGAGCCTTCTTGGCTGTCTGGAATTGCAGCAGAGGATAGTCAAACTGTAGGAGTGTTAAAAATTGTATAAAATATGTTATGCATTAAAATAGTCTGCTAGGATGAACACCATCCCTAAGATAAAAGGATGGATGATTCCAGAAGAGGTTGAAATTGTCAATTAAAACTGTGCTGTGCACTGTACAGACAGACTGGAGCCATGTACGGAGGCTAAGGATCTGGCTAAAACGACAATCACTTTGGCCAAATGGAGGGTTGGGACCAGAGATAAAAAAAATATGCTTGCTGCAGTCATTAAGCAAGTGAAGTAGCTTTCTAAAATCCTGTTTTAAATTTCAGAAGTCTGGCTGGAAACATCGTTGCAACTGACATCGATAATAACATTGCGAGCGCCGGGATGTTTCGCCAGGAGGCAGGGGATCTTGTCCAGGATGTCAGCCACCTCAGCACCTGGGAAACAATTTGTCTCTGCTGATCTCTGCTGAATCACTGATAACAATGGTGGTGGTAGAAGCAACTGGTGGTGGTGCAGATTGCACTCGTAGTGAGGGAGCTGATGAAGGAGGATGGTCAGAGGAGTGGGCAGTAGAAGAGCCCCGCAGAGTGAAGTTTGGCTTTCAGCAGAGAGACATGGGGTATGCTCGGTGGGGGGGTCGGGGGCGATGGAGATCTGCTCACATAATATCATGGGAGGTGGAAGAGGCCACAGGTTCCCAGCCAGCGGAGGGAATCTAAAGAGATCTTAAAATTGTATCATAAAAATGTGTCTTAAAACTGGATAAAAAGTCAATTTAAGACAGAGCTTCTAGCAAACAAACACAAAGTTCTATCTGACATTCTGTCAAAAATGAGTTTATCATAAGAAACTATTCTTTGACAAATTGTTCACATTTTGTGTAGGTTTATTTTTTTGATTTCTGCATTATTGTCCCTGAAATTTGAGAAAAGAAAAGGTTCTGTCTCAAAAATCAATCTCAAACTTGGTGCTATAAAGTTCCATTTGCAAAGCACCAATCAGTGCTCAGAATGTAGACAGGAGGACCAATCAGGTTTACCATGAGACCTCACTGCTCTGTGACTGTGGTTGAAGGAGCTGAAACTATCATGAAATGTTGCTCAATCTTAAGTTTTGAAACCACCAAATTGATTATTTTATCACAATAATTATGTATGACACTGATACAAACACCAACTGAGTGAAAGTCAGTTTTTTATCTTGTTTGAAGTTAGTGAGAAGCAGATTTTTACCTTTAGCTACCATGCATCTCAGCTTGCAAGTTTAATTACACAGTTAGCACAGTTGTTAGCAATATTTACTGTTATTAGTGTTATTACTGTTATTGTTATTAGTGACTTAAGTTACTCTAACTACTTAAAACATGATCAATGAAGGCCAAAATGTAAGTATGTACAAATATGATATACACTCAGGCTGCTAGCTGCTGATGCTAACTCTACCTGCTGCTAACTGAGTCCTGCAGCAGACACAGTGATGACAGTTCAGACACTGACAGAGACCCTAGTTTGTCAAAAAAAAAAGTAATAAAACAAAAAAAAGTGAAGTCAATTTGGGAGAAGAAAAGGACAAGAAAGGCTCTGAAATGAAGAGAAGTAGACAAAGACAGCAGCAAAAAAACCCCAAAAAAAACAAAGCAAAGCAGAGCAAGGAGAGGAAATATCAGCAAATGAATGGAGAAATGTTTTTGCGTGTTTTTTCTATTCGTCTTATATATATATATATATATATATAAGACGAATAGAAAAAAGCCTGACTACACCACAATAAACATACACTAATCCAATAAAGGACAGCCAGGTTCGTTCACTAATGAAAGTCAAACGTGTTGTTTCCGATATCAAAACTACAACGTTTATTTCACTCACCTACTCACTCACACACACACACACACACACACACACACAGTCACTCAGCCAAATATGACCATGAACCATGAAGTAAATCTGCCAACTAATTTGTCATATCACGACATACAATATGTAATGCAGCCAATACAATCTGACTTAAAAGTAGGTTTACCTTAAAGCTAGGGTATCTAATGTATTTTAGAAGCGTTTTTGTTGTATTTGTTGAAATTCTCTGTACATTCCGACAGCCATCAATAAATGAAAAGAAAATCAAGTATCTGTGACCGTTGCAGGCCTGTAATAATCCCGTCCAATCATTTCATTCAGCCCAAATGAAATGTCATTTTATAGCAGGTTTCAATCTTGTTCTTTGACTTTTGTTAGTGGGATGTCTCTACATTTGAATAACAGATTGTGCCTTTAAAAATATTTACCAGAACAGTAATTCATCTAGATACAGCTGTAATTTCCTCACCAGTTTTCCTGATTTGAATCTGTTCATGTCTGTCTATCAGATGACACCTGGGTGGCCTCTGTGTTTCTCTTTCCTCCTTAAACTTTTTCTTTCAATTTTTTTGAAAGTTCTTTACTTTCTCCTTGTTTTCCTTTCAACACTATTACATCCTGCAATTCTTCCTCACTTCTGTCACCTCTCTCCTGATTCTTTCACTCACTCTGAAAATAAAAAAAAGGCTTTTAAAAATGTGAGTGAGCATGAAGCAGAACTTTAACTTGTATGGTGTTAATTACAGAAATTGTGGACAAAACACACAGTGGTGATGCACCAGCAGCCGATCTATCCAAACTATCAAGCTAACATTACATTAACATTACTGTAAAGTAGGCTAAAGCAGCAACAGATAGATAAACTGGACGGTTAAAACACTAATGTCAATTTTTAAAAAACTTTTTCTGACGTTCTTATTTGATGCTGCACGTCAGTTAATGTCATAGATGATCCTCTGAACTCTGATTCATTCCTCTGTCTCATGAAAGCGGCTCCAGTCTGCCTGCTGGCTTCAGCACGGAGGGTTTATTTGATTAAAACACCCGTGTAGCAGGAGTAGGCGGTGGATTGTTGGTCACCCCTTGTTAACAGTAACAGCTGTCTCCATGTCTCATACAAGGATACAATGTTCAAACGGAAAACAAAACGAGCGCTCCTAGAAGATACAACAGAAGCTGCGGTAGAAAGCGTAAGGGGATGTCTGCGTAAACACTATTTTAGAATTTGAGAGGTGGCTAAACAGCGTTCATGTGCGTTTAGTCTCCATTACAGCCCTGTGTATAACTGTGTCATTCTACACCAAAAAGACTCTGACTGTTCATCTCTGTTGCTGTCACAATGTTTTCGTGTGAGTATTGTTCGGGCAGAGTGAGAGTGTGAGACTAACGGTGAAAGTGTGTGTCACAAGCCAGAAGCATGAGAGTTGGCAACCCTGCTATAGGTCATTTTTGCTGGCCTGAATTTTCGACCTATACTGTCATTTTCTTGTGAGAACGGGCTGGAAAAGTGCATCTCCACAAGAATCGCCACCATTCACAGCCCTTCATTTGCTTTTTGGTTTACAGCCATTACACACAAACACACATATGTGTGAGGAAAGTCAGAGAATAATTAGATTTGAGCTTCACACACACACACACACACACACACACACACACACACACACACACACACACACACACACACAGGCCTCTCTACTAATGACTGACCCTGACCCACCAAACAGTCCTAGAGCTGAGGGTCATTTGAGGGAAGAGAGAGAGAGACATGCCCAGGACTTACAGCAGCTGTTAGAGGTCAGTCTTCCTAGTCAATATATGGACAGTTTGGACACAAATATGCACGGAAACACTCCCCGGCTGTCCGCCCACTCTCTGAAGCTCATCTACCTTCCGGCTATAAATACAGATGCTTGCACCATAACTCTCTCCAGGCTGCATTGGCAGGCAGGATGGAGGTAGGGGGAAGTAGGATTTGTGTGCTTCTTGAAAGTGGTAGAAAACAAGTTTATTGTTTCTTCTCCCCTTTATCCATTTTGTGCTAAAGCGTCATTGTGTTTTTAATGGAGTTTTTTGGATTTTGTTTTGTTTAGTTTAGTTTTTTTGGGCTCCATCTTTGGCCTAGAAGTCCAAAACATACTCTGTTGTTGTGTAAGTATGCAAGCTCAAATTTAAATGCCCAGCCTACGTCAGCACTGCATGAGTAACGAGAAAATTCTATCCTCATACTTAACTATCATCAGTAGTTTTTGCTCTGGAATTACAGAAAGTAAGAGTGAATGAACTGAAGTTACAGGTTGTTCAGGCTGCTGCATTCAGAGGAGTATGGATTAAATGGAAATAGACAAGCAGCTGTGTTTGGTAGTGAGGTCCTCCGTCATATTAATATTCTCAGGTCATCACTTTTCAACATTTGTCATTGTCCCCTTGACAGATATACAGTTGTGATGCTGAATATTGGTGACAGTTGTCAGGCCATGGATAATCTAATCTAAACAATCCCTGTTTGTCTGTCTGTTGAATAAATGTTAAATATTATTTAACGTGGACAAATTTGTGTGCACAAATGAAGTAATGTGAGAGTGAGAGCATGATTTATTAATGTAAGAAAATAAATCTGTGTTTTTTTAACAGGCTCCTCAGAAATAGTCATTTTTATGGTGAGACGTAGAATCTAAGTTGCTTTGACTAACATCGACTGACACATATTTTTGTGTCTGTAAACCTCTGTTGTACACAACGTGTTTCTGCACCTTTGAAACATGTTGTGTACAAAGGACATTGCAGTTATGTGGCATGTATCTTAACCAGTAGACTACTGGGGTGCACTGCCACATACAGTATGTTTTGTCAAATTTGTTTTATTTTATGGTATGTTGAGAGGAGGTTGCTCCTCCTCTATTTTTGAGAGGCAAGAGGGAGATCAAAATATAAGAAAGAGTAACTGGTTGAAATAAACCATTACCAAATCTCAGTATCATTTATAAAATATTTTTTCTCTCTTCTATGGAAAAGATCCATTATTGAAATTCTGATTAAAGTGTTTCAACAGTGACATCTGCATCATTTTTTTCATTCTAATCTGTTATTGGCCAAAACACATAAAATGATGCTCCAAAGGAGGACGTCCTCCCGAACCAATCAACAACCAGAATACAATATTGACAACATGTTGGTCCAATGGTAATTTCCAAATTTCATCTTCTCTACCGCTGTATTGTATGTGAGTGTAACGAACTGGCAGTAAAGCAATATATAAATTCATATTTCATATAATAGCAGATGAGAAAAGAAATTATAATGTATAAATTGCTAACTATAAGATGACCAACAGCCACAAATACAGTGGCACATTATGACATGAACACTTCATCTCCATGAAAGAAAGAAGAAAACATCAGATAACGTGAGTCAGATACAGCTTCTCTCTCTCTGTCTCTTTGGTGGCTCATTTCGTCTCTGATGGTTAAATGTCTCTCTTTGGCTGTTGTGTGACTTTACCTCCTCAACCAGAATGCAGCAGAGATCATATAATGTGCTGCAGGTAGTTTGCTGGACACTGAAGCTGTTGAAGACTTACAGGGAGCTGTCTGGACTCACATGGAAAGAGTCTGATTCATTTGGAATTGATTTGGTTGTTCAGTCACCTGTTGATGTTGTGTGATTAGTGAATGAGTGTGCAGCAGGTCTGGCTGCTTGCTTGTGAGAATTTCTTCATTTTTAAGATGAGCTGTATATTGAGTAATAAGCTGAGGTAACTAGAGTGAAGACTTTCTAAATACTAATAGTAACTAGAATAACAACAATGTTAACATGTCAGCTTTGTAGGCTATTTTTTGTATGTCGTGCATATAGATAAGAGTGTGTAAGTCATGCATGTGATACATGCATTAATATTTTTTGTTGTGAACCTACACCTTTAGATCTGTGAATGTTTTTAGTGTTCAATCTATCTGGTATTCATAACTGATCTGTACCTGTACCAGATTATAAGCTTTGTGGTACTTTATATATTTCTGTATACTAAGAAAATAAATAAGAAACACGTGTAAATCATGTGATATGTTTTCTGTTTTTGATGAAAAGACAAATCTGTTGTCACAATAAATCAATACTATAAATTTGAAGTTAACTTTGTTTAACTTTGTTGGTAAAATGACACATTCTAAACCACTCCAGGGATAGAATGAGCACTTTCTGTTTAGAAACAATATGTATAAATGTCTTTAAAGAGGCAGCCTTTTGACCACTCTGGGGCAATTGTTTTATTGGCATATAAAACTATCGCCCCTCTGATTTCATGATTTATGATGCGGTTTGTCATAATATTCTATGTTACATTGTCTTTGAATATGGGTTGCTATAATTCAACAGGTTATGCTATAAATTATGTTGTTGTATGTTTTTTCAAAATCTTGTTTCATGTGCCCCTTTTTAACTTTCAGCACCTGCTCCGCTAAAGGTCTCTGCACGGCCCTGCATTGAACATAAGAACATAACAACTTGAACATAAGAAAGTAAAGATAAGTAGCCAACTAGCGTAAAATAACATGACACTGTAGGCTGGTTTTCCTCCTGTCCTCCCCAATCATTTAAGTCACCAGCGGTGGTCATATATTAAGTACTCCAACATAAATAGATACAGTAGATACAGTACTTTATTAACCCAAAGGGAAATTGCTGTTTTACAGCAGCTACTTCACTTAAGTCACACAAACAAGTTAGTTAGGTTAAAAACAATTACAATAAACTACTACGACAGCTACTATAGCTGATTCAACTAAAACTAAACTAGCGTCAGTTTGCAAGCTAGTTAGCTAAGTAGCTGCCCAGCTGCAGCAAATGAAACAGCATATAAACCAGTATTTGTATTTATATCTGTATTTGTTGAGGCAGCAACATTATTTGCATTTGTATTTGACTAAATGTGGAAAGAGGCTTAAAAATCCTGTTTTTGTTTTTATTATGCTTTTAATTTTAGAATAATAAGTGTTCATGAATAAACTACCTTATGAGGGAGGTCCCCACACTGGGTCTTGAACTTGAGTCTCTAGATCTAGATCATAGATGACTGCGCTGACTACTGAGCTAAAACTTAACAACAGGTTATGGAGAGTCCCTTAGGAGCACTTCATGTGTGTCAGTAACTCAGCTTTATCTCTGAGGAACACCCCCAACTCCGGGTGTGATGTCCAAATAAGGAAATGTGTGTCATGTAGCAGGTTGATGTGACTCTCCTTGTTGAGAACTGCTGATAGACACAACAGCGGAGCAGAGGAGAGAGACTGAGATAGCGATGTAACCAAACTGTGAGCTGGTATTTGACATGTTTTTTTTTTTCTTCCCGAAAACAAATAACTTTTAAAGAGGCAATTTGATGCTAAAAAGACTGTAAATGTGGCAGATATACACTTGATATGACTAATTCAGACTGCTGAAGCCTCTTATAAGCTTCACATCAACTTTTAAATGCATTTTGGCACAAAATGTGTGGACACACTGTGGATTTTGCCCCCCCCCCACCCCCCATCACTTACATTGAAAGCACATTCTAAGGGGATTTTTTAATAGCCAGTATAAACAGGAGGAATGATTACAGCGAGGAAAACCTCTTTCGTGGTTCATATGAACACCTGACTGTTGTTTTAAGACAACTTTTTTCATAAGAGCAGACCATTTACTGCAGAACGCACCTTACACTACAGGATTCTGTTCCCCTAGATACATTAAGAAAATTATGTTCTGCTCAGCTTCTAAATGCTACTTTGTATTCAAAACTGAAATCTGCAACTTTAAGTTCTCACCGAATATATAGGCGCAACCCTGTCTCCTAAAACTTACAGTCATATATACATTTTGCAAAGGCAAGTTTTGTTAGAAACCAAATGCTGCCTGAGTTACATTATTATATGTATAATATGTAGATTTTTTAAAATTTAAGTGAAAAATTGATTCTTTAAGCACTATCCACTATAAAGTTTGATTAAAAAGCAATAAAGAAACCAACTTTAAAGGAGCAGGCCATGATTAGCTTCATTTGGACTGCGTCATTGGTTTGATTCTGATGAAGGACGCTGACACCTGCATCACCCTTCCCTTAAAAAATGCTAATCCATCTAATATATATGATCATATACACTTACACTTATTTAAACACATAACAGTTTAATGACAAAATCTCAGAATGTTATCATTAAAACTGCCAGAGAAACCAGCTTTGTTCCTTTGTGTCTCTGTCTGTGTCTCAGGCTTTGCACATGATGACCTCCTTCTTCATCCAGCTGACCTCTTCAACCACAAGTAGCACCAGAAGCCCAGGTGGAGGTTTCTAGTTATGCAAATCTCTGTGAATCAAGGCCAGAGGTCACCAATTGACAACCCACAATGGAGCAGTTCTGCCTTGACTTGGAGGCTGCTGCTTGTTAGCGTAGCATCTGAGCTCCTTAGTATTACAGCATGGACCACTGTTACTCATTAACAGGATGTCTGCAGAGGCTCTGGTGTAACACGGATGCTGAATTACAGACAAGCTAATACAAATGCTAACACATTTATTTGATGTGTCTCTCGTCAAGAAGGCTCCAGTAATATAAAGATACTAATTTAGTATGAGCATTTTGCTTTGTGTATTATATAACATATTCTTAAATTACAAATTTAATATTCAGTTTTTATTCACAAAAAGTATATTTTATTCTAACTTTAAAGGTGATATGCAAAAATGAAAGACTACTGACATATATTGTTACTTTACTATGTTGTGCTGTATAGTATATCTGCTGCTTTTCTTATTGATGCTTATTGTACCTGCAGCTGAAATATTTCTTAGGAAGAGAAAATAACATTCTTCTCACCTCTCTATGTAACTGCATTATCGTAACCCCACCAAAAAAGTGATAATGCTTTGATCTAAGTAGCACCTCAAAACAAAAGATCTCAATAATTATGAGATATTGTATTCAAAGCCCTTTACAATTTGCCAACCATTCACACACTCACTCACACAGCAGTGGCAGCAAGTTAACGTGCAAGGTGCTGGCCTGACTATCGGGAGCAATTTGGGGTTCAGATCTTGCTCAAGGACACTTCACAGGATAGTCGGGGATCAAGCTAAAGAGGCTTCCCTTGGTTAAAGGGGAACCCTACTCTACCGATTTTCCACATTAAAGTGTGTTTCCAGGTGTTTAGGAGTACTGCTGCATATAAGTAAAAAGTTGTAAAAGTGTTTTGTGGCTCCAGAGGAGCTATGTGGAATCTGATAAATTGCCTCATGTGATGTGACTTGAGTCAGTGTCGGATGGGGCTGAAGACTACAAGTTTGAAAATGAAAAAAAAAATCTGAAGCAGAGACGTGATTACACGGTCAGTGTCTTAAACTCCTAGACCACATGGACGCCCCTGAACTAATGAGGTGATCACTGCACACATGCGACAGCAGCAGAGGAGCAGAGTGCACCCCTAATAAGAGGAATGTTGTGTGCCTACAACATTATCTAACACAGTTCTTTCTTTGTGCGTCAGTCCTTATCAATACTTAAAACAAGACTGTGATTGAATCAACACTTTAAATTTCAATCTGCTCACCCTTTCTCTCCATAAACCTGAAATGAATCAACAGGAAACTGATCAGACCATGTTCATATGCAAATAATAAGACACCAATTCATTGTATTTATTTCTGTATCTATATTTCTCATTTTGTATCATATGAGTCTATTATATATGCAAAGGCTATAAGGTACCATACATTATTTCTTCTCGTCCACCACTCTCTTAACAGTTTCAATGTTTCACATGCTGTTGCTGCTCTCTCCAAAACATCAGCCAGAGTCATAAAGAACTATCTTCATCATCAAGAAGAACAAGGAGTCCTGCAACAGATGGTTTGGTCCCCACAGAGCCCTGATCTCAACATCATGGAGTCAGTCTGGGATTAACATAAAGAGACAGAAGCAACTGAGACGACGAAATCCACAGAAGAATTGTGGCAACTTCTTCAAGATGCAGAAACAACCGACCTGCCAATCACCTGAAAAACTGTGTGTGTACTGAGGAGAACTGCTGCTGTTTTAAAGACAAAGCTGCTCACAATAAATATTGACTTCATTTAGTTTTCTACTGTTTACTGTACTTTGTATGAAGTTAATTGGGTTAAGAAATAAATTGATAAAAGCTATTCATGGCATTATTTTTGAAAGTATCCTCACTTTACTTTTGGTGCCTAAAACTTTTGCACAGTACTGTATCTACAGTTAAAATCAAATGAAGGTCATTGGTAAAAGTGAATATGTATACATAATCTTCTAATGCTGGGTCAACGCATGGGTGTCTTGTGAACCACTTTTTCTTCTTGGACATTTTCTCCATTCCAGTTCCTTCTCCTGCTCAGTTGGGCTGACCTCTGTAGTTTTCAGGAAGGATGTTGTTTGCTACAGGAGATAATTTCCATCTGATCCTCTGCGTTCTTGAGGGGCAGCCATAATCTTTGCGTGTTGGTATTCAGCTGCTCCAGCTGAGCCAGATGTGAGGTCTGGGTTTTCTTCTGCTCCTTCAGTCTTCTTCTGCAGTTGGAGGTGATGATCTCCAGATGGTCCTGCGTCAAGGCAGCTGCTGTTTTGCTGTTATCATTATTGTGCTGCTCCAGTTGAGCCACAAGAGAACCCTGGATTTTCTAGAGCTTTCTTCTCTTCATCTTTTAGGAGAGCTTCCTCCAACTGACCGCTTTCAGCATCTTTTCAGGCTGACTTTTGTCATAGAGGAGGTCTCATTCCACTCTGGAGCGAACCTCATACTCCAAAATGGCCATCCCCATCTGTTTCTTAGCTATTTTGTGCTGAAGCACTGCAGCACAGAGCTTACCCTTCAACTCCTACTCTTAGAGTTGAATGACCTCTTCCTCAGTTTGGAAGCCTGCTCCACAAGATTGTTCAGCTTCATGTGGACTTCTTCCAGTAGATTGAGCTCCTCAGTATTATTCTGTGAAGGAGTCTGGGCGTTTGCTTTGAGACTCCTCCAGCAGGGCTTCCAGGACAGTACTTTATTTGCTGTTTCTTGCAGTTTCCTGTCCATTGCTTCCATACAGCTAATCCTGAACAGCAGTCAACATCTCCACCTGGAGAGGTTACTAGGTGGCCTCTACCCTCTATTTTCATCACAATGATGAAGGTTTGGCCAAAAGTATGTGGACAACCTGCCAGGTTGTGGGAAGCTTCCCAGCTTAGCAGATATTATTGCATGGGATTAATGGTTATGGAATGGGATATCACTTATATAGCATTATTAATATTCCTAAAATATCCAAGGAAATCAATATTTGAGAAAAACCCTTGCAGGGTGCTCTAAATGATGTAATATTGTATTAACCTCAGTAAAAAGCTTAGTCAGTGGGCAGTTTTGGCTGCTAGGTATGATGAGATCCAGTGCAAGATTCTTTAAGGAGCCCAACACCTCAAAATGTATTGCTCAAGCATGGAAATGCATACCGGAACATAAACTCTGCACCAAAGAGGAATTTGGCAAATGTTAACATTATTTCCCTTGTGTATTATGTTGTATTCACACCAAAAAAAAATTATACTGCCTTCCAAATCCACCCATAGGAATGTTTTCTGAACTTCCTCTGTAAGGTTTGGTTATGTTTACGCAACTAAGGCTGTTTTCAAGCCTATAGCTGGTTTGCTCTGGTTGAATCCCTGAATAAACACACAGTAAAAAATCTAACCAAAATACATCACTAAATGTCAGGTGAGAACGTTCTTTCCTCTCATTTGTAAGATGTGCCCAGGGCGGGAGTGAGAACGTAAACTCAGGAAGAAAGTCCTGCGTTCTAGTTTAGTAACTACCGTAAACATCACAAGTTTGAAAACACCTTGAAAAGGAGGGTCTCAGTCCACTTCCAAGCAGACTCTAGTGCAGTTTATTTAAGATCTGAAAGCAAACGGACCAATCACTGGATTTTGTGATGGTATAAATGGGATTTTAGAATAGTTTCAAGAGCTAAACTGCTGAGTGATCATATAATAAGTCATCTATAAGCTATGTTTCTGTTCACACCAATGATTGAGTAACCATGGTAACAGACACACACGCTGATGCGCTTTCCTACATTCAATCAGTTCAATGTTCAATCAGCTGAGGCTGATGGGAATGTCATTAGTTTTGCAGGTATTTGTCCATAAACCAAAGTATTGGACACATTAATATTCTGACAAATCACCCTTAGGATAACATGAATGTCTGTTCCACATTTCATGGCAATCCATGAGGTAACCTCAAACTACATATCACTTACCTACATGGCCTGCAAAGCGTACAGATGACTCATAACAAATAATAGATAAATAATTTACAATAAGCAGTGAGGACAAGGTAACCAGAGTGGAAATTCACCAACATCTCCTCCCAGAAGCATTAAGGAACTCACTTCAACATTAAGAGATAATATTTCAGCTTGAGGGACAATACATGAACAGGAAATGAAAACACAATATCAACGGAAGACAAAGATGGAAAATTAGAGCTCTGTTTCTTTAATTTTGTTTAGATCTCCAAATCACTTCTTGGTTGTTGGTGAGTGAGAATAAAACGTCTCAAAGCTGTCTGCTTGGATTTACCTACAGGTCTTATTCAAGCTATTTTGGCTAAGACTATGATAATAAGAAAGGTTATTAATTTATTCCTTTAATACAAGTGTATTTTTCCTAATGAAGGACACATGTAGAAGCCACTTTTAGCAGAGCAGACTTGGTTTGTTGAACACGGCGGCTTTCAACCCTTTTTCCGTCTTGTCATTGTAAACTGCTTCATGGGATTAATTAGCTGCTAATAGCTTATGGATTTTTTCTTTTTCCTGTTACTGTTCTCTCTCTGTTACAGTTGTGCCGTACATGTTGCTGTGCAGATATTTGGCCTTGTGGCGCTTCAAACCCAATTCACTGCCTTTTGTAAGGCTGGCTGTTTTGAAAAGATGAGACATTCCTGCTGAAGAAAAGCTGCCCACGGCCTCATCACACCCCAGCCTCTGTGTACCTCTCTCTCTCTCTCTCTCTCTCTCTCTCTCTCTCTCTCTCTGTCTTCATGCAGCTCCTTCTGTTTCTATCAATGCAATTCTCTGTCCAATCTGATTTTTAGGCATGAATGTTAGATGAATGCTTTTGCCAAAACATCTCAATAGAAGCAAGTTGAAAATTATGTGTGTGTGTGTGTGTGTGTTATATGTATGTATTTAAAAGGCCAATAGTGACATGTGTTCAGTATTTCTTCATCTTTTTTTCAAGATTAAAAACACCAACCACAGTTTTACATTAAAAAGCTTCTGATGACAATAACATTATTTTTCAGGATAACATCTCTATAAATATTTTTTTACTGATTCTTATATACATAACATAACATGTCAGAATGGATGAATGAATGAGTCTTTTAACACATGCTGTGGTCAGGAATTAAGCCCAACCTGAATGCGGTAGCTGTCATGTTGCTGTTATCTAATGAAAGGCAAATGCAGAAAAACAGATCAGTCATGTGTACTTAAACATAGTGTCTTTGTCTCCCCTCCATCTTTTTGTATTCCTCTTGCTGTTTTACCTCTAAAAGCACCTGCTGTGGCTGAACAATGAGCCAGCAGCAGCAGCAGCGGCTGACATACTGCCAGCTGCCACTAGGGGGCACTACACCGCCATGAAACAGAGCTTGTCCCCAGCCCGGCTCCTTTGTCTGCTATACATTAAGGAACCATCTCCATCCAAGATAAAACCGTGTATGATTATTTTACCGCCCTAGTCGCCCTCAAAGAAGCCGATGATCGCTGTGGAATCCTTGAGAGATTTTAATTTCCTTTGACTCTGGAGATTCAGGCATGTCAAAGGCAGCAGAGAAATGTAAATGTAATTGCTCTGTTGCTCCATTGAAATGAAGATGCCACTGAAATGAAGCATTTGCATGGCTTTTTGTCTGCTCATGGTCGACTTTCCTCAAAAATGAGAAGGAAGGGGGAATCATACGAGGACAAAATAGACTCAAATAGAATCATTATCACATGCAAACCAATCGAAACGGCTGTATCCCCTAATTTTTCTCTTGCCACTGAAAGAGATTTCCTGCGTGCAGTGTGGCTTTTCAGGCTTTTGGCCTTTCAGTGGAGCTAATGTAAAGAAAAAAAGAACATGAAAGCTTGTTTGATGTTTGTGTGCATTTCATGTCCCTCGCTGCTTTGAAAAAGAATGGCACAATATCACAAGTCCCTTTACCACTGATCTGTTCCTGCATTTCTCTGCATGTGTGTGCGTGTCTGTGTATGTGTGTGTGTGTGTGTGTGTCTCGACACCTACAGGGAATCTTATACTATCTGACCATTAGCTGTAGTTAAAAACAGGGTCTCCCTTTCTCTCTCCTCAAATAATTTTAAGCCTTACTAATTGAAAATGTCAGCTTGAAAAGTCAGGGCCTGTTGCAGAGAGTTAAGAGACCAGTTGGCATTAAGAAGACCTTAAATCAGCCCTGAGGAAATTGGTTTCATTTTTCCTCTTGCTTTCATTCTTCAGTTTTTTTTTTTTCTCTCCCCCTCCCTATCTTTTTGCATTTTTGTTTCAGGGAAATTCTACAGGCAGTGGCGTCCTCCCTCTGAGCTTCAGACCGATATATTGGCTGGTCTGCTGATTGTGGCTTTTCATTAAGAATTTTGATCTGGTGTGGTCATTGTGTCGTCTGCCTGTGATGTGATGATTCTCTCTGACAACGGCTGGTGAATATTCAATCAATTTATTTTCATATCAGATGAAAGCAGACAAATGATTTCACTGGTGGTGTTGGAGGATTTTTCCTTGATGGTCTGTGATGATGATATGTCTTAGTCCTGAATTAAGAAGCTACTGGCTTTTGGTTAGCAGTTTTAATGTCTTCTGAAGGTCTAAATGCTATTAAGAAATACAGTTTCAGGAATAATACTTAACATTTTAGGAATATCAGCATCAGCTCTGGTGTTGGTTTCACTAAATCATCTGAAAATGCCTTTTTTCATCTAGAATTCTGAGACAGGAAAATGGTCAAATCCATTCAATATTGGCTTTCAGTGAGCAATATCAGTGGAACTCCTCCCCATTAGAGACTAAATGAAAAGAAAAATGGAAAAAGGGGACATTTTTATGAATCATAACACCTTATTACCTTTCCTTGTCTCCTTTCTTTTTTTCAGCAGAGGGGGAAAAAAATGAAATGTTGTCACACTTCACCCTTTCTCTACACACACACACACACACACACACACACACACACACACACTGTTTCTGCATGTCATCCTCCTCACACAGACGCTGATGTGTGTGTGCGTGCATGAGCGCGTGTGTGTGTGAGCGTGTGGAGGCTTTTGTCGGCTGTGAGCGCTGATCACAGTCGATGATGCAGCGTGCGTGGTGTGTCAATGCATCTCATTTCCACTGCCTCTCCCCCCCCCCATCCTCATTGTATGTTTTCATCAGTCCTGAGGGGCAACTCATTTTCCTCTCTTCCTCCTCCTCCTCTTCTTCTTCCCATCATCATCGTCATCATCTTCCCTCGCTTTATTTCTGATCTTTTTTTTTTTTTTTCCAGGATTTTAGTGGTGCTGGTGGAAGTGTTGGCTGAGGGCCGTCAAGCGCACAGCACATCAATTAATCCACCATTACTAGGTGCCAGCGTGTGTGTGGGTGTGTGTGCGTGTGTGTCAGAGAGAGAGAAAGAAGAGGATGTGTGTGTGTGTCTGTGTGTGTGTGTGAGAAGCTCAAATCTAATTATTCTCTGGCTTTCCACATAGCAGGGACAGAGTCCGTTAGACAGACTGCTGGTGGCTGAAGGTTTTCATTGCTGCAATACCTCTTTCTCTCTCTCTCTCTGTTTCCTTACATCTCTCTCTCTCTCTTTATTTTCTCCTGTCTGCTCTCTCTCTCTCTCATCCTTCCCTGAATCCTGCCTCACCCCACCTTTCTCTCTCTGTCTTTCTCCTCCTCCTCCTCCTTCGTCCATCCTCCCGCCCCCCCGTCCATCTCTACCTCCGTATCCCTCTCTCTCCTCTCTATAACTCTCTTGCAGATGCCACATCACACCACACGCTCTCCCTTTCTCTCTCTCTCCCCTTCTCTCCCTCTCTCTCTCTCTCTCTCTCTCTCTCTTGGCCGTCTGTTCTCTGCTCTTTCATTCGCTCCGCCGGCTCGTCGCCGGCTGTCAGTTCATTTGCCGCGGCAGAGCAACAACTGGCTTCTTTCGGCGCTGGGAGCGGAGAGGGGAAGGCAGAGCAGCAGGAAGAGTGAAAGAAGAAGAAGTGCAGGAGGACGAGGAGGAGAGGAAGAAGAAGAGGAGGAGAGGAGGAGGAGATCTTTTGTTAAGCATCCATCCCTCTCCAGCAGCAGCAGCAGCAGCAGCAGCAGCATCAGCACCGCTGCCTCCACCACTGCCGCTGCTGGATCCTCCGTCTCCTACCGGGATCTGCCTCCTCCTTCTCCTCAGGGAGCTCTTCCTGGAACTGGGAGGGGGAGGGAGATCAACACCTCCCAGCTTGCCGCGGACCCTCGGCAAGGCATCAGGAGGAAAGAAGGAAGGATGGGGAGGGAATTTTAGAAGAGGCACATCAGGAAAGGAGAGGAGAGGCAACACCCTGGGTTACAGGAGAGCAGAGAAAAGAAGAAGAAAGAGGGTAAGAGGCCACCACAGCCAACAGAGTGGACCTGTTGTCGCAGTTTCACCTTTTTTTTTTCTTTTTCCACTGCCTTCTCCTCTTGTGGAAAATTTCTGAAAAAAATTAACATATTTTTTTTTTCTTTCTCTCTCTGACTGTAGGAGATTTTTTTATTTTTATCTTTCTCCAAATTTTCCAACCATAACGTGTAGTTTTTGTCTTTTCTTGGTTGCCGTAAGTGTGTTTCATCCCTGTTTCATCGGCATCAGCCCTGTCCACTATTGTCATATTCACAGGACTTGTGGCCAATTAAATCAGAACAATTAGGAGGTGGGTGTCTGTGTGTGTGTGGTAGGAAGGAGCGTCCCATAAGTTTAGAAGAGAGGAGAAGGAGGGATTGCATGAAAGCAAATGAACTGAGAAAAAAAGAAAGGGAAAAAAAATGTGCATCAGAGAGGGTATATCACTCCCATCCTCCACATCATCTTCCATGCTTTCTTTCCTGACAACCTGTGGTAGCCTACTCTGTGTTTGCTGTGTGGTGAATATATAAGTGTGTGTGCATGTGTGTGTGTGTGTGTGTGTGTGTGTGTAAGAGTTTGAATGAAAGCAAAGCAAAGCAAAGGGAAGATTCCTGGTGTTTGATTTTAGCTGTTGCTCTCAGAGTAATCTGATGAGTCTCCGGGGTGCTTCCACTGAACAATCAATGATACTTGGGCTAGCCGACCTCTGTTCGTGTGTGTGTGTGTGATTGTGTGAGTGTGTGTGTGTGACGATCTCTGGCTGAAGCCCTTAGGTTCTCTTTTCTCTCTACAGATGGCCTGGGTTGGGCCAGGCTAGCCGACGATGTGTGTGTGTGTGTGTGTCTGTGCGTGTATGAGTGTGTGTGTGTTTGGCTGCGGGTGGTAAATCCCAGTTCTCTGCAGCTCGGGGGCAGGTGGATGGGTGGGGGTCTTCCTGGTTTTGGCTCAGGGTATGTGTGTGTGTTTGTATAAGTGTGTGTGTGTCCATGCGTGTGTGTGTCTCAGACCGAGTGGTCCAGGCCGGCCAGCTGAGTGGAGGATGAGAGGGGACATAGAGAAGAAGAAGCTGGAAAGAAAAGAGAGAGAGAGAGAGAGAGAGAAAAAAAAAACTTGCGGATTAGCATCTCATCTGCTTTTCTTCTTTTCTTCCTGCTTCATCTGTTCATTCTTTGTTTCACTTTTTCTCCATTTTAACCCCCTCCTCCTCTCCTTTCCTTTTTTCCCCTCCTCTGTCCACCCCTCCACCCTGCTCGGGGCTGTTGATTCTGTCTATCAGTGTGTCCATCCTGCTCTGCCCCCTCTGTAGAGTTTGAATTTTTCATTCAGATGAATGAGAATGTGTGTTTTCTGCACTGATTTGAATGCAGATCCACTCCGTTCAATCTTTTGTTAAATGTTCAAAATTTGAAATGCGTTTTCTCTCCCTGTCAATCTCTGCTGTGAGATAACAGCAGCAAATGATTTATTCTTAAATTTTGATAAATATGTACAATGAAATTATAATTTGGAAACAGTTAATCTAACAGCCCTCGCTGTCAAGGAGACACACACCGACAAGCCTATTCGTCTCACCAAACCATCCACAGAGTAATTGTAAATATTGATTAGAGACAACAAATCAATGGAATGATTTTGGATCGGCTTAGCTGGAGCATGCTCTTTGTAGTCAGCCAGCTAGTTCAATTAGAATAAAATGGAATAAATTTGCTTGAACTTATCATACATTATTCATGGCCTCGCTCTGGCATTTAAACTCATCGCTTTAATTTGAAAATAAAGAAGAGAGGAAATCATAATAATGATTGCTAAATTAACATTTAGGAATTAATTTAAAAGCCATTTTAACATTTCAAATTTGAAAGAAATAAATGTCTTGTGCTGCGACATGTCTCAGGATTTTGAATTGTACTGAATATATATTTTCCCAATATGCAACACAAAACAGCCTGAAGGAAAGTAAAGCGCAGCATCACCCAGACTGGTGTGTTGCTGCAAAAAGCGACACTATTTTTTATAAAATCAAACAAATTAGTTCTCTGTATGCACTCTACCCTCACTCCTGTGGTAAAATCCATGTGTTGATTTCTCTCCTTGTGTTGCAGGGGTGGGGAGGGTGGGCAGGGGGGTGGGGGGTTGTGGTGGTAATGGAGTGTACGGGGCTACTGTCACACTGCAGCAGCTCCTGGCCTGACCTCCCTAACCCTGCGTCTCCCCTGTGTGTGCACCCCACCCCCTATACCACCCCCCACCCCCCACCCCCCCACCCCTTCCGTTGCTACCCCCCCTCCCTGATCTCATTACACTCAGATAGGGCCGAGCAGGAGTGGCAGCAGCAGCAGGGAAACCGAATGTCTCCACCGGAAGAGGACCAGAAGTCAGGGGCAGCGCTACAAGGCCACAGCCCAGGTAAGAGTCTTGCTGTGGGGGGTTTGGTCTGCACCACACTCCCTTCTTCCCTGTCACCTCCAGAGTTTTGTGTACAGAACCAAGAGAGTGAATCAAGCTAACCTCAGCTTTTACACACCCATTTTTTTTTGTTTCTCTGTTTCTCCCCTCAACACACGCTGCTGGCTCGGATTTAAAATGCCACCGTTGTCAATTTTCTCCTTTGCAGAGGAGCCATTGATGGAGCCTTGCCTCACGCTGCAGCGAGGCGTCTTCAATCAATGCGACTGCCCCACTTTCTCTATATGTGTATGTGTCTGTTTGCCACTGGAGCCTGAAGAAGGGCTGCTGATGGCTGCGGTGATGGCCATGGTGGTGATGGTGGTGGTGATGATGATGATGCGATGGCAGTGGCACTGCTCACATGGTTTCTGGCTTAGCTCCCTGTGTTTACTGAAAGACTCTCTTCGGTGACGGGTATTCTTGGGTGGATAATACGGATCACGTTGTTATTGCTTAAGAATACGCGTAGTCGAGGAGAGTCCTCTCTTCGCCCAACACCAGCAACACCTCACCCAGCCCCCGACACCCACCCACCCACCTCACCACACCTCACCCCGACTACCCACCCACCCATGGAGGACTGTCAGGTTGGGTGAAGCCACACCTCCACTCTCCACCCTTCCAAAAAGAGAAACTCACCTTCCTCTTCTTTGATCTGTACTGCATTGCAATGTTTTTTTTCCCCTGCCCACTTCCTGTCTGCTGAGCCACGGTTTCGAAGTCGAGCGTCCTCACGTCTGTCCCACTATGTATCTGTCAGTCTGTCTCTGTCTCTGTGGTGATAGACAGCGTAGTGTGTGTGTTTTGTTTCTATGTGTGTGTCTGTCGGACATGTTGCTTGGAGATTGTTTGGTCTCACAGAGAAAAGTGGCTCTTTGTCTTGTCTGACAGCAACTTCTGATCATGTAACTCTTTCTGCATGAACACTGTCTGTGCAAAGCCAGCATGATAGTCTGCATACTAACACACAAATGTATATTTTAGAGGGTCAGGCCTGATTATTGGTATGCAGATATGTGGGGTCGATATTTGCTTTAATAAGCTGCAGTCTCAACATGGGCTGGCAGGGGAGTTTGTTCCCTCACTTAGGAATTGCAACCTCAACATACTATACATCATTTAAAAGTCTATCTGTGTAAACCATTGACATGGCCTTGAAAAAGACTGCTCAGTTTTAAGTGCTTCTGTCACATGTGGAGCAGGATCTGTTGTGGCTATGGCTCCATTGTGTCTTTAAGGTGACCAGCCTGGCTGACTTAACCTGCTAAGGGGCCCAGGGGCCCTTTTCCACCAACCCTTTGTGCAATGTGCAATACTACCTGGCACCAGGTTATCCGTGTGGTAATTTGATTAAACAGAAATTAATTCAGGATTAGGCAACATGTAAGCAACTAAAAAACTGAAAGTCTACAAACTAGATTTAAAACAAGGCCTCAGGATCAGGAACTGAAGCAGGACCCACCATAAGGCCCTTATTATGTCAGTGTGTATTGTATTTTAATGAAATTAGCACAAACCAGTTGACACAAGGTTGGAGCTTGTGGGGCCCCTGGAGCTGTGGGGCCCCAGGGCAGTTGCTGTCAGCCAAAACTACACGAATACATTGCAAAAACAAGAAATAAAAACAATTAGAAATAGATGAGGAAAAAAAAAATGTAAAAAAAAAAATGTAAATGTAATGTCAGTCCAGTATAATGTGGACTTCTCGATAATAAACTAACTTTCAGGAGATACAATAATCTTGACATAAAGCTACAACAAACCCATTGTTTTTATTTTTGATCCTTTGATAGTGTTTTCAATTGTTAATTGAATAACAGTGCAGTCTGTAAAACATCAAGACTTAGAAGAAGACGTAAAAACTGCTTGTCACGATTTTCCAGAGTCCAAAGTGACGTCTTCAATTTCATCTGACCAGCCAAAGATGTTCAGTTTACAATGACATAAAACTGAGAAAAGCTGAAAATCCTCTAAAACTAGAACCAGAGAATGTTTGCTATTGTTGCCTGGAAAATGAATTAAACAATTAATCTGTTATCAAAATTGTAGTCTGTTGACTTTATGTGGATCAATTAATCAATTACTTGACTAACTGCTAATAGCTTTAATCATAACTGTAATCAAAAGGCTTCTAAAACAGTAACCGTTTTATTTTGTTTATGTGATTTTCGGGCTTGAGCATGAAAAAAGGGGTCTTATTAAGAGCTTAAAATGAATAATCAAATAAAAACCAGTCTGTTTGATGTCAGCGGGATGTTTGAACATCTGCTGGTGGTCTTAAAGCTGTTTCATAAGAAAACAGACTAGAATGAGAACAATCGTTTTTTTAATGTTGCTGCATTTAATAACATGAAAATTCACCCAATATTAGTCGCAGCACCTTCATTCCAAAAGTATTGGCGTCACCTTCAACAGTATTGTGTGTCTGTAATATTTGATGAGGTATCAGCAGACAGTATTGTGCTGTATTTCCTCTGGCTGTGGTTATAGAGTGGAACCTCCTCTTATTCAACTCCATGTAGTGCATTTATTATGGGGCTGAGCCGAGCCGAGCCGACTCTTACCTTCCCCCCTTTTACACCCCTTTTTTATGCAAATGGATGCTCAAATGACATTTATCGCAGTGAGGTTTACGCCACATGTAATACTGCTGCTGAGCCTCGCACACACAACAGACACACACACACACACACATACGGCTGAGAAAACAAAATGTCCACCATGAGCGGTCGACAGCTCAATTTATGCATTGAGGAGGGAGGCGTCTAGATAAACAATTACCCCTGGCTCAAATGGTCTATAACCAGCTTTTTCCGTGTTGTCGGCCAGGGCGACGCACCATGAATATGGATTCCCTCTCCATGTCTGATGGCACATTCTGAACCTTAACACCCATGTAAAATCCATTTAAACACCTAATAGGATCAACTTGACTCATACAACCATGTCCTCACACATGTCACCTCCCATGATCATACACTGGAGATTTCCTCATCGCACCAAGCTGGTGTAAATCTTTTTTTTTTACACGCCTCTCTGTAGCTGGTATGGAATATGAAATGGGAAGTCCATTTCTGTGCCTTGTTTTATTGTTATGTAGAATATTGCCAGGCAGGATTACTCACACGAGTTCATTTTAAGAGAGTCACTCAGACATGCTCATGATTGTAATTATACAAATCATCCCGGTCATTACCATTGCAGATTATTCAAATAATACAATTATATGTTTAACACTTGGCTTAGCTGATAATTACTGTTCCTTTTTCTCATGGAAACAAACACACCGACGTGCTAAAAATGTGTGTAGGAAGACGTAAAATGGAGCATTTGTGGCGTAATTGCAAATGAGTAAAAATCACACACACACACACACACACACACATTCACATGACCGACCCCCCCCCACCCTCCACACCACCACCACCACCACCACCCCCCCGCATTTCCGTGTAGTCTGAGCTGGTGTGGTGTGGACGTCCTCTTGCTGCTTGTTTCCTGTGCGTCCGTGTGTCTCTGGGTCGCTTGCTGTTGCTGCTGCAGGGCCTCGGCTAGGCTCACATCACTGCTGCCAGTCATTCTGCATCATGTGAACACTTCATACTTACCTTCACTGATACACTGTGAGCCTTAAAATGATTTATTTTAATGAGCGGCCACGTTTGTCCACAGTGAACTCAAAAATCCTATAATAACAGATCAAATTTAACACTTTAATAATTGCAAATGCTCTCAAAAACTACATTCTTGTCACATTTATGGATTTAAAAGCACATCAGGTTTTTGAATGCGTTGTTGATACGATAATAACCACTCACTTATAAAAAAAAAAAGGCTTGTCAGTGACAATGATGTGGTATAAAGTGCTGTGTAGTGTCATTCTCTGTGTGCTAGCCTGTTTTTGGACTGTCTCTGTTTTAAAGAGCTACCATGCTGTTAAACATTCTTCTCGTTGAAATATCAAATGCAACGGACAATTTCTTTCATGATTTAATTGATGAAGCTTTGTGTCCTCTTACTGAGTATTGTAATACTTGTTGATGGTGGCACTGCAATGTCTAAACTGCTGGTTATCTAATGTGAATGCCATTTTTCCGCACGTCTTTCTCTGCAGTCAAAGAGCTATTGTACTCATGGCATGCTGATGATGATGATGATGATGATGATGGAAACGATTGTTTTAAAGCTAACTAGAGACGAACGCTGCATGCATTTCAATCATTTCAAAAGCAGCAGTGATGTCAATGTCATTTTCCCCTGTAAGTGTGCCTTATTTCTGTCAATAAAATGTGGCTATAAATATCAATAAATGCCTCTCTTGAAATTGAAATGTGAAATGAAGCTTTAATTAACATAATACAAGAGAGATGTGAAATGAGGCCTTAATTCTAGCACCTGAGGCCCGTTTTAGCTGTTCTTAATTTTTAAAAAGAAGCATGGTATGAGATTCTAAATGATATTTTTAAAGAAGACTCAGATTGGTCTGGGGATTACAGTCATGTTTGTCCTCCTTGTAAAAATACAGAGACATGTGGCCCTGTGGAAGTAAAAGTTGAAACCCTAAACACGTCCTCCTCAGCTGGAGGATCGGCTATGGACTGCTGCCTAAACATTTTTCTGTCTCTGCACTTTAAAACCTCCTGGATGTCACTCCAGAGGCCTTTTCCAGTGATCCCACAGACAAACCATAAGATTAAAAACTAAAACCCATTTCCTCTTCTGCTCTGCCTTCTCACTGGGAGTTATACCAGCACATTCCAAAGAAGAAGAAAAAGCCAGTCTGGGCTTTTAACTTCTGCTTCATTTCTTCTCTACACTTATTTTGAAGACAGATCTGGCCTCTGCTGATAGTGTTTTAGAATTTGAATTTAAATATGTAACTTTCAAATGATGAATTTCTTTATTTAATTTGTAAGGGACCATGCACAATATTAAATGAAAATAAAACAATTTGATGTATTTTACCAGAGTTAGTTTAAAGCTCATTTTCATCTGCTGTCCCGCGGCAGGTCATGATTAAAACAATGACAGAACAACACTGAATAAACAAAATTACACACACCAGCAAGAAATGTATATTAGACAAATTAAAGTTAGCTATTTTATACAAAGCAAATCCAAAACACAGATGAGTTCCTCTCATTTCAGACGTTTCAGTTTGGCTCTAAAGCTACAGACAGAAGTGTAACTGTGTTTTGTCTGGTTGACTGCTGAAAACAATGTGACGAAACAGTACAGTACAATCTTATGGAGGATATTCTTGAGGATTTTAAAGTGTTCTATGAAGGAAAGAAAATAGTCAAAAAAAAAAAAGTTACGTGATGTTTTATACACAAGACAAAAATTTAAATATAATCTTAAATTCTTTTAAACTCAGAAGACTATATTTCTATAACTATAAGTTTCTCCAGCCTGCCCTCAACATGTCATACAACAGCATGCTACATCCACAGAGAGGCAGTATTTAATTCATCTCAAATTTGCCATTCTAATTAATTCTTTGACTTTTTTTGACATTTATTAAAATTAAGATTTGGATCCAGAATTAGGCCAAGTTATTTAAATTCAGTGACTACATCAGTTCTTTCACTCTTGATACAAATGTCAACACGAGAGGGTTGTTTATTGTTTTTGGAGAGAAAAAAAACAACAACAACAAAACGAAACTCCACACAAATCAGTGTACGCTGTTCTTTAAAAATGATGCAGTGAAGTAGTTGTTATAACTCTAAATCTGTCCCTAAATCAAAAACATAATTTCAACTGGGGATGAAGGGAACATAACTTTAGTTTCCTTGTCAAAAATGTCACAATTAATTCAGTCCAGGAGCAAACAGCAAAATACAAGTAAAATCTGAAAAAAATAGAAACAACAATTACAACTTGATATTGTATTTATAATGTGCACCTATGTTGATGTAAATCAATGAAATGGATTATGTCTCTGACCCAATGAGATAGTTGAAACCTACAACTACCACAAAAAACAAAAAATCTGTTATTCACTCAAGATAACTGATCTACTGTCATTGGCTATTTACATCCGCTTATCGCCATGCAGCAGATTTACCATATTACATCCTATTTAATTTAGCCCGCAAACACCCCGAGCATCTTAGTACATTTTATCTCTTGTAATCCTGTTAAAACCGCAGTAATTAGAATCCCAAAACCAACCCGGCTGGACCGAAAACACACACAGTGCAGCCAAGCACAATCCATTGTTTTTCATTAGTAACCAGTGTATCCACAGATGCAATATACTTCACAATATCTTCTTTTTAAATTTATATTTGTTTCGCAGGCTCAAATCCTATTTTATCAATGAGCCAGCAATGTTAAAGTTCAAAATTTCAATGAAGAATAATATTTTTATGTTGATACTTTGTTAATAAAAAATCTAAGACTTCATCAGGTTTTGGTCAAAATTGCGACAGTATTTGTTTCTGACTGTTGCAGTGTGTTACTGACAACATGAGGGAAGAGTTTAAAGCTTGATGAAGGCTCTGCAGCCATTGGTTGTAGCTGTTTTCAGGCAACTCATTACTTATTAAGCACACTATTAAGGAAAATTGACGGTAATGATGGGAAGGATAGGACCCAGGCTCATTTGGCAGAAACGCCACAGGAAATATTCAGCTTTTGTACCAATTAATTATGCATCATCTTTACTTTGCTCTCTCTGTAGACTGAAACTGGGTGTAATGTAGCAGAACACGCCTGAACGGGTAGAAAGGAAGAAATCCTCATAACTGACAAATATAAACTACTGTGTGCCCCTTTTGATATGAAACTTAAAAAAATGCTGTATTATGAGATAAAGATCAAACTACATTTTAGTCAAATTTTAAATTTGAATGGAGTGAGTGTTATGAATAACAAAAAGCTTGAGTTGTATTCAAACATTTTCAAGTTTATTAAAAAAGTTTATTCAGGTGCTGTTGCCTTATTGGCCTTCTTTCCTTCTCAACACCCGCTGGCTTTTGCAGGGTTACAGGACAGAATGTGGTGAGCAGTTGTTCATAAAGTATAAGTCTGGTGATATTCTAGATGTTTCTTTGTGTTAACAAATCTCGTATGCAGATCCAAACTGTCAATGAATTGTGTTCATATCTAAATCCTGGAATATCTTATTTTTGTTGACCAAAAACTATTAAATACTCACTAGAGTCCTGAAGAAAAGCACTATTTCCTCCTGTCTGAGTAACGTTGGCTAAAAACTACACTAACCAGCTTTTTTAGGAAAATACTTATTTTTTTAAATGAAACTATATATTTGTGTTTTTAATGATTTATTTTTCAGTAGGAACCAATGGACTTGGGGCCACAGCCAAACCTTAGAAAAAAATATTTATTTTAATTATGTTTATTTATTTATGTTTTGAGGCAAATGTAATGCAGCTTGAATTACAATTTTTATTAACATAATAATGAAATGTTTTTTATGCAAAATATTCACTCTCAATGAATTGTATGTTTTCTACAATATCTGCTCATTGCAGCTAAAGCATGTTAATGTTTTTCTTTGGTTTTTTAAATTCTGTTTTGGCATCTCAAAGCACTGGGTTAAGGTTTTACTGTCACATTTACATATTCAGAAAGTCAAGTGGCTTGAAGCAAGACACAGGATGTGTTTACTTTATTAATATTTAAACAAAACCACCATCTTCCCCTATCCAATATTTTTTTTTTTTGTAGTAGCTTTAACTGATCTACATTGTCAAAGTCCTGCTTCATTCACCCATCGTCCACTGATCACCTCCGTATAGAAGCAAAATGTAGCAGTTCATCCAGACAACAATCATGTCTGTTAAATCATAATTGTCAAAATAAATTAGTAGTATGTAAACATTATTTTGCATTTAGCCCCTTAAGTTGTCTTTCTTTTCTTCAAATCAAATGGCTTTTCTTTGTTAAATGGACCAAATGTCATATAGCAATTATTCAAAACAATACATTTTTTAAGTACAGATTTTTTTTCTCTTTTTCGATTTTTTTTTTTTTTTCTTGTCGTCCGCTCTTGGTAACAAAGCCTTTATCCCATGATGTAAAGGAACCCTAGCGTCATGTTTGGGGACGAGCAGGCTCAGGACAGTCAGTAGCAGCAGGACTGAAGCACTGAGGGAGAGGAAGCTTAAAGTGTCTCCTGAGCCGCTCTCTTCCCCTCACTGAATCGTGATAACAATTCTGGCTCTCTTCCTCCTCCTCCTCCCCCCTGCCCAACCCACCCACCAACCGGCAGCATAATGTGGTTTCCGCCAACAAGCCCTGTCTGCAGTATTAATCAATTGGAAATGTGCTGCATTTCCTCTCGTCCTGAGACAAAAGCACACAGACATTTCCTTCTGTTTCTCTTTTTCTTTCCCCTCTCATCCCCTCTTTCGTCTTTGAGCATAATACTGACTCTAATAAAGGACTCGGTGAAGCTTATACACACAAAATATCTGACAATTAATAACTATATAATATATCTCTCTTAGCCATTAATGCCAAAAGGAGGGTGCCCTCCCACCTTCCTTCCTTCCTTCCTTCCTTCCTTCCTTCCTAATGTGTCTATAATGCATCTCTTTCACTCTCTTTACCCATTTGTTTTTGGAGTCCAAATAGGGGATGAGGGCTATACTAACAGTATTGCAGCCTTAATAACAGCGGGGTAAGTGGCTCTGCTATCAAATACGCTGGCACTCATTTAAACAAGAGCCGCTATGAAATGTATCCACATCAGTGGCTCCAAGATAGGGAGCTAAGCAATCTATTTAAAAAGCAATCTATTTCTCGCTGTTGTGGAGATTGCACAGATTGAATGGGGGAGTCCGATCCTCAGCGGACGGCCCTCTCCATCCCACCCTCCACTCCTCTTTTATCTCACAGTTCCTCTCCAACTCCTCTTCTCTGGGCTGCTTACACAGAAAAGGGAGAAAAAAAAAAAAAGAAACAGGAATATGACAAGCATTCTCTCCTTGCGATGCATCCAATTAAAACAAATAACCCCAAACGATCTGAGCACAGATGATGACTCCTCATAAACCGCCCTCTGCTCATGTTTCATAGCCGACACTTTGAGAAGAAGGGTGTTGTAAAACATTCCAACAGGCCAATAAGATATAGATTTTACAGTCAGCACAGTTTATTTGGACCGTATGAATAACATTACACTGCAATATCAAGTGCTGGGAAATCAAAAAGTTCTTTGTTTTTATTTTTATATTTGATTTGATTTCATCAAATGTTTGTCAACCCAGGTCTTTTTGTTGTAAATGTGGCCATCATTCTTAATTTTCTTTCATTCTTAAATTCTTTAAGTCATAACATGTTGTCAAACAAGTCAAGTATGAACAAATAATGCAACCAGTAAGTCAATAAATGCAAACAGCATCTAAATGTGTGAGGTCAAATGTATTTTTCCTCTAAATGAACCTGTCACAAAGTTGACACAATTTGCCTCAAAACCTGCACACCTTCCTCATAACTGGAATCATAACACACACACACCTTTACTGTATATACGAAGAAGAACGTTCATGTAATTTCAACTGGGGATGGAGTCCACATAAATATCATATCAAAGAACAGCTCATCATCTTCAGGTTTAGACTTTATTTATTTATTCATGAATTATGTATTCATTCTTCATGAGATAAAAATGTTTCACTTATTTCAATGAAAACTGAGTCAAGGATAGCAGTTTAACACTGAAGTCTTCAGTCTTATGAGACAAGAAAAAGAAAAAAAACTATAAATTATACTTTGCCACATTTTAATTGTGCTTGCTGATTTTCAACAATAACGCTGATGTTCTCATCACCTTCATCTTGCATATCATAGTTGTCCTTTGAGCATCTTCTGAAGTGATGTGTTGTATGGGCTCATCTGTAGGTTTTTGACAGGTTGCAGGAAACAGGAAGAGGTGAAGTCAGGTGACCTATCAATGTGTTGGGTGGATTTTTTTCTTTTTTTGGGGGGGGGGGGGGGAGAATGAGGTCACACTGTGAATCAGAACACTTCTGGATGAAGTCTAATTGATTAGATTGCAATTCAGTTACAATGTGTCCTGCGTGCATTTCCACTTGCATTAACACATGACTCACATACAGATCACAGGTTAATAGCAGGTGGTATGGGCTTGTAAGGTCAGAGGGCATGTTTCAGTACAGAAACCCCTGAAAGAAAAAGATCCGATGATTGAGTTACTGAGACCTGACGACTGTGTTACAGAGGACTTCAGGAAAATATTACATCTTTATTTGAATAATAGTAATTAGTTTGATTCAAAACTTTGCATATTGCTTGGTGCTGAAGCTAATCTCAATCCAATTATTTCACTTAAAAGACTGATGCAGAGAAATCAGCATAATTAATCATTAGTGCATTGATGCAGTGAATGAGTCATTACACCCTGATAAACCAGTGATGTGGAAGTGAAACTGGAGGTGGGAGAAACAGAAAATAAATATTTATATATTTAGTTAAAATTGCCCAGTTTCTCACAATGACAGTAGGTCCAGAGGGTCAAAGCTGGACCAGGTAGTGGCTCTGAGTTCCAGTAATAACTGTAACATTTGTCTTTGTGGTTTAGACATTATGGGTTTGTGAATTGTTTTTAGAATGTCTGATGGCTCATCTGGTTGCTTTGTGCACTCAGGAGTTATTGTCAAAAATGCCATAAAAAGATCAAAACCAACAAAAAAGTATCTAGTCTGTTTCCTTTTGTCTACTTTTTGACTTCCCTACTGTGTTCGTGGCTCTCTGCCCTAAACCCATTGGTTCCCACTGAAGATGTAAATCTTTGAAAGCAGCTCACAAATATAGAATTTCATCTTTAACAAAGGCTCAGCAATTTCCTAAAACAGCTGGCCAATGTAGTTTTTAACAAATGTTACTCAAACAGGAGGAAATATTGCATTTGTTGGGGACTATTTTCAGTTGTGGATTAATCAGTGTGTGTGGGATTGAGTCAAAATAAGCCAACGTGTGTGTGATCATGGTAAGGAAGGCACATGTCACCAAGTGTGGCTCATTGATGAATTTTTAATTGTTTTTGGACAACAACAGCGCTGTATGACACAGAGGAATAAGATATATCAGGCTATGATACACACACAATATTTTTCAGTGGACTGATTCATTGTAGGTTTGGCTCTGTACATAATGAAATAATGATAATATATACCTTTAATTTGTACTGCACTTTTCATGAATCTCAAAATGCTACATGCTACAGTTTTAAAAACATACAACACACAACATGAAGAAAATAGCAAGATTTAAGATAAAAAAATAGATAAAGAATCTTCCTGAATAAAAAGGTTTTCAAGCCTGCTTTAAAAGAGACTAGGGTCTGTGCTGCCCTCAGATGGTTAGGAAGGCTGTTCCACAAGCATGGTGCAGCAGAGGAGAAGGCTCGATCCTCCATGGTGTGAGCTTAGTACTGGGTGTTTTGGTATGATCAGTTCCTGTAGGTAGGGAGGTACATGTCCGTTGATGGATTTGTATGTATGGATTTGTAGCATGAGATTTGTTGACTGTAAGAAAAAATAGAATATTGCCAGCCTTATCCTTTAATATGTGAAACACACCCTTCCAATGTGACTTATGTTTTTACTGCAGTTGTTATATGCAGCATTCAGAGGGTAGATGAGAACTTATGAGAGAGAAAATAAACTAGAGACAGAGACAGAAAAAAAAGAGATGATGAGACAGTATTCTCAGCAGTTCTGAAAGGTTTGAAAATGGGTGGAGCTAGATGGTGGAGACAAATGTGAGTGTGAGGTTAGAGTAATTAATGAAATTGTAGAAACTGAGAGGATTATAATTCTTTAGAACAGTGCAATGACTAAATCTCAGTGGTTTCTTGGCCAGAACTTTGATAGCTTGGTTATAAAGGGATGTTAGTGGATTAATGGTGGAGGCTAATGCCTGAGACCAAGAGGTTATGCAGTGTAAGAGATAAGAAAACATAATTTCATGCATAAATGTTAGAGCTGTATGAAATGGTAAGTAGTGTCTGATTTGTCTAAAGGTTTGAAGATTGGCCATAACAGCTCTACTTAACTTTTTCATGTTTGTCAAACCTTAGCTGAGGGTCCAAAACAATTCTAATACTTACTTAAACTCCTGTACTGTCCTTAGTTCATTGTCTTTCATTCTCGTTTTGAAAGCGTCTGTGATTGGGTGCTTTCTGACTGAGAAGCACATAGTGACAGTTTTTTTTATCATTCATTGTTAGGCAGGAAGTGTCAAGCCAATGTGCCACCTAGCCCAAGCAGTCTGTTAGTTTGGCTGCAGCAATAGTAGGTGTTTTTTTTTAATATATATATTTTATTTATTTATTTTTTGGATAGCGGGCAGTAGTAAAGAGGCAGACAGGAAACAAGGGAGAGAGAGAGATGGGTATGACATTCAACAAAAGTCCAATTCCTGTGCAATGCTCAGAGATGTCATTGATATACATACTAAACAACAAAGGTCCAAGAACTGATCCTTGTGATGTGCCCATTTTACTTTCACGGCATTCAGATTTAGAATGACCAATGGTGACCTGTTGACTCCTATTTTGTAAAGAATGAAACCATCTTTTTGCTTGAGAACAGAAATTAAATTTAGTTTATTTGGACAGCAGGATGTCATGATTGACAGTATCATATGCTTTTTTGAGGTCTAGAAAAACTGCACCAACTATATTTCCCCTATCCAAAAAGGTTTTGATATTTTCAAGTAGATAGCTATTAGCAGATTCCGTTGAATGCTTGGGTCTGAAGCCAAATTGATTTGAGTGAAAAAGATTGTTATCCTACAAGTATGTCATTAATTGTTGTGGAAAAATACTTTGGAAAAAAAGGAAGTATGGAAAATTGGCCTGTAATCTGTAGCCAGGTTAGCTGCACCTGTCTTGAAAATGGGGGTAATCAGAGCTGTTTTCCAGTGATCAGGTAACATTTCTGTAGATATAGACAAGTTTATGAGTTTGGTTCCTGCAAGAGGGAATGAGTGTCTCTTCAAGAATGCTGTGTGTAGATTAAAGGCATCTTTAGCATGTGAATTAGACAGATCGGTAATGATTTTGTATCCTGATTGGTCATTTTGATATAGAAAGAGCTGTCTGAGTCTCTTGTAGTATTATTCTCTTGTTGAACTGACTGAACATTTCTAGCAAGTTCATCTTCAGAGTCAATAA
The DNA here is from genome assembly GCF_910596095.1 of Thunnus maccoyii. Lineage (NCBI taxonomy): Eukaryota > Metazoa > Chordata > Actinopteri > Scombriformes > Scombridae > Thunnus > Thunnus maccoyii. The sequence continues at coordinate 25,827,625 of NC_056553.1, read as the reverse complement.
AAAAATCATAAAAACCATTTGCAATCTCTGTAAGGTCTGCAATTGTGTTAAGCTCCTTAACAGAGCTTTGTTTCTGAGATTTAGGGTTGACCAAATTGTATATTTGTTTCCAAGCTTTAGAACCATTCCCTTTGGCATTTTCAATAAGCCTGGTAAAGCACTGTGCTTTTGCAGCACACATTTCTTTGAACACCTTGTTTCTTAGAGATTTAAAAGTTATGATGTCAGTGATACTTCTTGATTTCAGTGGGTGTTTTAGGGCCTGATCTCTCTTTTTCATTAGAGCCCAGATTTCCTTTGTCAACCAAGGCAATTCATTCTTCCTGGGCTTTGTTTTCCAAATCTGTGTATACTTCTCCATAATGTTTTTGATGTTTCAGATTGAAATTGTGCCCAGTTGTGTTCTGGAATGTATTTTATTGTCACTGAATTACTGGCATGGAATCTTTTTTTGTTTAATTTGTGAGCAAATAAAGTCAGGTTACACCGAGATAGACTTGTGATCAAATTGTATGTTTTAATTACACAACATGGATTGTTTGAAAAAAATCAAATCAATCAAGGTCTGAGAATTTCTGGTGATTTTTGTTGGTCTAGTGACCATTTGTTTCAGATTGAACTTTGAAGTTATGTTGTTGTTGTTAATATTAAAATCACCAAGGACATATATTTCTTTATAATGATCCAACTTCTTCAACAGTACTTCAGAATCATTATAGAGGGTTAAACATGACCAGCACATCAAAGGACATTTGGGGTGAGAGAGTAATATATACAGCCATACATTCCAGTTAGGATTCTAGTTCTATTTCACAGATTTTAATGATATTTTTAACATACGTTATTAGACCTCCATCTTCCCCCGAACATCCAGCAGCATTCCCTGTTGGGGATAAGCCATGATTCAGAAAGTGTCAGGAACTCCAAGTTTGAATGAATCAGGAGATTATGTGTTTGGCCATGTTTGGGCAGCAGGCTCAGATGTCCTCCAAAAACACCTTTGGGTTTCAATGTCTGATCCCAAATAATTTTGGCATGGTTTACAGTCTGGAGGAAACAGCATTGTTTTCTGTTCTTATTCAGATTGAGATTACTGTTGAGAGCCTTGATGCTACCACTTTTGTTAGTTGAGTTTTTACCTTGCGAAATGTTTGTGTCCATTTGTGCCTGTGCAAGCTGATTGTCCTTGGTCATTTTGCGTGCTGAGGAGGCCTGTCAAGCTTTTCCCTGTTTGCTCATCTCTATTTCCCAAGTGGGCTGGCGACTTTTTAAGAATCCATTGTTGTTAATGTCAACAAAGAGGCCATACGAGGCAGCGTTGGCATCTGCCGTTGTCCGATGATTGGGGCAAGTGCCCAGCCAGACACCAGTGTGTTGCATTCCCGTGGGATACAGTGAGCACAGCGCTTGGTCCACCATCAGCAGCAGCAGGCCACCTCCAGCACAGGCAAAGGCAGGTGCGCCGCACAAGAAGCTCCCCCGTGTACGGCTCCCATGCTCCCTGCAGATCCATGAACGTGACTCCAAGGTCACATTCCAGGTGATCTTGGTCTTTGAGGCCTGGGTTTAGTTGTATGTCTCCAGCCATTAGTGTCAACGAAAGAAAACTGCTAGGTCATATAGTCTTTCTTTTTTACTCTTTTTATGTCTTTAGCCTGCACTCTGCATGTGTGTGTGCCTGACTTTTACAACAGTTGATAGAATGCATAGCATGCATAACCAAAATGTTACAGGTACTGGTTGTCCTAGGCAAATTAGTTGATTTGGTTATTGATGAGAGCTCATTTCTCATCCCATGCTAGTTTGAGAGCACTAGGTCCAACAACAATGGGGAGACTTAGTAATACAGTGCAAACGAGAAATAGTAATATGCACGCTGTTTGTTAGTTGCAGTGTGGTGTCTAGGCCTCTGGTGGTCCTGCTCATATCCACTAAGCAGCCAAGGTAGTTGTCTCTTGTTAGTCACAATGTTTTGCTGTATCTGTTTTGTTGATCTCTTAGCAAACAGTAGAAAATTAAGGCAAACAGCCGGCATGGAGCCCATCAAACAGTGCTGGTCATGATGATTTACAGCAGCGGTAGAGTTCAGTAGAGAGAATACACCCACATAATGCATAAACACACAAAGAAACCCTGAAACACAAAGTTTTAACAGGTTATTTTTAAACTGATCTTATTTTCAAATTGAAGTCATCTGACCAAATTATTATTAACTCAGTGTCCACTTTTTTGCTTTTTATAGTGCTTTCAACTGTTTTTCATGGTCTGTCAGCAAAAGGAAACCGCTCACTTGTCATGGAGTTGGTTGAGTTACCATTACGTGAAGCCTGGCACCTCAGTCACTGAATAAAATTAATTTCAAAAACACTGAATGAACACCATCAACAGACGACATCAGTTGTCTGAACACCAGACCAAAACCACTGACAGCATCCACTGAGAAGAGGTCAAAGGTCATCGACCAGGAGTCAGTGGATGACCAGAGAAAGATCAATCAGGACATTCACATCTCCTGCCATCTTTGAACACTGTCCGGGGGTTATACAACATACCTGCCATCACGTGACCAAAGTTCCATACTTAGGTCATGTTATGAAACTCCATGAGAATGTAGTCTCTAACTATGTGTGTCTGCCGTTGGTGTTGGGCAGGTAGTATACAAAGGCTTTATCAGAGCTTTTTCACCTATAACCACTGTCTGCTGCTGGAAACCCAGTTGATGGGCGCTGCGAGACTGAACCAAAACATAACAGTTGTGGGCCATAAAAAACAAAAAAAAACTAAAAGAGATGAAAACACATAGACACATGATAGATATTGCTGTTTAACTGATATTACTGAGTCAGTTTGTTGAATTTTTACGCTACTTCTCTACTTGGTACACTACATTTTGGTATGCCACAGATAAACATTCCAGTTGTTTTATCATAAACATAAAACATGTGTAATTGTAACTTGCCATTGCCACTTCCCACCACAGTTCAGCAAAAGTCTCACTTGAATGACAGGTTTTGTTGGTGTTTCCTCTAATTTGCCACCCATCTGTAGGTCTGAATGTGAACAAGCTTTGTCCACATAAATCATTTTGTTGATGTTCTGCATCTGTGTTGCATCGAAAATGACTTAATGTATATGTGTTGATCCTGTGTTATTGATTAGTTAGAATGTATCCTCATTTAGTCATCAGTCGATCTACTTTCCAGCCCTCATTTTCTTTGCAGGGTGTCTGTGCTCAGACTTAGAAACAGCATGAACAGCTCAGGCATCCAGACGAAGTTTAGCGTAGAGCTACAGCTCCTTTATGTTGAAAGGATTTAGTTGATGTGGTTAAGCATGTGATCGGTATGCCTCCTAGATACTTCCCCATGGAGGTACTCCCAGGACAGAGCAGAACACAATGGCCTGGGAAAACCTCAAGATCTGTCCCCATGACCTGCATCTGGAGATGTAGAAGGAAATGGTCTTTGTGAGGACAGGCGATATTAGATGAAGAAAATGAATTTGTTATAATGCCATTCGGCCTTCTTCTGGGTCTGTGGGTAATTGGTGCATCCACTTACAGTATACAGAGGAGAACATTCAGGCTGTCATTCATGTTCTCATTGAAGAGAATCCTCTTCTAGCTGTAATGAAGCATCATTCATTCAAAACTGATTCCATTTGGCAAATACACATTTAATATTTGATGCAAACAAACTACTTTCAGTATTTATAGAGAGAATGTACCTGCTGACTGGGATCACACAAGATGACATCAACTACCAGAAGAAGGGAAAATGTTTTGCCGTCCATCGTCGTGTCTTGTCAGACCATGTCAGATGTATTGGGTATAACATTACTACATGCAGTATTGCATCACTTTAAAACACTACTGCATGTAGTAATGGTATACAGGATGAATAACTACAGCACAGTATACAACACACTTGAAAGACACTGCTGCTCTTCTGTAAATGATTTGGAAGAAGCAGCTGAAATGAAACCTGTGAGGACACTCACACAGTCTCACGTTTGACTGTGAGGTGTGAGCTGCCAAGAGAACTGACATATGTACATGTGCTATATACAGTAGCATTCTTATAAACAAAGAGATGCCTCTACACCCTGTTAGAATCAGCAGACCTGTTTTCACAGTATTAGAATACACCACCACAAACACACACACAAACATACATAGTGACCCACGCACCAAGATACCATCTGTCACCAGCTCGCCATGAAAATTCAATGCTTGCGTTCCTTTGACTGTATACCCAATTCTTAGACAACAGTATTACACAGCAGTACATACACTGCATACACACATCATATCATATGTGCAAAGGTAAACCACTAGTTTTTCAATAAATCTGTAGGAACCATACGGAGTTCAGATAAACTTGTACTAAACAACTTTTCTAATTCCATCCAAGACAGAGTGCTTCAGGTGCTGCTTTGTACCTATCAGACTGCACAACAGGATGTATGACAACAGCCACAGCCAGCTGTCATCACAGCCTCCCCACGAACACATACACATACACATGCATGCACATAGGCACACACGCACACATGCACACGCACGCACGCACAAACACACACACACACACACACACACACACAGAGCTCTGGATATGAACCTGTTGACAGCTATGAGGAAACTATGCTGTTGGGTCAGTAGCTCCTGGTAGGGTCACCCAAGGTGAAATTGGTCCCAGGCCAGAAGGAGCTGCAATTTCAGAGGCAAACTCCCTCAACCAGATTAGGGGGCCTGGGGCCCATACCCATGAGGCCCGGTAGGGGTTCAGCCTGAAGGAATGACTTGGGGCTGGCTCCTTGTGGGGCCACCATTTTAAAGCAGGGTCCTTGATTTGCTGACCCCAGGCAACAAAAACTGACAAGGAACGTCCAGCTCAGAGGGGCCCCTGCAGCGGACCCAGAACATGCTGCAGGGATTATATCTGGCCTCGGGATCCCCCAAGAGGAACTACAAATGTGGCTAAGGATGAGGACATTGGGACAGTGGGATGTCTTGCTTAGCCTTGCTTTGTGTTGTGTGCCTATTGTTTTTATTACTCATAGCTAAATTTATATTATGTAAAGTACATACATTTTGCTGCCTATTTCTATAGGCTGCACTGCTGTATTATTTTTGCACATAATATTATTTCCACAATTCATTCATTTAAGGTCTTGTAATAATGTATGAAGCTTTTGTTTGAATGTCATTTATCTGTCTGTCTTTCATTTCCTTTTTTTATTTATTTAATTACATAGCACTTTGTATGTTTCTGTACTTCTTAGTTTGTTGTCCTTCTGTAACATGTGACTTTCAAAGTTTTATCCTGTCATGATTTAAGTTATCACTCTCATTCATGTTTAACTGCTTCATTTCACATCCACAGTTTCCAATACGATGAAGTCAAGGAAAAGAGTGTTTCTTCCACAATCTACAAAGCTCAGATATAACATATGGGAATATTTTGAAATAGAATAAGGCACACAACAGTGCTCCACTTTCGCTCTACACTATGCTCACAATTTTTCGGAAGGCAACTGATAAGATTTGCTTGACATTGTGATCCATCTGCTACAGCTCCATGATGTATATTGTGATATTTGTGTTTGGCATAATTGATAATCAACATTTCATCTGGCTTTTCTCACTATTTTTCTCTTTACTTTCTGCTTCTGTTTCTTTCTATATAAACCTTTGCTGAGTTGTCATTTATTGTAGGCAACATTATGACTCATCCAAGAACATTTTCTTATTTTTATTCCTAACCTCTCAGATTTTTTTCTGTGAAGTTTGCTCGTACAAGTTTTAAAACTGCCATATATGGCTTCCTGTTCCACTCTGTTTGTGGGTGAGTTTCATTCACAAAAATATAACCAGAGAGTAAAAAGAAGAATTTCACACTCCAGAGCTTCAAGTCCTGCAGTCAGAAATCAGGAGACACATTCATCAGTATCAGTAGTCGTATTAGAGGAGCTGAAACAGTTAGAAAATATGAATCCATCAGAGCAGTACTGTACTGTGACAGAAATAAAGACGGAATGCTTTGACATTAAGTTAAATGCTAAAAAACGTCTTTCTATAGCAAAGTGCTCCATGACTAATATGAGATGCGGTCATGTGACAGTCAGCGAGTTATTACAGGAGAGAATTTTATAGCCTACAGTTGGTGATGTTACACTGTCAGCTGCAACACAACATGATACTGAACAGAGACCTGCAGAGAGACACACTGACCAACTGAACTATATAAATTGTGGGGCTGAAATATACCAATAAAACTAAATCTAAAAAACCTCTCAGTAAATTGGCAAACTATGATGATGATGAAGATGAGGCAGGCAAACTGTCTTTTTATGATCTATACAACAGGTCTGGATCATTTATAAATTTCATTCGTACCTAAGAGAAAATTCTAACTGCAATAAAATGAATGTATGAGAAATTCTCTTGTTGCCATGAATGGGTCTTGCATAAGGTCAAACATGTTTTTGCAGCAGAAAGCAAAATTTTTGAAAAGAAAAAAGTGTATTTTTTTTGCATAAAAAACAAAAATAATGATATTAATATGGTGATATTAGTTCTCTCTGACTCTCTCACTGTGGATCCATGTCTCTCTCTTACCTGTGTCCACTTGATAGGATCCCCAGTGAGTCACCATATCAAGTGGAGTTGGTCCTTTTGGTCCTCTCCTCATCTTTCCTTTCTCGTGATTACACACACAGCCTGTGAGTACTGAGACATCTACAAGCTAGCCTTCTCAGTGTGTGTTTGTGTGTGTGTGTGTGTGTGTGTGTGTGTGTGTGTGTGTGTCCGTGTGTATGTGTGTGTGTGTTCTGACAGTAAGTACTTGTGACTTGCCCATTCAGCTGAACTCTGCAGTGTAAATACCTGTATACTGTTTCAGAGTTGGACCCCAGGGTGACACACACACACTCCTGTTCGTATGAGGCTGCATGCCGTCCTGTGATGTGTAGGCATCCATTTTGTGAATCAACGGCTTGTGTCATGAGTGGGCAGACGGAGAGCTGTTTTCCAGTTTGGGGGGGATGAGAACTGGGCTGCTGCTGCTGCTGCTGCTGTTGATGATGATGAATCCCAACCCACTCAGTGATCTGCCATCACCACATACTTTACTGTTCCTCACAGTTTGTGTTACACTTTCCTCACAGCTGTCAACACATTTCATAAATGTAACAAAAGAGACTTCTGATGTTAGCGTCGTGTCCAAAACAAGACTGCATTTTTACAAGAAAATGCTTCACACCGTAGTTGTCACATCATAGATAATTTCTGCTAAAAATGAAAAATCTGAAATGCTGATTTCAGATGGTAAAAAACTAAATGTGCAACATGTGACATCAGTAACAAGAAAATTTGTAGGAAATTGGGATGTGCAGAGAATCCAGTATTTGTATTTGTATTTGTTGAGGCAGCAAAATTATTTGTATTTGTATTTGAATAAAAGTGAAATAGGTGTAACAATCCTGTTTTTGATTTTAGTACACTTCTAATTTTTGAATATTAAAGTGTTAAAATAAGTGTTCTTCAATAAACTATAATTATGAACCCTAAAATGTAATACTGGTTTATGGTTTTAATAAGCCTAGCAATAAACACATATAACCATAAACATGACTGAAAAGAAAATCATTTTAAAACTAACATGCATATCCCAATCCACACTCAAACCAATAAACTAAACTCTAAACAAATACCTATGTGAACATTGTGAATATATGCATTGCATAGCCTAAAATTTAACATTACTGTGCACAATGCGGCGCACACCTGCACGCACACACACACACACAAACACACATAATGTTACTGTTTTGAAAAGAGGACAGCTATAAGGATACACTCACTGACAGTCGTGAAAGCTCAAAAACAGGTGCAAGCTAACCCACATTGCCATGAGCTACAATTAGCAAAATAGCAGAAAAAGAACATAATTTGCTCTGCACTCCTGTTTTCACAAGAGAGAGAATAGTGTTAGCTCATACTGGGAAACATGTCACACTGAGCTTGTGATGGAAAAAACAAGTTGAAACCACCAACATATCACTGGCACCAATATGTCAAGACAAACTGCTCAGTCAGCAGCAAACTGAACTTAATGTTAGCAACCGTTAGCTCTGGACAGCTGCTCAGTCAGGGGAAATGTAGACATAGGGGCAAATTAACAAAGAATGGATTGCAGCCACTGATACCATCATATTGTCTTGTCATTTGCAACTGCGATCTGCCCTGTTTTAAGGTTTCATTCACAAAAGATATTACGCTAATGATATGACGGCACAAACACGCTCTTAAAGTTTTGTAGCTGAGTGCAATTTGCCCTTGTTTTGCGTCTGATTGAGTGATTGGCGCGGTTTCCAGTGTTTCAGGTGTTTCTCCACATTTCAGCACACAGATTAGTCCATAATGATGAGATGCGCACACAAGGAGCACTCCACAATCATAAACCAACTTTCATGTATTTTGCTTTACTTCTCTAGTATTTTGCATCTATAACATAATCTACTGAAATGTCAAATGTCAAAATACAACTACCACTAATGTGACTCAGGCGGGTCTGAAAAATGTTATATTAATGTTTGAATCTTATAGTAATGTTGTTCAGGTGTCACTGAATGTATCCAGAATTTTGCAGAAACATCAGTACTGATGTTCTGTTTGTTGCCCACAGCTGGCTGTGTGTCACAGCTGGCTGCAGCATCACACAGCAGCTGAAACCATAAGTGCGTCTCCAAACTGAGAAAGAGGTTGTGCACATTTACGCATGTGACACAGCAGCGGTAACTTCATTAATGGTCAGGATCTGATGGTAATTATTTTGTTCTGTTACACATCTACACAGGTCAGCTGTTACACACAGATTCCAGGTTTATACCGTGGAATTGTTTGTAATAAAGCAGCGCTTATGGATGAATCCTGAGCTCCATCAGTGCTGTCAGGACATTTTTATTTTTAAGTAGCTGAAAGTCATGGATAATTCTACCATCCATGGATGTATTACAAGAGCTGGATACGGGACTAAAACTGGCGCCCATTCAGTCTTATAAGAATTGCTTGGCTGGCGCATATGCCAAAAAAAGTTTCTAGCTCTCACGTTTGCTTCCCTGTTGTCCAGCCCACTGAATATGTGCAGTAGTGTTTCCCCCGCTGGCCCCACCCGCGAGTTCCCGCTCAGCCCATAGACTTTACATTGTGATGACATCACAGATTTTTAAATCGCTTTTCTCGGCTAGATGAAAGTTTTACAGAAAAAACCAAAAAAACCTCCATGCATCAAAAATTCATAATAGAAACAGTCATAATTGATCTTGTTTGCAGTTCAAGGGATCCTGTCAATAGTTTTACAGATGTCTCTTTTACAATAGTGGTCTATGGGGAAAATGCTTTTTTGGTCGCACCGAAATGCCATTTCCTTGGCAGTGCAGTTTGGGATGCGTTTTACAGGGTTTCTTTTTGTGTCTTTTTGCACAGGTCTAGTGGCTGCTAGAATTCCTCAAATTCCACAAATTCCTTTTGTGAATTCACCCCAAAGTTTTTACTTAACCAAGCCAACAACTTTCAAACACAGACAACTTTGCAATTTTACTGGAAGATTCACCTGATGTCCAACTCATGGTGTACTTCCAAGACTGCCTTGTATTCTGAAAATATCCCATATTGTTTATGTTTTTTGTTTATTATATACAGATTAGCAGCCACACACACACACACACACACACACACACACACACACACACACACACACACTCAAATGAGGAAAACCAACTATGATGTGTTTTTTTTTTAAAGACCCACTATTTATGTTTTATTGAATACCATATTCAGATTTGGCTCCACCCCTAATAGGAAGAGATATATTTGATTAAACTTATACTGTATACTGTAAAGCTGTAACTAATGGCTTTATGTGAATTGCAATAATGTGTCCAACAGTCAGATATGAACAGGACCAATGCAGGTTGAAAGCGTATCAGCAGATCTGCACCTTAAAGTGGTATTAGAGAAAGAGAGAGCGCATTAGTGAGAGAGAGAGAGGGGTGACAGGAAGCTCCCTCTGTAAGGATAATCTGAATATCCTGTTATGTGTAATATATTGTTATTTTATAATCTTGTAGTTTGAGTATGTTCTTGATTTGAGCACAGATCAGTGATTTTTTTTTTCCTTGTGTGTGTGATGTGACCTGAGTTGAAAATCTGTCAGGATTAAAACCTCTCACTCTGAGCCTAGTCTTGTTTCCGTTTCTTATCAGGCATAAAGCTGCTGTGCTCTGCGTGAACACACCATAAGAGTAAATTTCCCTGGGAAATGGGAGGACGAGTGACAGGCAGACTGGCTGGCCTGCATTATCATCCAGGCATAGCGCTTCTTCAACCCCTGTTCTTAGTAGGACATGGCTGTGGACAGCTGCGAAAGGGAGAGCTAGCAACAAACCTCCCCAACAACCAAGTATGCAACTGGAGAACAGATTTGCTCCACTGTTGCAGGACCCTGGGTCGCTGTCAGATGACCTTCTTTCATCTACACACAGCAGGGTAAGGGCTGAGAGTAAATCAGAAAATAAAAGTGTACAGGGAAAGCCAATGACTGGGACTCAAACTCTGATTGTGGGTGACTTTGCTGTAAAATATATAAGAAACAAGTGGTAAAAACACCAAAATACTGTTTTCCCAAGGATAAGGATTCTTTCAGTCGCTGACATGACTGAAAGAATCATGCATGTCGTGGTTGCACATCCAACTGTGAAAACCATCACAGTGCACATAGGGACCAATGATGTTGTGAAACAAGAGTCTGAAGTGCTGAAATGAGAATTTATTGATCTGTCTAACCCAGTCAGCTTTTTGAATGCTGAGGTATGTATCAGTGGCCCTCTATTGCCAGTCAGAGGATTTGAGAGATTCAGCAGAGTGTTGGCACTAAACACATGACTCTCAACTGCATGTACCATCCATTCAGTGCACTTTATTAACAATTTCTGGGACAACGTTTTAAGGCAGATGGACTTTGCCTTAACAAGTCAGGAGTAAAACTGTTCATTTCTCACCTATTTTACTTCCTGCGTCACCCATCTGTTCCCTCCGCCAAGGACCAGAGACAAGAGGAATCAAAACAGGAAGACATAACACGACGTGGCAGAAACCTTGAAAGAGTGCCACCTCAGCCTCCACCTGAAGAGAACTTTAAACATGAGACATTAGAGCTGAGAAGTAGAGTCTTCACTCCCCCAAAGCCCATCAAGGTCAGTCTCCTTTCCAATCACCCTTTTTCCCTCTTCCCCTCTCTTGGAGTTCACTGACCAGATGAAGGAGGTGGTCACTGCTGGGAACTTACACCCCACCCCTTCCCCCACCCTACTCCCATTTTGTCTTCCCTAAACCCCCCTCAACCATTGGTTTTACATTCTCAGCCAGTTTTGACACATTTGTCATAGTTATGTCCCCCCCAAACAACATCAGAATCATCTTCTGACTGTTGGAATTGTTGGAAAACTTTCAAAAACACTTGGCAGGTGATTGGATGAACCATCTATCACTGTCATACCTTGCAAGGCAGCTGGATTTGCAAGATCACAAGATCACGTAAGAATCCTCATAGGATGCTGATTGGTCCACCATCGGTGGTTCGGACCATGTTGTGATGTTGTGATCTTGCGAATCCAGCTGCCTCACAAGGTAACCAGCCTGATAAAAGCACAGCACATTCAGTTTTTGTGTACAAAATACATCACGCTCTTACTGATATCTGCTGGGTCCAGGCTGCAAGGCTTATGGCACTCATGAATATTCCCACGACAAGCAAGGGCCTAGTGTGCTGTTAGCTTCCTCGATTCCTGTCTTGATGAGATATAGAAAAAGAATGGTGAATCTTCTAAGAAACAGGAAGCACTCAACCAATTCTGAAAATGTATCAAATTTAACATCCATTCCTCATTAACCACAGCCTCTCCCAAAAAAATCGGGCAGATAGGCCTAATGCTTTTAACACACTAAATTTAGTGTTATTAAACGTCAGGTCTTTGGCAGGAAAAACATTTTTAATCAGTGTTTTTATCATCAAGCACAATCTTGATTTTATGTTTTTAACTGAAACTTGGTTAGAAAAAGATAACAGTGAAAGTTTTCGCATCAAGTCAACCCCTCCCAACTTCAGTTTCATGAGTGAATCTTGAGTGAATAAAGAAGGAAGTGGAGTTTCCGTTTTGTTTAATGAATCCCTCCAATGCAAGAAGATATCTTATGGCAATTTCGCTTCTTTTGAATATGTGGTGATTTTAACATCCATGTTGACAACCCCCAGGACAGAGGGAATAAAGAACTGTGTTGTGTTCTTGACTCAACTATGATCTGACTCAGCATGTGACAGAGCCCACACACAACAAGGGGCACACTCTGGACTTAATCATTTCCAAGGGTCTGAAAATTTCTAAGGCCGTGGTGACTGATGTTGCTCTTTTTGATCATTCCTTGAAGAAGTTGGTGTATCCGCTGTGTGATTGCTGTGTATCTGTTGTGTCACAGTGTGTATCTATATTTTTCATGCCTCTCATCTTATGCCTTTTGACAGTATTTTCACTAAATACAATTTATTTTGGATTTCGGACCTAGGACTATTTACACCAGAGATATATTAGGTCTTGACCATTGCCTGGATTGCAATGCCAATTCTGGAACACAGACTTGAAAGACTGATGCCGATGAGCTTGCTAGCCAATTTGGCTGTTTCACGGCTTGCAGTGGCTGCTGCAACTAATGTTATACCTATTATGCTTGGACTTCTAAGCATACATTGCACAAACAAATGAAATGCCACCAAAGAAGAATGGTGCGATTACGGACAAGGAAGTCAAGGAGATAAAGAAAGCATTCAACTTTCTGTCAGAAGTGATTACAACTGTCTCTAATCAGTATGAAATTATAATGGATTTGATGGGTGAAATAAAGGAACTGAAAAGACGAAATGCTGAGAAGGATAAGAGGATTGCCCTCTTGGAATGCTGAGTGGCAGACCTGGAGCAGTATACCTGAATGAATGACATTATTGTCAGTGGGTTAGATACCAAGCCCCGGTCATATGCAAAAACAGAGGCTAGAAACTGTCCATAATGATTTGTTTCATGAGCAGGAAACAAAAACAAGCACTGCCAAGACAGGGGAAAAAACTGAAAGGAAGCAACGTGTATGTCAATTAGCACCTGACTAAGAAAAATGCTGACCTTGCCAGAAAGGCACGCTTCCTGAGGAAACAAAACAAAATCCAATCCACGTGGACAACAAACTGTTAAGTGTTCCTAAAACTGAATGGATCACCAGAGGATCACTGATCTGGACAAGTATCAGTGATGACACTTCCATAACAAGCTTTGACAGATGTCAGTCATCTCCATCTGGAGATGAAAGAACAACAAATAAAATCGACTACGGAATATGGAAAGCTGAGATTGAAAACTTTAGAATACACAGAACATAAATTACAAGATATGGAGAATGATATTGACCCTTTAAATAATTTCTTCAACGATATTAACAACCATTGCTGTTAATACACAGATAATCAGTCCAACCTGAAGGTCAAGTTAGATCATAAAATGTCAAATATTACTTTACCAGTAGAAGTCTATATGCAAACTTTTAAAACATCAGAGAATATTTTGAAAAGCATTCAATGTAATAGCTATGTCTGAGGCTTGGCTCAGCTCTGAGAAGGATGTGGATTCTGAGTTGAATGCATATGAATTGACTTATATGAATAGAAAGAACAACAAAGGAGGGGGTGTGACTCTGTATGTGGATAAAAGCTTCAATTATAAAGTAGTTAAAAAAAATGACTACTAGCATTGATGATGTGAACAAAAGAAAAATGTAATTATTAGCTGTATATAGAACGCCTGGATCTAACACTGATGTATTTAAGGAGGGAATGTTTGCTGAGACAAATCAGAAGGTTATATTCATTTGCAGTGATTTCAGTATAGACCTGTTAAACCCAAATAAGCACAAAATGACTGAAGAGTTTATCAACACAATGTATAGTATGAGTTTATATCCGGTGATCACTAGACCTAGTAGATTGACATCACACTGTGCCACTCTAATAGATAATATTACAATTACAATACAATGAGCAGGCTATTAATAAATGACATCAGTGAACATTTACCAGTTTTTGTAGTCTATGATTGTAATTATAGGAAGGATAAGGATACCAATAACTTTAAATACAAACAAATGAGAATGGAAGAATCTATGAACGCGTTTAGGAGTGAATTACTAACACAAAACTGAAAAACAATATATGAAGAAGAAGATATAGACAACATATGTGTAATTTAAAAAAAAAAAATATTCAAAGCATTGTATGACAAAAACTGCCCAATAAAACAATACAGCAGAAAACAAAAATACATGTCAATGGATCACAAAAGGAATATAAAATGCCTGCAAAAAGAAAAATATTCTATATAGAGAATTCATAAGTATTGAACTACAGAAGCAGAAAATAAATGTAAAAAGTATAAAAATAAGTTAACTAGTATTATGAAAGTATGTAAGGAGGAATACTATAATAAAATATTAGAGGATAACAAAAACAGTATTAAAGGCATATATAGTGTATTAAACAGAATTATTAGAAATTGATCTAGAAACTCAAGTTATCCTCAGTATTTTATTGATAATGGTAAGACCATAACTAATATGGACCATTTGGTCAATGGTTTCAATAAATTTTTTGTAAGCGTTGGACCAGAATAGGCAGAAGAAATCAAAGACCCAGAAACAACAGAAAGGGGGGCTGTTGATGATTATGGGCAAAGAAATCCAAGTTCAATTTTTCTTAGAGCAGTAGAGGAAAAAGAAATCATCAATATTGTTAGCAAGTGTAAGAATTAAATGTCTACTGACTGGAATGAAATTGACATCACAATAGTTAAGAACGTCATTGATGGTATTTGTAACTTGTCCTTCCAAAGTGGTAACTTTCCATGCAAAATGAAAATTGCAAAAGTAATACCATTATATAAATCTGTGGACAGACACCACTTTACAAATTATAGGCCTGTTTCTTTACTTTCCCAATTCTCTAAAACTCTTCATTGAAAGGTTGGACAATTTCATAGAGAAGCACAATTTGCTGACTGACAGTCAGTATGGAGTCAGAACAAACAGATCAACATATTTGGCGCTAATTGAATTGAAAGAAGAAATTACTAAGTGAATAGACCAAAACAGTATTCAGTGGGAGTTTTTATAGATCTAAAAAAAGTTTTTGATACCACTGATCATGATATATTACTAGATAAATTGGAATGGTATGGTATCAGGGATTTTGCTGAAGTGATTGAGAAGCTATTTAAGAAACAGGCAACAATTTGTAAGAAATCAACATGCATGGATATCACTTGTGGAGTACCTTAGGGGTCAGTATTAGGCCCGAAATTGTTCGTTTTGTACATAAATGATATATTCATATAATATATTATATATTATCAAAAATACTGAAATTTGTTTTATTTGATTTGTTTTATTTGCTAATATTTTTTGTTCTGGGGAGAATTTACAGCAGGTTTCGGAGGTGATCACAATGGAAATGAGTAAATCATGGTTTGACATAAATTATCATTAAAGTTGAACACAACAAAGATTATGCTGTTTGGAAATTGTGTAACTAACACTCATGCACAAGTGATGATAGACAATGTTAACATAGAAAGAGTATATGAAAATAAATTTCTGGGTGTGATATTAGACCACAAAATCTGCTGGAAACCTCATAAAAGTTATGTGCAAGCAAAGTTGGTAAGGAGTGCTGCAATTCTGGGAAAAACAAGGCACATTCTGGATCATAAAGTATTGTACATTCTGTATTGTTCACTTGTATTACTATATCTGAATTACTGTGTGGAGGTGTGAAGTAACACATACAAAAGCAATTTATATTTATATATTTATATTTATATGCATACTACAAAAAAGAGCCATAACGACAGTTAACAATGTAGGACATTGTGAATATACTAACATGTTTTTAAAGTCACATGCTTTGAAGTTCATGTATCTGGTAGAATTTAAGACTGCACAAACAATGTATAAAGCAAGAAATAAAAGCAAGAAACAGGATAAATTTGTGGAATGGTTTGGATACAGAACTCAAGCAAAGTCCAAATATAAATTGATTCAATAATATGTACAAAAAATCACTTCTAAGAGGTATAGTGATGAAGAAGGGTTGGTAGGATGAATGTTGAGGTAATTGTCTAGATTATATCTGATTGACACTGGGTGGATATTTGGATTGTACATAATAATAGTGGGGTAGTTTTCTTGTGAGTTGTATATATGATAAATATTGAGTTAATTGGTTATGAAGATGAGGTAGGACCATATAAGAGTATACTTCTTCCTACTCCCTTTTGGACATGTAATATTTATTTATAATGTGTATTTATGTTGTTTATTAGAATTTGTTTACCGAGAGTTTGCAGTATATGTTTACTGTTCATTTTATTTGTTATTCTTGTTTGTACTTATTGTGTGTTTATGTGTCTTTGAGAGCACTATCTCTATGTGCACAAATATTCAAACAGAGGTAATCACAAAAAGGTACATCACTGAAAACGCCATTGAAATATTTATTCAGGCTTTCTCTTCCACACCTGCCCTCTCATGGGTCTCAGTCATCAGCTTGGATGATTTCAATTCTAAAATTACAAATGTTATTGATGCCATTGCACCCACTAAGGTGAAGGTGGTCTCTAGTAAGAAAAGATCTCCATGGAGAAATGCCACTCTGGTCAGAAAAGAAAAAAAGAGAGTGTTGAAAAGCTGAACGCAGGTGGTGAAAAACAAATCTCCAGGTTCATTATCACATCTATAAAGAGAGACATTGCATTTATAATTTGGAAATGAGAAATGCAATGTGGTCCTTCTTCTCTGACATCATCACCAAAAACAATAATAATAACATGCCTTGTTTGCTACTGTTGACAGGCTAACTTCAGAAAATTAGACAGGCAATAACTGCCTCCATACCAGGTAGACAATTTGATCCTATCAACCATAAATACTTGGGACATATGCAACATTTGAAATCCTCCTCCTGCTGCCTTGATATTAGAATAGAATATCTTTATCATCATTGTACAAGTATAACAAGATTAAGTTAGTACCACAAGATTAAGTTAAAAAGTTTCTGCCAACAGGCTTTTTCAAAAATATTTCTAATTACATGGCCTAAGATCTTCTAAAAAATGTCAACATGTCTCTTCTCTCAGGTGTCTTTCTACAGGCCCTGAAAACTGCAATCATCAAGCCACTCTTAAAAAAGATCAATCTAAACACCTCACTATTGAACAATTATAGGCCCATATCAAACCTCCCATTTTTAAGTAAAATCATTGAAAAAGCTGTTTTTCAATAGCTGAACAACATCTTCGCACTAAACAACTGTTTTGATGTCTCTCAGTTAGGATTTTGATCACACCAAAGCACTGAGACTGCTCTTGTTAAAGTCTTCAATGACATCCACTTAAACACAGACAGTAGCAGAATTTCAGTATTAGTATTGCTGGATCTCAGGGCTGCATTCGACACAGTTGACCACAACATATTACTAGACCGACTGGAAAACTGGGTGGAACTTTCTGGCACAGTACTAAACTGGTTTGATTCCTACTTAAAGGACAGGGACTACTTTGTGTCTATAGATAATTACACATCTGAGTGGACAAAAATGACATGCGGAGCTCCCCAAGGCTCCAATCTGGGGCCTCTTCTGTTCAATATCTACATGCTCTCATAATTTTGTAGACAACACACAAATTTACATAACCATATCACCAGGGACTATGGTCCAGTACAAGTGCTGAGTAAGTGCATTGAACAAATCAACGTTTGGATGTGCCAGAATTTAAACAAAGACAAAACTGAAGTAATTGTTTTTAGGAGCCAAGACAGTGGTGATGTTAAAAACCACAAACCAAGCCAGAAATCTTAGTGTAGTCATGGATTCAGACCTGAATTTCAACAGCTACATTAAGATAATTACAAAGTTAGCCCACTATCACCTGCAGAATATATCAAGAATTAAAAGACTTATGTCTCAGCAGGATTTGGAAAAACTTGTCCATGTGTTTATTTTCAGCAGACTCGACTACTGTAATGGTGTCTTTACAGGTCTCCCTGAAAAATCAGTCTGACAGCTGCAGCTGATTCAGAACGCTGCTGCTCGAGTCCTCACTAAGACTAAGAAAGTGGATCATATAACTCCAGTTCTCAGATCTTTACAGTCGCTTCCTGTCTGTCAAAGAATTGATTTCAAAATACTACTGTTTGTTTATAAAGCACTGAATGGTTTAGGGCCAAAATACACTTCTGATCTGCTGCTATTTTATTAACTATCCAGACCTCTCAAGTCATCTGGAACAGGTCTGCTTTCTGTCCCCAAAATCAAAACTAAACATGGATAGGCAGCGTTCAGTTTTTATGCTCCATGTATCTGGAACAAACAAAACTTCTGTTTGCTGCTGCCTTTTATTAAATCAAATTTGAAACTTTGATTAATACCTTACACTGCACTGTAACTGTCCTGTCTTATCTATCTCATTCTATTTTAGTTTATTTTTATTTTTTGTTTCTGTTTCTTTTTTATATTGCCTTATGTTGTTTTTAAATTTTGTCTCGATGCCTTTTATGTTTTATTTAAGCACTTTGAATTATATTGTTGAAATGCGTTATACAAAAAAAACTTGCCTTGCCTATAAAACACTCCAACGTTTCAGATATGATAGTAAATAAAAGTTGTGTAATGTGATGCAAATTGGACTATCTTTGTCTCCATAGCAACCCTGGCTGACAATCATGGGTAATATAGCCTTCCACTATCCAAAACTTACAAGAAATTTTAGTTCTCAGAAACAAAGTAGAAATAATTAAAACTGGTGGCCATAACATTAATCTATTGTTGAGTCATCAAAGACACTTCCATATTTTTGTGTTGAGAAATGCTGAGGATATCATTAAAAGAAAACCTTAACCATGGAATTGACAGTGAGGAAAATACTTCTGGGCAGTGGGTCCTCCAGTATGCCAACCAGACTGATGCTCACAGTGTCTTATAGCGCCACAGTCGGGTTAATATTGGAGAGAATGGATGGCCGAAGAAGTTGCTCTGGGCTTCTTATATTGCCACGGATGGGTTTACATTGGAGTTAGTTCAAAGCCCTGCATATCTCATGCATATGCTATAGGGTGCCTTGGTATCAGACGCTGAGGAGCATGACAAAGCAGCAGTATTCGATGACCTGGGAATGAGAATGGGTTGTTGCTGCAGGATAAGAAGCACAGATGTTTTCCCCTTGAGCCACATCTCTAGTTCTTCTTTGGAGATCCTGAGGCATTCCAAGCTAGATGGAATATGTAATTCCTCCAGCACATCGTGGGTCTGCCCCTGAGCTGCTCACCCTTTCCCCTTTCGGTCACCTACATTATATCCACAGTCTCATTTGGTTACAAAACTCAAGACCTCAGAGAACTGGCACCTCATCAGGCTGGAGGGATTTGCACATCCTTGTGAAATTTGTCCCAACTGAGGGGCTGGAATTGTCAGTCACCTCACCTGGGCGAGACACACTGTGGCCCCCTCCTGGAGCCAGGCCAGTGGCAGGAGCTCCCTGGAGAGCATCTTGTATCCTGAATCCATAATCCATGGTAAGCAAATTAAGTTGTGTCTGTGGCAGACTGAACCCTGGCCACAAAATATAGCTTTTGAACTTTGGAATATAACTGTACATTTTCATTTTCAAAGCACTCCATTATCCATACAAATTGTTAATTGGACTTATACAGCAGACACCTAGCAGGCAGCATGTAAAGTGAAAAGTGAAGCAGCACTTATTGAAGAAAAAACTTATATTTTACTCACTGGGATAGCTAGCACTCTACAAACACAAAAAGATCCCTCAACACATCGGCTTCAGTTTATCATTTTATGTTTTCAGGTGATAGGTTTCCCATCTTTTGAGGTACATCACAAAATCCTCTTTGGCCTTTAATATTGTATTGACATTAAGACGAACAAATGAGGCTCCTGTGCTGTGCTTTACATGTCACTCTTTGCAAGATTCTTGGGAGGAGTGGGGGAGTTTGTGCAGCTTATTGGCAAATGGGAATTTGCAAAATACTTAATGCTAGTTTCTAACTATCTGCTGTTCTATCTGTTGTGATTACCGGGTGTAATGACTCTCTCAAAGACCTGCAGGCTACAGTGTGAATGTTGTTAATGGTCGATAGATCACTCTAGAGACTCAAACTCTTAGCTGAACTGTAGCTTAATCTAAAGGCTGATATTTCACTCAGCAAACCTTTTAAGTTTCGTCTCAATATTATTATCATTTGTTTGGCTAATGTACAGATTGTACATCAATTGTACATTCAGAGACACAATTTCTGCATCTTTAATCACAGCACAAGCAGAGGATGTTTATTTGCTCATTTGTTCAGCAGGCCAAGGTGCAGGACAAGACATATGCCCATGCTTTTTTTTTAAATACAAAGAGAAATTAACATAAAGTTAACATTGTTGTTCAAAGTCTGTGGCTCTTTTTGTGCTGTGGTGCTGCTGCTGATTGGCTATATGAAACCAAGTTATCCATCTATGCTGACAGGGTACTGATTCATTCTGACTAATTAATGTACAGACAGAGGTGCCTTCAAGAAACAAAAAATATAAAATATAAATTTTCTCTTGTGGGTTTTTTTCAAATTAGAGCAAATGACAGACTCACAGAGCAGTATGATACAACTAGAATAACATGATTTTAAACAACCTACCTTTATGCTTTCGCTAACTTACTTTTTTTGCACTTTCCAAAGAATGCCACCTCCAATTCATTCACCACTTCTATTTCTTATGCTTTTTGAAGACTCAATGTTATTGTGTTGTTGGCAGCAAGCCTGGCCTATACTTGGATAACGCCGTTCCATCTGACAGACAACAAACTATCAGAGGCAGGAGGTCAGTTATCAGTCTGCTGTATCATGTCTCATCGCATGGATCATGTATATAAATGATACATTGCAGCAGTGCCAATCTGAGATGCAGAATGGATAGACAAGGAGAAATGACAAAGAAGCAGCTTGTTCTTACAGTTCTTTGTTTTTCTCTGTAAGGAAGAATTCAAAGAACAAAGAAAGAAAGATCAGAAAAAGACTGTGGAAGCCTTTCTGCATGAATCACCTAGTCAAGTTCTTTAAACTGCTGTTTATAATGCATGGATTCTCCTTTTTCTTTATCTATCAGACTGAACATTTATCTTGACAGTATCTGCAAAATGTTCACTGCTAATCTTTTTCCATTTGATATTCTTTCAATGTCAATGTTGGCGACTGAAGTATTGTTAAGGAATTATTAAGGTCAGCCAAGAAAATAAATTAAAAAAAAATAATAAATCTTCTTC
This sequence comes from Thunnus maccoyii, assembly GCF_910596095.1. NCBI lineage: Eukaryota > Metazoa > Chordata > Actinopteri > Scombriformes > Scombridae > Thunnus > Thunnus maccoyii. The sequence continues at coordinate 25,806,157 of NC_056553.1, read as the reverse complement.
TTGTTAGCCATCTAGATGTGTAATCTTGAAAAATTCTGGCTTCATTCCCTGACAAAAATTGTTTGTACACAATTTTACTTTTGCTCTCTGTGAGGATAGAGACAGGAACAGTTACACACTGATGTTATGGTGAATCCTCTGACAAACAATGTTTCCTTTTTAGCTTGTTACCCCATAAAGCAAAGACAAGTTGCATACAGTTTGTGAGCTGGTTGCAGGGCCATAGTCAGGATTTTAAAAATACTGCAACATAAAGGTCAAAATACTGTTTCGAAGCCTTCACCACACTACCATTAATACAATTATTGGAGAGAAACACTGAATCCTATTTTCATTTATTTAGTTAACTTTACCCTTACAAAAATAGCACTATTTCACATGAAAATCACCTATGTCTATATGTAAATTCCTCATATGATAAACAGTGACAGATATCAGATATGTTATAATGTGATATTTAAAATATATGTAAAATATCTGAAAACCACATGTTCAAAAATGTAAATTTGTGAAATGTGAAAGGGTGCTCCACATGTGATTAACATATAATACTATATATTTTACATGACACATGTCCATATTTGAAAGGCTAAATACACAATATTTAGTCTAAAAACACTGGCTGGTTTTGTAAGGTTTTAATTGTAGAATGTAACTCCTTACACATTGCTAAACCACCCAAATTACCAGAAAACAATACAGAGGTCTAAAAAAAATCTCATTGACCGCAGTGTTCTCAACAGAAAGTGGAGGAAAATATGACCCCCAAAAAACCCAAAAACCCCCAACAAAAGAAAACAGAAAACAAAAAAATGTCTTTTCTGCTTTCCCCTCCTGTTAATAATCTTGCAAACCCTCAGATTTATCTTGTAAACCCTTATAGGGACCCTGATCCCCAGGTTGGGAACCACTGCTGTGAACTGTCTCATTTGGGACAGAGGTGCAGCATTCTAGTCTTCTGTCCTCTGAAGGACATACCCTTGTGTGGCCCCTGAACAAGGATAGTGTATATGAACATCACTACGTCCTACACTGATTCTGAATCTTAATCCACGGTAACTGGGATAAATATTGTTAATACGAACAGTCCAAACAAACTGTGCTGAAATGAGAGGCAGCAGTGTCTCCCAAACGACTCAGATCATCATTAAAGCTCTGCTCACCCTCCACCTCTATGGTTGCTGGTCATGATGTCTGTAATGCAGTGAGTTCAGTGGGTCACGGCTGCACAAGGTAAAGGGCCATCCTAACTGAACCGAAGCGACTTTTCTTCCTCGCTTCCTCCTTTATTTCTTTATCTCTTTCTCTCTCTTACAGGTTAAAGACAAACAGATGGGTGGGTGTCGCAGGTTTCTTTTCAACGCAGAATTAATTAAGGCTTATGGCAGCTGACGCGTCAGATTCACAGTGACCTGCAATTAAGGAGAACACTTGAGTTTGGAGAGCTGGGGATATAGCAGCCTAATGTACAGTCCTGCCAACTGCCATGGAAAATACATCCCTCTCACTGGGCTTTACCCACTCATTAAAAGTTGCTCTGTGACATTTTGCTTTGGTTACCTAGATTTTTTTTCTTCCTCCTGTGGTCTGTGCTTTGTGTGTGGTTGTAACACTATATATTAGTGAGGACCAAAAATGGGGTTAAGATGAATTGTAATTATCTTTAGGTTGGGTAGAGGTCATTGTTACAATTAGGATTAATTAGAATAAAGTCAAGATATAAATGATAAAGCTGGCAATATTCTACATTTTTGTAAATGTCAACAAATCCCATAAAAATATCAAAACCAACAATGTGTTAGTTCCTCAATATTTCCTGTCTTCTCTTTCTGTGGCTTTCAGCCCCAAGCACGTTGATTCCTACTGAAGACATAAATCTTTAACAACAGCTCACAAATATGGAATTTTATTTTTATAAAAGTCTCAGTAATATCCTAAAACAGCTGGTCACTGTTTTTACAAAATGTTACTCAAACAGGAGGAAATAGTGTATTTGTTGGGGACTATTTTCAGTATTTGTGGCAGCAGGATGGTGTGTGTGGGACTGAGTCAAAATAAACTACAGTGAGTGTTCATGGTAATGAAGAAACATGTCATCCAGTGCAGCGGTGTGGCTCATTAATAGTTTTTGGACAACAATGGAGCTCTATGGGACAGAGGAATAAGATATATCAGGCTTTGATACACACGCAATACTTCTTAGTAGATCAATTCATTGTTGGTTTGGCTCCAAACATGAGATTAGTTTGCAATATTGACAGCCTCGTTCTTAGTGATGTTTTATGCTAATGCTATGTACACAGTGACATCACTACAACAAAGTCTTTCATCTACATATCATCTAAACCACTTGAGAAAAAAAAAATGAAATTGAGTGCAAATGAAGTGCCACTAATAATCCCTCACAGGAAAACTGTGCACACAAATAGAGTTACTATAGAAGGTCATAACTGAAGCAGTAAGTGGCTCTGTAAACTGTGATGGATGTTTACAGCAGACAGTTTGAAGAATAATTTTACTGTTGGTTTTTGTTTTGTCTTCCAAATAAGTTTGACTAACCTGGGGATTTGTTTCCAACCTGTCTGATTGTCTAACTGCTCATGTTTCACGACCTGTCAGAGGTGTTTCTAATGATGTTGCTGGATTCCAGGATCTCAGCAATTAGAAATGATGGTCAAAACTATGAAGATAAGACCCAATATGTAATAAAGTGGGATTATCTTTTAATGATATAATACAATCACAGTAATAGTAATAATAGTAATAGAAAAAAGTCTGTATGTGTGCATGTTTGTAGCTCTACTGTATATACACACAGGCATGTGTGAAAAACAAGCCCTTGTATGAAGCATGTTGTTATACTATAATTTGGAAAGCTGCGTTTAGCATAAACTTTTTTTTTTCTTTTTTTCTTTTTTTCTGCTAAGTGTGATGTTGTGCAGGTGTGAGGAGTTGACCAGCACCCATGGGTGCACCAAGCCTGGAATGTGAGAGATTTGTGAAGATGAGGACAGCTGCTGCTTGTGGACTTTCCTGTTAACACGTAGCTGTCACTCCCATTACACAAAGACTACATGATGCTGCATTTGTTTCTCCAGGGAATATAAACTGAAATGATGTGACACTTAAAGTAAAGGAGGAAACTGTAATGATTCCCTCTGGGACATTGTCAACAAAAAAACACAGTGACAGAGACAGTATTCATATCTACAAAGAGTTTAGCTGCACTTTTTTCACACGTAAAAATACTCAGTGATTTAGCTACAGACTGAATATTACAGCATCTTGAAAACATCTTGCATTCAATCCTAATGTTTTTTTCATTGTAAATGTTTGCTTTCTATTGTGAAGGTTAGGGAAATATTGTGGTCAAGACAAATAAACTATGTTTAGCTCAGTTAAGTTTAGAGAAATATCATGGTTATGGTTTATAAATAGGTGAGCATTAATTGCAGGTCTGCAGTTCCAGCTTTAGCCTCAGTGGCACCTGATGTAAGATCTGATAATGCAATTCCTCTACCCCTTCCATTTTAAATATCTTTAAGCCTTTATCTAAAATGATAAAATTATCACATCAGCTCCTCTCATTCTCTTTAACCTTTTAAAAGCAGTAGACAGGAGAGACAAAGCTGGCTTTCCGAAGAAAATTTCAATTCAATACAAGTTTATTGTCATTATACAGTGCAGAGAAGACATACAAAGAAAAGTGTCTTGTGGCTACTAGGAGATGGTGCAAAAGGCAGATAAAAAGGATTAAAAAACAGCAAATATACATGCAATTACAGCATAAAACAATATAAACATATGCAATAACAGAAGAAGGAAACACTATGTAACACTATAAACATGTCTTGTAAGGCAGCTGGATAAGTGGTCTAGTGCAAACAATAGAAATGTGAACAGTAAAGACTATGTTTGATGACTCGTCTTCTTTAGGAGGAACAAATCAACCCAATGTCATTCCCAGGTCATTAAATACTGCTGCTTTGTCACACCCCTCAGCATCTGATACCGACTTACAAGGCACCTTTTAGTGTCTGTATCAGATGCACCAAGCTTTCAACTAACTCCAATGTAAACCTGTCCACAACAATATTAGACACCCAGAACAAATGCTCCGGTCATCCGTTCAGTCCAATGTTAACCTGACCACGGTGCTATAAGACACCGTGAGCATCAGTCTGGTGGGCGGACCAGAGGACCTGCTGCCCAGAAGTATTTTTTTTCATCATTGTCAATTCCCATGTTAAGGTTATCTTTTAATGATATCTTTAACATTCTCAACACAAAAACATGAAAGTGTCCTTAATAACTCAACAATGCGATAGGTTAATGTTATGGACATCAGTTTTAATTATTTTTCATTTGATTCTGAGAAATAACGCTTTTTTTTGTCAGCTTTGGATAGCAGAAGGCTACATTACCCATAATCCTTGGCCACTGTTGCTATGGACACAGGTGCCGCATCTGCCCACAACACAATGCCCTGCCCTAACCCTAACCTGTATTTGCACTAAATTGCATCAAATATTGTACCATGGCCACATAAAGAGGATGAAGATGAGGTTATCAAACTGGACTTTACATTTCACATCTTTTATTTAATCCCTGCATTTGTCACTTTCATATATTTCATCAAACTGGATTTTACGGTGTGTATTGCATTCAACCTCCACTGTTACATAATTTAATTATTTATGCACATGTCATATTTAATTTTTGTTCTTGTCACCTTCATATATTTCATACACTTCATTATTTGTCCATAGAGCAATCTGTATTTCCTTTATACAGTCAATATTTCATTTCAAGTTTTATATTCCATTTCAAACATTTCACCATTCCGTTCTGTAAACAGATTTTAAAATTTCAATTTGATTTTAATATCACTTTGTTTATTTCGTTATTATTATTATTACCTTACTTTTGTCTATTTTTATTCTTCTGTGTTGCATTTTTTTGAGAGCAAATGCCAAGACACACTCTTTGTATGCTCGCATTGGCTAATAAAACAGATTCTGATTGACATAAAATCCCAAAACGAAGAATCATACAGATATCAAAATCTCCAGGGTTGTGTAAATAGCAGCCTATGCATTCTGTTAGAAGTCTACTGGATATGCTTATATGCCCAGGCATCTTTTCAGCCTGGTTTCTTCCCTTAATGATAAATTCATCATAACGCCTTATACACTGATACTGATGTTTCATATTTGATAACATTTGGTTGACCATGGTATAGGCAAAGCAGGATAATAAAGTTCAGAATAATAAAAAATAAAAATAAATTTCATACACAAATCATTCATACTGCTTGTTTTTGTTTATTTGCACACGATAATCAGTTATACACAGATACAAATCATATATAAATATAATGCCTGTGGATCATTGTGTTGTAGGATTACAGATATATATAATATGTTGCTTATGGAACAAGATGTAAGAAGTACATTTGTATCTTAATTGCACATATTGTGTTCCAGGTGTTTATAAAAGGGTTGCACCACAACTGAATGTCCTCAGCCAATAAAGTGATGGCAGCCATTTAAGTTGTTTGTTATTTGTTGTTTATAGCCTGTGTGCTCTGTGAGGTCACCTGAGCCAGAGGGTTGAAGGGGCTTCCAAGCATGCAGCATCCTGTCATAAGCAGAAAAGCTCTGATTATTGTGTGCATATTGCCCAAAAATTCGATTTCATAATAAGACAATCTTCATCTGGCTTATGTGGCCATGGTACATGGTGTGTGTGTGTGTGTGTGTGTGTGTGCGTGTGTGTGAAGGGGGGGGGGGACTCCATGAACACACAAAATCTTAATCAGTTTGGAATAAATTGTAACGGGTAACAAAACGAAGACTGCCTTCATCCCCATAGCATTTGTTACTATTGATCATGGGTAACGTAGCCTTCAGCCATCCAAAACTGACAAGAAAAACTTTATTATATTATACTTTATTATATTATATTACTGATGTATGAGTATAAGGTGATGTTACAGAGCACTTTTGTAGTCCGACACCACACAACGACACATCTACATACATGATGAACACACACATACATGTTCTCAGATTAATCCTTCTGATCCGACACAAAAATTCACACACAACAGGCCAAGCCTATTTACACATAAATGTACAGATGAAACAATAGCGAACAACAAACATCCACTGAATCCTGAGCTCCGCCCACAACCCCACTTGATCCCCCCCATGTCTGACTGAAGATTGCACCCTTAATATCATTCAATATCATTCAAGCCTCACAAGCTTGAAAAGATAGAGAGAGAGGGAGAGAGGGAGGAGTGAGTGTGCATGCAGTTAACACCAACTCTCTGAAGAAGCTAATAACTCCACCCTAAATGCATGTGGCGGTTAACGCTGGTCTTTGTGAATTAGATTGTTTTTGCAACAAGGCTTATTTGCATAGAAAGGGGCCAATTTTGCGTTGAATGTGCAGTTACACACATATCTATTTGTCTTATTTGCACAGATTTAGCGGCCGCAAAAGCCTTGCAATCCTTTTGTGGATTTGGTCTTAAATTTCTCAGAAGGAGAAATAAAACTGATGGCCATAAAGTTAACCTATCGTATTGTTGAGTTAACAATTTCATGTTTTTGAGTTGAGAAATGTTAAAGATACCTTTAAAATAAAACCTTAACATGGGAATTGACAATAACGAAAATATTTCTAGGCAGCACGTCCTCTGGTCCGCCCACCAGACTGGTGCTCACAGCATCTTACAGCACTGCAGTCAGATTAACATTGGGATGAACGGATGGCCTGAGCAGTTGCTCTAGGCCTCTAATATCGCCACAGATGGGTTTACATTGGAGTTAGTTAAAAGCCCTGTGCAGCTTATACATATGCTATAGGGTTCCTTTTAAACTAGTTGATTAAAAATGTTTGTTTCCGTTAGTGATATAAGCGCACATTTACATGTGCGTAATAACAACACTCTTGCAAATACTTCAGCCGTTTACATAAACTGTTAATTCTCTGACTCCCTTTACTACCTTAATTATCCAGAGGAAACAGGGTTTAGAGAGTAAAATAAGCGCTGCTATACAAATCATCTCAGTTAAACCTGTGTGGAACAGCTCATACAAAAAGCACAGAGACCCAATTCCAAGTGATTTAGATCCAAATGTGTTGGATGTGATGGAAGATTAACATAATTAATGAAGTTACCTGCGTAAAATGACATGCTATGAGACAAAAACTGAAGACTGCAGAAGCAGTACACACACTCTTGCTGCTGATGGCTACAAGTATTTAACTGACAAAAAGCTTACTATGATACCTACAAATCCTCCAAATGAAACAACAAATTACAGTGTTGGTGCATGGAATCATTTGTCTGCAATTTACAAAACCATTACAAATCACTTTTGAAAAATACGTATGTTTTAAACACTAAAGTTAAGGTTTCTTCCTTTGCTCCTATCATAATTACTACAGCTGCTGGACATCTTCTGTCACTTTAGGGCTCTCATTTTTCTTGGGAGGACAGTTGTGTGTGAGATTATTAATAAGAATCATGGGCTTATTAAAGTGAAAGTGAAAAAACCTGAAAGGGTTTCTTTCTACAGCGTCTGGTACAAACCTTGTAAATGACCATAAACTCTCAACAGCTCAGTTGCCTCTGCAATTGTTGCATGTATCAGTTTTTCTGTGTCCTTTGTCTGCCTGTGCCATTAACATTTGCCTATACTGCCGGTGACAGCAGCCATGAAATTTTAAGCCTTAGGCGATGTTCAGACCGACATCAGCTCTGCGTGAAAAATCGCAGCCCTCCCATTCATTTGAATGGGGACAGTGTGTTCACACATTGGGGATGTCACCGCATATGGCACGGTAAAAAAAACACAGCGGTCATCTGGCAAAAAAAAGTTGAACCAGGCTCAACTTTTGACCAATCACACACATGCAAACGCACATTGCCGGTGGATAACTTTGTAACATGAATGCCATATTCGACTGTTTACCTCACAGTCGTTGTGTTGCTGCGTTTTGGCATCTGATAAGCCTTTGAATGCATTAGTAATGTGTAACTCCAGCTCGACCTCCAGGATTGTATTTCATTGTCTCAGCGGTACCTCAAACAACACGTCCCCACCACTGCAGCCCCTTGTACTGTTCTAATGCAGGGCAGTTAAAACGCACCCATTCTTTTTGTCTACTTTCTTTATTGGTTCTAAACACTGGCATTGACATAAATTATGAATTGTCCAATATGACTGTAACTGAGTGAAACTGTGCTTGGAATATTATAGTACAAAACTTACATCTAACATTTTCCCATAATACCTGAATGCAGCATCAGACCCTGTGGAACATGGTGTTTCACCGATTTCACAGCAGGGAGCAACTATGTAGGTCTGAATGGAAAGCAGGACAAACACACACACACACACACACACACACACACACACACACACAGTACAATTCAATATCCTCCAGTACACACACTAATAGGATGAGTGACATTCCAACATTGCAGGATATTTCGAGGAAGTTTCATCATGTTGCCAGAAAAGCATGAAGTGGTTGCTGTTGTAGTGGGATACGTATTTCTAGATTTGACTCCTCTGCCTCCTGTTTTCAAAGTCAAGGTCGTCTCTGGGTGCACTGAGAGAACTGAGAAACACTGCTTTCATGTGTTTTACACACCTTTTATTTACCTCTGTTGATTTCATTCAGGTTGTTGCTTGCTTTGTCTCTCCTTTGTTCCTCTATGAATACTAAAGGCCATTGCAATAACAAATAAGACTCCAAAATATCCAAGTAAAAAAATATCAAATTATTCAACACATTACACGAGTTACATGGTAAGTTGTTCCCATGGACACTAATATCCAACTTTTATGAATCATTTGCAAAAACCTTTCACATTGTGTTTTACAAATCATAGAACATGCATAGAGTGGAGAGACATACTATTTAAAGTTGAATCAAAGATGAAATCTCAAAATTTTACATAATTCAAGACTGGATTTCCAAATCTAATGGACTCAGTTGTATTTATTAAACTAGTCTTGTGGGATCATTCAAGTCAACTCATCTGAGTTAGACAGGTGCTGTCTGCATTTTGTAAATGTGATATAATACAATAAAGTTCTTTTTTCACATTGGCAATCTCTTTTCTTTTGTCTGACAAATAAAGCATGCATTATACTGTATAACAAGTCATACACCGTATATACTGTATTTACCCACATTCAGGGCTGTAACTACTATTGAGGACTTTGGAGTCTTTTTTTTTTTTTTTTTGTGAATTTGAGGACTTTAGCAATACGCCAAATTCACATATGGTGGATGGTTCATAGGCTGACTCATGTAAGAGATAAGATAAGTCTTTATTTATCCCCTGGGAAAATCCACATATTTCAGCAGTACAGGAGACAGACTGCAAGGTAAGAAAAAGAGATAAAGAACTCTTTTAATGAAATAAATACAAATGAAATACACAATTAAGGACATGGACAGATGACATTAAAGACTATATACTTTACAATATATACATTACAATGCCTATATATGGGGATTGTGCATAGAAGTCCAGAAATCCAGTTGTGCAACTCTAACAGTTGTTGGGAACGAGTTATAATATTAGTATAGGACTATAGGTATAAATTATAAATACAATACACAAGTAATATATTGTAATATATTGGAGTATATAGTGTTATAGAATATATGTGCGGTATATGTAATATACGGACACCACGGTAATAATACAATAATATGAAATACATATAACAGAAATTGGAAAGAATACTATGATGTAGCATATACTATAAAAATATAATAACAATGTAGTAGTAAAAAGTATTATCATCTAGAGGTAAAGTAATATAAAGCAATGTGTGTGTTAGATATGCCACTACTTCTTATACTGCCACTTCCATAATAGTAGTGAAAATGGGATAGAGAATGGAGGACACAGTGCAGGTATATTATTAAGTGCTTGTTGTAAAGTGCAACATTAAAGTCAAATACTGGGAGGTCTAGAGGTATGTTGACTGTATAAAATAGTCACTACAGTCCAAAGCTCTGGAAGCTGGAGAGGGTGAAAGGGGGGTGTTGAGTGTGACATCTCAGGTCAATGACATGAGATGTGTGTGTGTGCGTGTGTGTGTGTGTGTGTGTGAGAGAGAGAGAGAGAGAGAGAGGGAGAGAGAGAGGGAGAGAGAGAGATATTTAGGGATGTTACTGATTTCAGTCTGAAGGCACTGGGCACAAATGAGCACCTAACAGAAAAAGCACATCTGATTTGAGAGAGGCCATGCTTAATTTTGTGCAGACATGGTACAGCAGTGGTAACTTCATTAATTATTTAAATCTCCTGACACGGTGACAGGATCTTTCAGGATCTAACAGTAATTAATGTTCTGTGTTTCTCTAAACATCAGACTGGAAAGCTAGTATTCACAAGTTCCAGGTTTAACTGTGAAATCGTTTGGAGTGATGCGGTTGTCCACAGGATGAGTCAAATCTGTCTGGACATTCTGATTAAGCAAAAGTCTAAATTCAGTTTGTCACTTGCTGTCATCTTTGCAGTAATTATGGCTTCAGTGCATGGATACATATAACCAATATTTGAAATAGTGTCATCCAAAACAAAGAATATTTCTATGTCAGCAGCACATTCCAAGTTGCTAACACCACGATATGATCCATCCTGCATGCCGCAAATAACTCTCAACTCAATTTTATTACTTACTTACTTTACACACAACACAGAAAGAAAGGAGACAAGAGAACACAAGAGAAGAAAAGACAATAAATAATAATAGTAATAATAATTATAATAATAAAGGCACAGGGTCACAGTGCAAATAGAGGGTTTAGAAGAAATATCTGAGCAGCTGATCTGGGGTCTCATTTATAAAACAGTGCATAGAATCCACACTAAAAGTGTACATGAGCACAAAAGCCGAAAATGACATGCACCAAAAAATAATCAGATTTATAAATCTGTGCATACAAATGAATGCAGGTATTTTTCCCTTTATAAATCACAGTCCACCTGGAAATGTGCTCACATTGATCAGCCTCATATCTAGCCGTCTACATGCCCACATTCAAATGGTCATTGCAAAAGTACTCACGAATATTTATGTGCATGCATTTCTTTCGCCAGACCAATTGGTCTCTCTGTCTTTAGATGCCTTGCTCGATAGACACTTGCACTCGGGCAGCAGCTTCGGACTTCTTGAAGTTATGTGTGTAACCCAAAACAACCGTACACAACTTCAATAAACAGTCCTGTGGATCGTAAAGTCAGTGGGCCACTTCCCAGTTAGCTAGATTTAAGTAGTTTTTACATCACACACTCAATATCTACAATACAATAAACACTGTATTCATTTATATTTACTCCAAAATCCAGCATGCATGTGTTTCTGTAATTTACACAGTCCATATATGAGTGCAGGTCGTGAAGATGTGCCGGTGAGGTGACGGGAGAAGGAAGAGTGTGTGGCAGCCACCGTGGTGTCTCCAGTGCGCTCTGTGTGCCTGACAGCACAGTTGTGTTCACTGCAGTGATTTTACACACATAAACTATATGGAAACTAAAATCAAACCTGCTGATATATGCACAGTATTAGAAGATATTATTAAAAATCTATTAGTGCTCTGTTCTGCAATTTACGTTTGTTTAAGTTATTTGATGTCATCTTGGATTTCTACAACCGATGATGATAAGTTGATCAGTTAGTTAATGTGGTTGAGTTGAAAAGGAATCAGTATATTCAGGGTTCATATGGAGGAAGGGCCAGCCAGACTTTCCTGAATCCTTCCACCTGCCACATCCTGACATCATTCATTGCAGCAGCTGCTGTGCTTCTCCTCAGCTGACCCTCTCCTCTGCGCTCCAGGTGAGAGCGCTGATGAAATGTTGAGCAGACTTTGATTTAAGATTTGAGTTGGTTTATATCTTTTCAAATTGAAAGGTGCTTATGGAATAGTTATGGCTCACTACGAGCGCAAGTACAGATAACACTGCTGGTCTGAATGTTTATGATAAAGTGGATCTACAATTCATTTTTGATATTAAGTGAAATTAAATGGTGAGAGGCATCATTAAACAATCAGACTTCAATTCACCACCTCACCATCTGTGTTGCCAATTTCTCCTGTCTCCAAAATGTTCATACGCATGGGTCAGAGTTTACGTACAATTGCGCATACACCACAACTTTTGAGTTGGAAGTGACGTACGCCTCTTTCAGGCCCTATTTTGAGCGTACGCAATGGTTATAAATGAGACTCCTGATCTGTTGACAGAGGTCTTTGGTCAGAAAAGCTCAGGTCTTTGACAGTATGACTTGGAGACAGGAGTTAATGTAAGCAGGAATAAGAGCTGTGTGAAAGGATTTTGAATTGAGTTCTAAAGCTAACAGGGAGCCAGTGTAGGGAGGCGAGAATGTTCCCTCATAAACAAATAAAACATATAAGTGAAAGCATTTAAAACAAATTTAAAAAGATGAGGGCTTTTTTTTTTAACTCTGGAGCCCTGCACAGCTCCACTTTACACACCTCAACTCACCCCACACCACCAAAGTTCAGCATGAACTGAACGAACATGAAACGGTTACCTGCAATTATTTCTAAATCAATTTCTGACCTGACACAACCCGTCAAAATATGAGCTGACCTGTAATCAGAACCAGGCTCAGAGCTGCTGCTGCTGCTGCTGCTGCTGGACAGTGCGGGCAAGAGCTTATGGTGCAGGACACTGTAGAGACGCACAACAGTCAGGTGAGATAAATACATCATCAAAATAAATTCATTTTAAAAGGCCTACTGATACGTGTAGATTGCAGAGGCAGAAACATCCTCCATGTTTTCAGCGGATTATGTTTTTTTTGTGTCTTTGCCTTTTGTGTTTCAGACCAACTTGATCACACTCATGTCTCTCAAAAAATCCTGCTAAATTTATGCACATCTGGCACAGCTGAATACCTTCATTAATTATTGAACATAACATTCAACACAACATCAGGATTTTTGATAGAATTTATGCGCTTTTCATAGTCTCACTAGAAGTCTCCAAACCCCATTTTGTATTTATTTGTGTAAAGATATGAGGACTATTTGTTCATTTATTTATTGCTAGATAAATATGTACAGTTTTTGCATGTATATTTATTGGACTTTAAAGACAAAAATGAGTATTTTCAAATATGCAGAGAAGGAGTTGAACCGTGGAGTTTAAATGTATTAACGAGTCTTTATTAACAGTTTGCACAACTGTAACTGCCAGGGCCCTTATCTCAGCAGCTGCAGCACTATGCATTAGTCTGTTCATTCTGCCATTGTCAGCATATTTGTGGGGATGTATATTAATATCTGGGATGTTGTGAATTTGTGTTTTGGAACTTCTTCATGTAGATGATTTTTTTTTCTCTCTCTCTCTCTCTCTCAGAGAGCTCAGCCTCTCCCCTGATGAGAAGAGCTCATGCGATTGGTCGTTACTGAAACTTACCCTGACTCCAAATGCTGATTCTGTATGCCATATTAATAATGTATTCACACTCTCTCCATGTTGTGCTGGGCTGCCCCTGTGGTCACCAAAATTGTAAAACTGGAAAACTGAGCCCATATTTGTCTCAATGAAATGTCATCATCCATTATGCTTACACCAGTGGTCACCAGCCTTTTACAAGCAAAGATTGCTCCTTATATCCAAATAAGATCTGTAACCAAGATCTGTAACCATCTTTTTTAGGTACAGTATATGTTTTGCTTGTCTAGTGTGCAGTGAATATTTGTGATATAAGCTTTGATTACACCTTTGTCAGTGTTTCGGTCCCTTTCCTTTGAGTGCATGGACAGCAGTTTGGATCTTTGTTAAAGCTGATGTTGTTAACAAAGAAATAAAGCTTCATTGTTACCATCAGAGGCAGCACTTTTTTTTCTTCTGGAACAGCAGTTAGTATTTTAAAGGATGGCTCTCATTTGGACTGCAGACAGTTATTAAGTCATAGCTTATGGAACACAATATGGCCTGCATATTCAATATCTTCATTAAACAATTACTGCGCCTTTGTTAAATTGGTTGGCCAGCTAATCTTGTTAAGCCATTTGCCTGAGGCCTAATTTCATGCAAGGTGATACAGCGAGCGACACGACTATTTTGGGGCATCGCTCCAGCTTTCATATCAGGACCCTGGTATTATGTTTGTAATAGGAAGGCGGCATTATTAAGATGTAATGTGGGAGTTGGGGAGATATTATATATAATGACTATCTATTCTTATCGTCTATTAGAGGACTCTGGAGACTTATAGGCCATGTGTGTTTAGTCACGCTGGCAGACTTTATCCAAGTTTTATCCAACAGGAGAAAAGCAGAAAATACCAAACAATGTATCCATCTGTCTGTCCAGCAGCAGCTTCACTGGGAAACTGAAGACTCAGAAAACAGGAGGTTCTGGGAACTATGTTTCTGTAACAGCATGTATTTTTTGGAAGATATTACTTCACTCAAGTGTAATAGCAAGGCTTAGATTTCATACACAGAGTAAGACAATAAGAAAGTAACAACACAATCGAAACATTTAAATGAGATCAATAAATAGTAAAAACAAAGCGGGGCAAAGGTTCAATTACTATATCAGCAATAATGAACAAAAAAGGTTTTATGTTTAGATTTAAACATGGACAGTGCTTAAAGGACAGGTTCACGATTTTTCAAGTCTGTCCTAAAACAACAGACAGGTGCCCATATGAACACTGAAAGAGGCTGTAATCCCTCTATTCATACTGGCTATTAAAAGATCCCCTTCAAATGTGCTTTCAGTGTAAGTGATGGGGGTCAAAATCTACAGTCCTCCTGTGCAAAATAAACAATCAAGCACACAAACAAAAACAGTCTGCTCAGATCACAAAAATGAAAAAATGAAAAGGGTTTAGAATGAGAAAGCATGTCAGAATTATAATTGGGTCTTTGTCCTATAAGTGATTTACAGACCAGTAGCAGTATTCAAAAATCCCTTATCTGCCTAACTGGTAGAGATTTGAGAATGAGTGTTTTTGTTAGAACACTGGTACAGTATCTGCATCATGTACAGGCTGTAGTTGCCTAAGAGTTTTTAGAGGTCTTACTCTGATGCTGTTTTTCTCTCAACCTAATGAGAAAAAGTTAATAAACATATTTGGCAAGTTGCAAAAATGTTCATACTGAATGTATGAGTGAAATGTTCAGTGACAATGCATTTCAGTTTTCCCCTGATCTTGCATCCACTGATGGTAACTACAGCAATATAAAACTTTTCAATGGTTATCAAAAAGTTTAGACAGCAGTTGGTTAAGGTTAGGGAGAGTTCATGGTCTTGGTATAAACAGAAATAAGTCCATGGTGACTTGAATCATAACATATTTATTAACATTAACTAACTAACTCTAAACCTAAGCACACACACTGGACTCAGGATGCAAACTTTGGTCTCTGGTGTCAAAGTCCTGTGTTTTGTACAACTTCCATCCACCCCGACGTTCTATCAGTAACTCCTGTGAACATAATACAGAATACGTTTGTCAGTCCAACATAATTGGGAAAAAAAATTTAGTAGTAAATGTTGTTAATGTTCAATTTTTGAACCATTTTTAAAAATTCAGAAATCCTTTTGTTAAAGAGCTTATTTTTCTTTTATTACTTCATCATTCATATAGACTGTAAAAGATGTATAACCCTGATCAGTATTATTGCTATCAATATCATTATTTTAGCCCTACCTACAAACAGGTATTGTATATGTTACAGTGGTAGAAATCATGCCTCACCAAGTGAAAAGTGTATCTTTGGTGTAGGTGCAGGTGTGTAAGACACCTGAATTTAGAGTCCCCAAACAATACTGTGTTCTTGTTGTGTAACTTCAGTGTTGCATTCTAACTGCTCTGTGGTTGTCATGTACCACAGCCTCCTCAGCAACAGACTCTGAACATATCACTGGATGATCATTAGACAGAAATAGCAACATTGTAACAAGCATTGATTAAGACTGCCTACTGTGATCAAACTGGAGCAGCAGCTGCTTGAAGACAACCTGCTGGACACACTCCTCTCTTAGACTCATCTGATCATTTCTTACTCATCATCTTTCTTCTCAAGGTCACACTGCTTTCAGGCTCTCAATAAAGTAAGGCTATGCCGGCAAGTTATTACACATCATGTGGAAATAAGTAAATTGTATATCAAAACAATAACCCTCCAGGCTGTGATAAATGAAGCTTATATCACAGCTAAGGCTGTAGTGTTAGTCAGAAAGAGATTGTATATCAGCTATGATATTTCCATAAAACATGGCTCATCAAGGATTATTGCTCAAATACAGCACATGTTAAAAGAAAGCACTTGTAGAGACTACAATATGACAATAATGTATCATTTATAGCTACGGGCATGCTCATGGCTTACAATAGTTGCATTTATGATTAAGAAAAAAGATGGTATATGGAT
The DNA here is from genome assembly GCF_910596095.1 of Thunnus maccoyii. Classification (NCBI taxonomy): domain Eukaryota; kingdom Metazoa; phylum Chordata; class Actinopteri; order Scombriformes; family Scombridae; genus Thunnus; species Thunnus maccoyii. The sequence continues at coordinate 25,789,687 of NC_056553.1, read as the reverse complement.
GTGTGTATGCCTGAGTGCGGGGTAGAAATATCTCTATAACTTGACAAAACGAAAACTTTAAAATGGTCTTATTTTGTGTCTGGGTGATTTGGGCTGGCAGGGTGTCTTTGTGGTTTGTAGTGCGTCCTGCTGTGGTGTCTTCAAACACGACTTCCAGCTGTAGGCCTGAACCCTGACCTCTGACCACCCTGGGTCACAGCAAAGGATCAAGAGCAAGAGTCCTGCTGACAAAAGATTGAGAAAGAACTTCAAACTGCTGTTTTTATAACTTTTAGGTAACTGAGGATACAATATCTGAGGCAAAGTTGGAATTACTATTTTACTGAGGTTTTGAATACCAGGGTTAATATTATTTATATTATTATATTGTATTATTAGATATATAGTGTTGGGTAAATTCACCTTTTTGCCACAATACATATTTTAAAATTATAGTTTTATTGTATATTAGTAATTTTATTCCTTCTTTAAAGGGGGCATATCATTCTTTTTGTGATTTTCTGTCATTTATATACTGTTATAATGTTGGATATCTTTGTTAAAACATGGTCAAAGTTACAAAGTATGAGATGAACATATGTAACAGTGCTCCCTGAAACTCAAAAGCCAGGGCTTCAACTTGCTCTGAACACTTTCTTTGTAAAGTACCCATTACTTCTCCACTGAACTGACGTCAGATTGTTGGCGCATACCCACAAACAGCCGTCTGTTCAATAGCCTTGGTTGCTATGGTGTTTGCTTTGTCCAGTTTCGGATCGGATTTTGGGCTCCAACATGTAGGGATGGATTTTAGAAGCTGACATTTCGAGTAAAGAATGAGAAGAAAAAGTGAAATCCTACTGCTACTGACGTAGCCTCCAGAGCTGGTGGAAGTCTCCTGAGGGTTAGCTTCTGGGAGCTGGCCAATCAGAACAGACTGGGCTCATTGGGAGGGACTCTTAAAGGGTATAAAATAGTAGGTTTGAAATAGTAGATAGGATTTTTTTTTTACTGTAAATCAAGCAAAGATAGTCCAGCAGAGCCCAAGAATGAAAATGTAGACCTGGAAATGTGCAGAATATGTCCCATTTTACAACTGATAATTTAACTACTAATGTTTCCCATTAAAATCATAAACATGTTTTATAATGCACTATATATCTTTACATACCATATATAGATATATATTTTGATACACTGTTTTTCACATATATACTGTATAATAACTTACATACTTAAACAGTATCTCATGACTGGCGGTGGTATATTGTGATTATATCACAGCAAAGTAGGCTGCTCCTTGGCCGCCAGCCTGCACCGAGGCATAAAATTCACCTAAAGTGTCATTAAGCATAACTGCAGAATATGTCACAAAATCAGTGTTCTTTTGTTTTTGGTAGAGAAAGTCAGTACATTAACTGCCCATTTTGTATTAATCTCATCCTTCTCTTCCTCAATCATTTTAAGCTCTTCAGGTGTCATTTCCTTTTGCCGTTTTTCACTTGGTTTCTTTCTTTTCTTTTTCCTCTGCTGTTTCCCATTCTTCAAAACTTCATAATGAGTAAGCTTTGACAGCTGTGCTCTTTAATGTTACTATGGTTACAGGTTGGGTAGCAGATGAATTTAGAACCGTGATTAAACTTGAGCTGAACTGCGCTTGCATTAAATGGTTTTAACGCACACCTGCCTGCCAATCAGAAAAGAGTGTTCACCCAGACCATGATATAAAATCACAATACACCGCTGCCAGGAGTGAGATATTGCTTTTATAAAATAGTTACCAAATATTACAATATAGAAATTATAGACACAATCCAATAAAAACAGTTTTAGTAAATAACAATTACATTACAAGAATCGTACAAAGCTTTTGCACCATGTTGCTTGGTTGGTGTAGCTCTGCATCATCCCTGCTTGCTTACAGATTACAGGCAACACTTTAATGGTAGCTGAAGAGTGATTTTAAAAATAGAATTGTAAAAGGACATTAAATGTTATAGCCATAGTATTCGCTCATTATACCATGGCTATCAACCAATCATATTGTGAGATTTTAAACTCATATAAAAATACACAATTTAAAATAGGCCTTGTTTGATAAAATAAAATTAGGAGCCACTGTTTAATTTAGCACATATTTTGTAGGTAAATGTGGATTTTTTTTCAGTAAAAATATAACTTAAGTGACTAGTTAACTAGCGATCCAAGACCAATCATCATTATGTTACATTGTCATTCTTTTCAATGGAGATCGGTGCATTACTCACTCCTCTGTTGAAAATTCCTTGGCGGCTTCATAGTGGCCATCACCCTTGGAGCAATTGCCTCTCACACCGTGCTTTTTGGTGAAGTGCTGCCCATCAAATGCTCTTCCTCTGGCCGGGGACCTCCCAGCTGTACAGCTGGTGCTGAAGCCACCTGTCAACAGATGCTTCAGGGTTCAAAATAATTCCATGAGCGCTAACATTGAACAAAAATGGCCCCATTCACCAGTAACAGTGGATCAACCGAAGTGAATCCCAATTGTCTCTGATGAAAGTTCACCCAGTGTAAAAATAGTAACTGAGTATGTGCACTCTAGTGTTTATATAGTGGGGGAAGGGTCATGCTAGTAATCCCTCTATGTCATTGAGTTACCATTTCAGGCCCGCCCAAAAACTCCTGAAAACAGAAATGGTGAAAAACAGTTTAACGTTCTAACTCCACAATTCAATACTACATAGTTCACAGTCTTTTCATGTTTTCAGCAATTTATTTTCTAACATGTATAATGTGTTTAAAAAGAAATTTTCCATTACACAGACTTTATGAGACATAACATTTCTACTTTTGGTCAGTGCAGAGATTCAAACCCACAACCCAAGAGTCACAAGCCCACTTCCTGCGGACCACTCCTACCCCTGTGAAAAGATGGGACAAACTTCAACCATGACTGGCTTTATTGCTATGAACAGATATATTATAGCTTACTGCTATCTGTCCGTATTTGTGTCTGTCACAGGCTGCCACACATGAGAGACACACACCTGTAAATGGAGGGCATGATACATCCAAAGACAGGCCAGACAAATGATTACAGCATACAGTCCACAGATAGATGAAGATAAATATTCATGTACCAACACGCCTACATACTGTATCACTTTGTCATGCCATGTCTTTGTCCATGCCCACGTTCACACACAGCACAGCTCATCCTGTATGCATTCAGCAAACACAATTACATTACATAAACCCCAGTCATTCAGCAGCCACAGGCAGTGTGTCTTCCAAGGGACCAACAGTCCATGTATACAGACTTCTACTGCAGGACGTAGTCCTGGAGTGAGTCACACAAGACACCGAGTCAGACAAGGTTTCATTCATACAGCCTTAAAGAATTTTTGCTGTTTGTTTTTCCACACTAGTGCCTATCAAACTGACACATTAGTTTCTGTCAAATGTTTGTCATTTGTTAGTTTGGGTCAACAAAAACTAAAGATATTATATATGTTGTCATGCATGTTTTACTTGTATGTCTTCTAAACATTTTGAGACTACAGCTGACACCATCGTTGTTGTGTACAGTTACCATGGCTACGGGTGTAGTTCCCATCTATCTCAAGGTTAGTGTTTAGTGTCCAAATGACTGTGCTCTGCAGTAACACAACAGACTGCCTTTCCTCAGTGTTTGAACAGAACGTTCCTGCTCACCTTGCATTAGCATTTGCATTTGCACATCTACGTATTTGTGCTCTCCACTTAAGAGCAGCAGATCATTCACTCAACTGTTCACTAATATACTGTTACTGTCTGCGTTTAGCTTGAGATATGGGATAAAATAGTGACATTTCTTTAGTCAACATTTGAAGGAAGATTTAGATGTTCGACTGCCGGTCGACCATTAGTACAGCATTATCCCTCTGAGCTGTGGCTTCATTGTTTACCAGAAGCTAAACCCCCTAACAAGCCTTGACACAGTGCGGGCCGCCAGCCTCTGCTGCCGCACAAATAACACCGCAAAAAACAGCCAGCTCAGACTCAAGTGTAATGAGTGAAAAATGAAGAAAAGTCTTTGTGTGTGTGTCAGCATCTCCAGGAAATCGGTTTTCTAATCTGTCTGGTGTTAAGACCACTGTCCTACGCCCACTGTAGGACATACACACACACACACACACACACACACACACACACACACACACACACACACACACACACCGTTCAAAGGAACTTACACAAACACACAACAATGCACACAAACACACACTGATGCTGATTTCTGGCTTTGGCCTGTGATAGACCCATTCATCATGGAAGTAGTTGTGCAGTACAGTGCATAGCGTACCCACCATATAACATGACGCCTTACCCCGCTGCTTCACCAGCTGGAAGTGTTTTTCTGCTTGTATTTGACTACCAACTTCACGATAATCCAGTAAGAAAACTGGGTATATTTTAATATGTTGCCTGTATACTGTGTACTGTCTGTACTGTGTGGTGTATAAAATTAAGATGATTTCTTTTTGGCTTAAGAATGCAGCAGTTTGGAAGCAAGTCAGCTCAGTGTTTGTGGGAGATTGGTTTGTGTCTTTAGCGCTAGCAAAAAGAAGGACTACATCATCACTGGCTGAAATGCCAAGTCACTCAGTCAGCACAGCTTCCTGTGGTATCTGTAAACAGAGAGAGAACCAAACAGATACAATCTTGTTGCTACAGGGGCTACTTTACTACAGGAACTGCAGCTATCCAACTAGCTAAACTCTTGCTTGCAAAATGATGACTTGAGTGGTAGTAAGCTTTACTTGCTGTTTACTGTACTTATACAGACAGAGTGAAAACTGTAACAAAGACAGAATACACAGTCACCATTTTGTTGGCTGAATGTTTTCCCCCATGTAAATACATGTAAATAAAATGTTTTTAATTACAAACAAAACAAATGCTTTTTCATGTAAATAATGTTCTTAACATTAACTTACAACTTGCAACATTGTGGTGTTTACAGTGTGGATTTGATTGGATATAGAAAGGCATGTGGACAGATTCAGCCGACTTCCTTGAATGACTAACAAGAAGTGCACTTTGTAAACTTGGAACTCCTTAAAGAGAACCTATTATGCTTTTACTTATTTTCAGTCATATATATAATGTCACAATGTCAGATGTTCATATTAAAAGTGGCCAACGTGTCAAATAACGAGGTAAACGTATGTAGAAGTAATCCCTGTGTGCAAAAAGCACCAGCTTCAGACGGATCTGAACACTTGGTTTCCAACAGTTTATTCTACTGTCAGCCTGAGCTGACATCCGCTCATGATGGATTTCTTTATATTATGTTACAGTTGAGTCATAAATGTCTTATTGGCCACATGTAGTACCACCATGATCGCCTACCAAGCAACTGGCTTTGCACAAATAATGTCTAAATACTATTATTCTGAAATAGTTATATTTATTTGCCTCAAACAGGACTATCTTTCAAAAAGGCATATTACAGTTTTTTCCTAGTTGCTTTGGCCCAAGTCTCAAATGATAATGAATATTTTCAAAGTAACATGTGAAAATGTCCACACCACTGGCCACTTGTTCAAAATAGATTTGAATTTCTTATTATTTTAGACAAATTGCAAATGTTTTGGCACATCTATGCAAATGAATAAGTACAATTGTCTACAATTTGCACATTTACCAAATGTCTTGCTTATCAAAACTGATTGTGTTTCTCGAATAGTGGTCTCTCCAAAACACGTAGGAATTATTTCAATGTGTAAGTAATCAAATCAAATCCTACATCAACCAATCACACATCCTGTCAAGTTTGATGACAGGTGCTATTCATGAGTACGGTTATTGTCAAACATATTTATAGACCTTGGCTGCAAAAGAATCACTGCAATTTCTGAACACGGAGGAACCTGGTAAACAGGTAAACAATGAACAGAGGCAACTGCCTGTTCATGGAACAGGAGGAAGAGGAAGAGAAGTAAGGATGTTTAGTGGTGTAGGGAGGGGAAGACAGCAAAACAGAGGAAGAGGAGTAAGAGTACAATGACATAGAACTGTCCCAGATGAAAGGCCATGTAATTAAGCATGGCCTTACAGTGGCAGCGGCTGGTCACTAAGTGCAGCCTAATGTAAACCCATCTAGTGTGTCTTCAATTATCCAAACATTCCACAGGGAAAACAGGTATGTACTCACTCAATACTGTAATTATTCATGTTATAGTATTCCAGTTACAGCAATACAGTAACTAAAAGTCAATGCATGTCTGAAACTCATACTGCACTGTACAGCACATTTCAGTGCATTACAGTACAAATACAGTAATATGATCTATTTCTGAATTCCAATAATTCTGAACAACTACCTTGTGCTAATGGCAGAAGAGCAGTTTTTACACCTCAGCAAGAGCAAGAGAGCTGCAGCATGATGACAGTAAATAATGCTATTAGATTGAGAGAGATCCAGAGTGCAATCTTAGAGGACAGTGGTGTCTATCAAAATATCAACTCTGTCAGCATCTCTACAATAGACAGAGTGTTGAAGAGACATCAGATGACCATGAAACAACTCTGCAAGGTACCATTTGAGAGAAACTGTGACAGAGAGAAGGAGCTGTGGTACCAGTATATACAGATAAAGCCGTGGTGTGCACTATACAGTAGTATATTGTGCAGTGTTATGGGTTTTCCTTCATTATGGCCTGTTGATACTTACAGTATATAACTGTACAATTTTACATTAAAATTGATGTTTACTGTATTGTAGAGAATAATGGAACTGGAAGGAAATGAAATCCCTCACACCCTTTTGTTCGTGGATGAGGCTGATTTCAATCTGGTGAAAGGCAGGAGAGGTGGCCAAAATATTATAGACCACCAAGCCATGGTGGATGTGCCAGACTAATGCAGGGGCAATATAACAATGTGTGCTGCAATATGTAAGAATGGTGTAAGTACTAGGGATGTGCAGAGAGCCCAGTATTTGTATTTGTAGCTACATTTGTTGAGGCAGCAAAATGATTTGTGTTTGTATTCAAATAAAAGTGGAAAGAGGCTTAAAAATCCTGTTTTTGTTTTTATTGCACTTTTAATTTTAGAAAATTAAAGTGTTACAATAAGTGTTCATGAATAAACTTAACTTAATTTAATCTTATGAAGGAGGTCCCACACCAGATCTCCAACTTGAGTCTCCCAGATTATAGATGACTGCGCTGACAACTGAACTAAAACTTTACTCATCGGCTCATTGCAGACAGACCTCTACTTATTTATACACCCATAACACAGAGACAGCACACTGTGTAATGTGTAGGGAAGAACTTAAAAAGGCAATTATTGCTTGGTATTTGACATGAGTTTTTTTTCTTCCCAAAAACAAATATTTTTTTAAAATATTTGTATGAAACAAATATTTGTTAAAAAACAAAACAAAAAAAAAAACACTATTTGTGCTTTGCCGAATAACTTATTTGTATTTAGGCACACCCCTAGTAAGTACACATATTCCCATTATTGGCCAATACAATGTCCAGCATCTCTTGATGTTGCCTACAGAGATCTTATCCCTGAGAATGAGAGAGGTTTCATAAGACATGACTTGCCAAATTTTGTAATTGCATGGTATAATGTAAGCTTCCATCGTGCAAATGTCATCAGGAAATGGTTTGCTGTTTACCAAAGGATGCTGATGAAGCTTTAGTTGTCTTTTAGGGATGTAAATAGAAATAGAAAATGTTAAACCACTATTTAAACTCCATTTTTCAAAAAAAGTAAGACTGTGTGAACCCTGTCTCCCTCCAGTCCTACATTCTTCAGTTAACATTACCAAGATGAGGTTCCTTTACGTCCCCAGGTGAACCTGTGGAGCTGGAGAGTGGAGATGTCCCATAGGAAGAGAGGGAGGCTTTCCAGGAAGACAATTCAGTTTCAGATTACTGACTCCACTATCATGCTGTCCATGTGTGAAGTCTGTGTGTGTGTGTGTGTGTGTGTGTGTGTGTGTGTGTGTGTGTGTGTGTGTGTGTGTGTGTGTCAGGGTTTGAATGATACACTGTGGGTTTTTAAAGGCTGATGGATAAATGTAGATTTAAGTTAATATTTGTATTGTAAGTGCTTTACAGAGAAATTTAAGATACAATTAAATAATTAAAACAAAACAAAAAATAAATTTATAAATACTTGTAACTACAAAGTTAAAAACTTTATCATGATATTTTAAAAGGATGGAAGGGGAATAGAAGGTAGTTTTATAAAGGTGGGTCTTTAGCTGGGATTTAAAAGTGGTGATAGATGGGGAAGACCTGGCAGAGGGGGAAACTGAACAGCAATGGAAAAAGCTCAGTCACCTTTGGATTTTGACTGAGAATGTGGGACAGAGAGAAGTAACTGCAGTGGATCTGAGGGGTCTGGATACAGAATATAGACTGAAGAGATCAGAGATGTAGACTGGTGTCAGACCATTTGGAGCTTTGAAAAGAAATAAAAGAATCTGAAATGAAAATTGAGGACAAATTTGAGGACCGAGACCCAAGAGAACTGGCTAAACCAGTAGGGACATGTTCAGGACCGATAATAAGAACTTCTGTTTTACTTTCATTTAGCTGAACAACATTTTTGGCCATCCAGCATCTAACATCCTTAAGACAACTTAAAGAGACTGAAGATTGTAAGTATTTTCACTGTATCAAAACCGTACCAAAAGCAGCAGAAACATCAAATAAAATTAAAATGGCATGGATTCCAGCATCTAGGGACAGCAACACTTTAATTTTCTAAAATTAAAAGTGTAATAAAAACAAAAACAGGATTTTTAAGCCTCTTTCCACTTTTATTCGAATACAAATACAAATACAAATAACTTTGCTGCCTCAACAAGTACAGATACAAATACAAATACTACACTGTCTATCAGGCAGGCTCAAATGCAGAATGTTTATTGAATAACTCAAAAGACTGAGACACCGGAACAAGGATAACTGACCAGAGAAGCAGAGAACTCAACAAAAACTGAACTGAAAACTGGACTTAAATACACAAGGAATGATTACAAACTGAACACAGGTGAGTGAAATAAGACACAGGTGAAACATAGGAGGTAATCAACAAAAGCAGGAAAACACAGGAAGTAAAAGGTAACAAAACACAAGAAGAAAACATTTCAAAATAAAACAGGAATTACACTAAAAATCCCAACACATACAGAAAGTCCTGGCAGGATGTGACAAGGAAGTCTCAAGTCTCAAGTATCGATCATCATTGTACACATATTAGCATGCTGAACATTTAGCTCAAAGCACTGCTTTGCCTGAGTACAGCCTCACAGAGCTGTGTGTGGCTGTAGGTGTAGTAGTGCAAGACACTGTGCAACTATATAAAAAGTCAATGGAAAAACACAAGTGAAAGCACATTTTGCACAAGTTGGCACAGTTAGATGTGAAATTGCATCCATGCAAGTTCATAACGTTTCAATTTGAGCAAAAAAGTTCAGATTTATGAACTTTATGAACCTAATAATGAATGTACACTGATGAGAAAAAATGAGAGAAGCTGGAGGGAAATGGAAGAAGGAATTTGAATTTCTTGTAAGTTCTAAGATTAGTCAGAAGCTGAGCTGAACACAGACACATTTCCACACACGGCCAGTGTGTCTGTTTCTAGCTAGCTTACATCTACAGTCTGTACAGTCGATATAGTGGCTGAGGCAAATCAACATGGACTTCACAAACAGTCCAGAAACTGAATTTGTGTGAATGACACAACGCAAAAATTTGCTTTGCTTTCTTTCTGAACACACCTTTAGTCTTCATGTATTGGTTATGGTAACATTGTACTCACCAAATTAATAGCAACATTGCTATTGCAAAGTCAAACAGTCAAACAACTGGACAGTTTATCCAGACTATCTAAACCACCACTTTTGGAGGTAAAACTGAAAATAATCCTTCATTGCAGAGGAACACTGTATGTGCACTCAACTGACAGATCGGATACAAAATCAAGTGCCCAACCTTGTTTTCTCTAAGCTGAAGGTTTGTTTAACCCCCTGATTGAGTGACTGTATTTCTAGCTCTGTCTGAGCATCATCATCTGTAGCCATGTTCCCATATCTCAGGATTTAACTCTGCAATAACTGAGATTATCCTTTCAGGTGTTCATGGTGTTTAAAAATATTTAAATGCTATACATAACATTGTTAAGAACCATAGTGGGATCTTCAGTATCATCAAAGGGTTGTTTGAGTCATTGTTTAGAACCATCCCTCTGATTGCTAATGTCAGCCTCTTGGTTATTCAAGAGCTTAGCTCAAAGCTAGTGTAATAAGAATGAAGTAGATTTACCAGTAAAAGGGGGAATCTTGATGGAGCTACTGGGCCATAGAGCGAATGTCAAACCTTTCATTAGTGTCTTCATTTGGGGAGTGGTGACAACAGTGGCAAGACCTTTGCTAGCTGAACATTGGGCACTTAAGACTGGGGGATGGTGGGTGACAGGGGGTCTTGGATGACTCCTGGCTGCTGGTGCTGTTGGAAATAGCTTTTGCAATCTCATAATAATAGCCATCTTTGGTGCAATTAAATCATCCATTTTTCCCCTTATGGCCTTCACCTCCTGTCACATACATGCCTTGGTTTTAATATCCACCACAGATTGGGGAGGGAAGAAAGGGAGGATTCTCAAAAGCTGGAGATGGAGTGCATGGAAGTAGGAGGGGGATAAGGAGAGAGAGGGAGAGAGAGAGAGAGAGAGAGAGAGAGAGAGAGAGAGAGAGAGAGAGGTCAACAGAGACAGAGAGGGAGAGAGAGACAGAGAGGAAGAGACAGGCCTTTTGTGTGTGTGCAGATTAATTAGAATCCTTCTGGACTGCCATTAGAGCTCATTAAAAGGAGCCACAGCCATACAGGCATCAAACAAAGAGCTGGGACTGAACCCCGATCCAACCCCCACCACTGTCTGCTCTACTCACAATGACTGTGTATTTGTGTGTGTGTATCTGCATGTGTGTCCATCTACAGTATGTGTTTGTGCAGAGAATATATACTGTATATATGTGTGTGTATATATATATATATACACATACAAATACAAATATATATATATATATATATATATATATATATATATATATATATATATATATTGTACATGGTTGTATGCATATGTGTGAGCATGTACATGAATGCACATGTGCATGAGTACATGTGTGAGTGTGGTAAGACTAAATCCACTCCTAAACCAACACAAAGTATGTGTATTCGTGCATGTGTGTATGCATGTGTTTATGTGTGTGTCTTTGTGTGGATGCTAGGATTGGTATGTAAATGAAGCATTATGTTAATGATATTTCCCCTCTTTTTTGGCTGAGTCTCCACAGGCCCTGTTAGCATAAATGATGCTCCCCAGCCTAGCCGGCTGAGGCTCGCCCATTGCCACTAAAGGGATGAATTAGGCCTCCGAATCCCAGATCAGATCCTTGTTCATTTTCAGTAAGGATTGGGCTGGGGTTCCACATGCATTATGATGAGAGTGTTTATGGGTGCTTATTAATGGGTGCCCATGGTGGCACCGAATGATAATGTACTGGAGTTATCACAGCGATGTACAGAACAGGCCTACGGCTTTGACAATTAGAATAACGACCCACAAAGCTTTGGTTTAAAAAAAAATAAAACACAAAATAAAACATAATCACTGGTTTTATAATATAACTTCTGAGTGTGTGTGTAATGGGTGGAGGGTTGGAAAGTGCTGTATCTAAAGAGTTTGAATCTGACCATTTTCATGCCTTAAAGGTTAAAAACTCACAAGGGAAGTTTTAAAATAACCACTTAACCACTTAGACTTGAGATTGTTCTGCTAATATTACTTATAAGAATGCTACTTTTAATAGCATTTATGCAAACAACAGTGATCAAAATGTGTATTAGTTGTAGTTGTACATGCAAAAAATGATACATTGTGTAAAGGATGAAAAAAAACAAGCTAAAACAAAAGAGATTTTAAAGAGAGATTTTAAAACCCTACTTACTGTCACATTTCCACACACCTGGCCAATCTCTGAGCAAAGTGGATATGATTATTGGATTGTCTGTTTTCGCAGTCACAGAAATTGTTGGAAACAGACCTCATATTTCTACATTGGGAAGCTGTGGGAAGAGGAGGATTCAGTGCTGTTCAACAATCCAACAAGCACTTAGTTTGAAACATACTGGCCCCTTAATTTGGCTAAATCCAACCCAGACAAGACTGGCTCCACTTCAAAAAGGATTTATTAAACTGCATTCTGCAATGTTTGACCACAAGGCTGCAGAAATATTTGAAAACACTCTCACAGTAATGAGTGTTGATGTACTAATGGATTACCAAGTTGGTATGTCTAATGTGTTACCAAACAGTTGCCTATATGTAAACATCCAGTACACAGAGCAACATGAGCATCCCAGTGGAGTCATGTGTCCAATAGACCAGTCATGTGCTCAACAGTCCAATATTTACTGTTATTTTAGTTCCAGTTTGGTTGAGCAACTCCTATAAACAATACCTGGCCCTCTATGCTCTGCCAGACGTTCAGTGTTCTTCACTTAATTACTTCAGCATCTGTTCAATACACTAGCTTCAGTGAGATCATAAGGTGGAACTGTCTTAACCATATTTACATACGGAAGGGTTGGAGTGTGTCACAAAGATTAAACCATACAGTCCTTTGAACCTAAACAAGGAGCTGAAATTTGTCAAAATCTGAAAACTGGTCTGTTGATTCTCAGTGAGATCAGCATTATTACCCTTTTGCATTACATGAGTCATTCTATTCAGTGTCATTTAAAAAATATATGCAAATATAATACAATAAGGGCCGGATCCACCGAGAATGGATTCCGCCCGCTAATAGCACTGTGAATTGCGTAGCATTTGCACCTGCAATCTGCCCCATTTTAAGGACCTATTCACAAAAGGTTTTACGCTAATGATATGCCAGTGCAAACGTGCCCATGAAGTTTTGCAGCTGAGTGCAGTTTGCCCTTGTTTTGCGTTTTATTGAGTGAATAGAGCAGTTTCCAGTGTTTCAGGCTTTTCTCCACATTACAGCACACAGATTGGTCCATAGTGAAAACTGCAGAGAGCACAAAAGCCTCAAATTCCATGTCTTTAATTAGCAGAGGTGCACATACAGAGCTCTCCAAAATCACAAACCACACGTGGCACAGCAACAGTAACTCCATTAACACCAGATAGGTCAGGATCTGATGGTTATTAATGTTCTGTGTTCTGTTACACATCTACACAGGTCAGCTGTCACACACAGATTCAGGTTTATACAGTAGAACTGTTTGTAATAAAGCAGCGCTTATGGATGAATCCTGAGCTCCATCAGCACTGTCAGGAGATTTTTATTTTTAAGTAGCTGAAAGTCCGAGATAAGCCTACCACCCCATACCCACTTGACTCTCCCTCATTGTCTGACTGAAGGTTTTGCCCTTGATATCATCACATATCAATTCAATATCATTCAAGCCTCAAAAGCTTGAAGATTTGAAGAGAGAGAGAGAGAGAGAGACAGAAAGAGAGTGAGAGGAGTTAGTGTGAGCATAGTTAACACCAACTCTCTGAAGACATTAATAGCACCACTCTAACTGTGTGTGGCAATTTGTGCTGGTCTTTGTGAATTAGATGGTTTTTACAACAATGCTTATTTGCATAGAAAGGGGCCAATTCTGCACCACATGTATGAATATTAGCTAATTTACATACATGTAAATGCACAGGCGTCCCATGATGCTATTTGCTTGGCAACGCAGTTTGCAGTGAATTTCACCCTTTGCGGGTGCTCTGTGAATTACACACTATCCTTTTGTCTCATTTGCACCAATTTAGCGGCTGCAAAAGCCGCACAATCCTTTTCTGGATTTGGCCCTAAGTGTCTAAATATAATGCTTTTGTAGCCTATTTCATCGGGAGGTTGTGAATACAAAATCACCAATCCTACTGTTTGGATAAATATCTATTCTATGAACACAGAAATACTGCTGTTAGAAATTTAACAATTGAAATTAATGTTCTGAAATGGTATGTTTTCTAAAGCATTTGTCATTCTAAAAAGCTTTATAGCTGCTGTAATCATTTTTTAAATTTATTAATTGTTTTAGTTGAGCCTATCCACTCTCATCAGTCTGGTTTCCAGCAGCAGCGGGCAGCTGTTTTCAATGAAAAGCACTGATAAACCCACTGTACACAACCTACCCAGCACCAAACAGCAGACACACAAAGTTAGAGACTATGAAAATAGTGGAGCATTCAGCAGTTATGGAGACAGATATTTTTCTCATGAGTTGGTGGAGACCAAAACAGAGCTTAAAGGAGAGTGTACATTGGACTTACATTCATCAATTGGGCAACAAATGAATGCTAATGTGGATCAGTGTCTGATGTACTGTATATAATAACTGTTTGTTTATATATTATCACCTTATAAGGTTTATAAGGTATACCTTATATGTTGTGTCAATGTTGTGTTTACAGCTTTTTGTGCTGCCCCAAAGTTGTCAAAATATCAATTAATATTGACTTAAGTCAAATATATTTCTTTGTGTATGATTAATTATTTTTTAATTGGAAACTTTGACTTTACATTTCACTTTTGACCTTGAGTGTCTGCAGTCATAGAATACAGTGTAACAGCACTGCCATATTTCAACCTTGTCTCCTAGAAATTACATTCATATGACTAAATTGAATTGTAATGCAGGCTGAATTACATTTTCTCTCAACATAATGACAAAATGCCTGGGAACATAATCCAGATAGCTGGGAAAACAATTTAGTCATATATAAATGCCATTTCTAGGAGACAGGGTTGCATATTTATTAAAGTTGTGTCACTACAGGTGTGCTGATGGCTGCCAGAGAGAGCACATCTACTGGCTGTCGAATTATGGCATATATATATATATATATATATATATATATATATATACATATATATAAACTATGTGATGATCACACACCTGTTGAGCAAGAAATTCTTTATATGTAGATACTGCATGCCTGTGACATTTGCCTGTCCAACCACCAGAGGAGAAAGCACCTAGCAGTATATGTAAGCAGGTCGCAATCTAAACCACAGAGCGTCACCAAGAATGTCCGGTGGACCCAAGCAGAGGTCTTGCTCTTTAATGCAGCTATTCAGTAGCAAAGGAAGAACGCCAGGCCTTCTCGACAAAGTTGTGGCGGACTTGCCGATTCGTACCAAATGCAAGAGCCTGAGGAAGCTAGTACAGAAAGCTGCTAACAAGTCCCCCACAGCTGTGACACAAGGTGCAATGTCACTTCCAGATCTTGTGGTGGAACTCCTGCACAGGTCTACAACTGCCCAGGTGAAAAAGCACCTTGAGGGGAGTCGAAAAATAGCTGCCAGTGCGGATGGCATCCCACCACTCTCCTCCTCCCCCAAGGCAATCAACCAATATGTGCAAGGGTTGATTAGAAAGCTGTGTAAGAAAAGCACTCACCAGTGCATGTGGAGAGCAATGAGACCTCCCAGGGTGACAGGTAAATGCCTCAAAGAACATGCAGACTAAATATAGGACAAATCAAGCTCTGCAGTGAGATGGGTGTTGGATAGCATGGATCATCTGACTTGTCAGATTGATTGTCAACTGGTCACTGGTACATACAAAATCTGGGAAACATGCATCAATTTCAAGGGCTTTGGACAGTTTGTGTCTCTCTCAGACACTGACAGCCACCCATTCTTCCTTCCGTTATCTCCTGCAAAAGTGTTAAGGACAGTATAGAGAATGTGCCAGGCCAGTGCGTCTGGACCTGATGGCATTAGGAGGAATACCCTTCTATGATGGGATAAGAAAGGCAAAAAACTGGCAGACCTATTCAGTGCCACACTGTACAATGGGAGACTGCCCCAATGCCTTAAGAGAAGCAGGACAACTGTGATCCCAAAGGCATGCAACCAGGACAAAATAGACGATATTAACAATTGGCATCCAATCACCATTGGTTAAGTGACTCTGAGAGCCTTCTCAAGCATCCTGAAGTGATGGTTGGCCAAGGCTTGTGCTATACACCCATGCCAGTGGGGTTTTATCGATTCAACAGGTTTTTCAGAAAACCTGACAGTCCTTGAGGGACTCACCAGACTGAGCAAGACAGACAAGAAAACCCTCGCAGTAGTGTTCATCAGCCTGGCAAAGGCATTTGACACAGTCTTGCACAAACACAATATGGAAGTGCTGGAAAAGAGGGGAGTTGATGAGATAATCAGAGGTCCAATCGTGGCAATTCAAAATTAAAATCAGTTCACTAGGTGTGCTGTCCTAATCCTCTTCTATAATCAGAGATCTCACACCTTGATTCCACTGGGCATGGCTGCATCGTGTTCCGCTGTTTCAGAAGCAGAATGCTGCCTGTACCTTGTGAGGCAGCTGGCTTTGCGAGATCATGAGGTCACACGAGAATTGCAAGATCAAGTGGGAATCTCAAGATCCCCAACAACATGGATGTAACAACCATGGATGTATAAAGAGAACAACAAAGTTCTTTGTCTGTCCAACATTAACTTGCTGTTGATTTGGTCTTTTTTCCTTGGTTTTTGTGCTTCTACCATGGGTAAGTAGGCTACGTAGTTAATTGTTTTCTTTTTTTGTCTGGTTTAATTGTGTTTCATGTTGTGTTTATTGTTGTTATGTCCTATTTGTTGTGTTGTAGCCTACAGACAAAGTTAATAAAGTTAATAACATGGATCAAAGATTTGTGGCCGTTTTAGCGTTAAAAATACATTAATCCTCATAATTATTTTGTATCTATATTTCACATACCTCACCTGTGAGCAGGAGGAGAACACTTGCATTCTCTGCCACTTGAAAGTCTATGGGGGAGGGGTTGGGGGCTGTAGAAGGACTAGGAGTCAGTTTTGGGTGCATCCCCTCAACCAGCGCAGGAGACAACAAATGGATTTTTATCATCTTGTGGCTGAACTGAGGCTGGAGAGCCAATGCCATAATCAATATTTTTGGATGAGTGAAGAGCAGATGGATAAACTTCTGTCCCTCGCTGGCCCTGAACTGACCAGACAATCAACAAATTACAGAGCTGCCATAGAACCCAAGCAGAGACTGACTGTTGGACTGAGGTAAGCTTGAAATTTCATAGATAAGAAATCACTTACCACAAGCTTAAGGAACTTCAATATACAAAATTCTCACCCAAATAAAAGCATTTTTTTAACATTGCAAAATAACAAATATATTAAATAACTGTTCAACTTTTTAAAATAGCAAAAGTAAAAAAGAGGCATTTTCAAAACAAATTAACACTTTCACATTTTCAAAACAGGCAACTATTTATAATTGAGCATGTTTTTCTTTGTACTACAGGTCTGTGAAGTAAGACCGCCTAGCTCATGTCTTCCCATTGTGGGTCACAGCTGGAGGACAGCATTTTAGTGAATGGTCCTGTTGGTCTTGTGATGTTTTGTGGGGGATGGGTAATTGGCCGAAAGCCTACTGGCCTGGAGGTGTGACTGGAGTGCCCTGTGATATCCCGAGTGGGGGTGGGGGTGTGGGGGGGTAGTAGTGTGTGTGGTAGAGGGTAAATGGGTTGCCAACCAGCTGTATCTTGTTGGGGGACAGTAGTTTGGTGGTGTAGGGCTGTGCCTTTTTCAAGGTTATGCAAAATGTTCAAAATTCCTATTTTGGCTTGTTGCCTCATGTCCTTGTCCAGTCTGGGCAACATTGGCACATGGCTTAGTGCAAAGTGGTATGATTCATACAGCTCATCATTTGGCATATGCAGTTTGGGAATTGGCTCTTGTAGAATAGACATCAGCTGCTCCCCAATGTCTGTGGTCTGTGGCTCTTCCTTTTGTCTTTTGTAGCATATTTTGCCACTGTTGGTGTGGACATTTGCCCCCTGGGGCTACGGGACCTAGAGGGCCTATCCCTCTCCCAGGAGGTTGTGGGTAGAGAACGTGATGGGGCTGGTGATCCAGATGTGGTCCTCTGTAGGTGGTGAAAAATACCAGGGGTACAGCAACTGGATTGTTGCTCAGATCCAAATATCGATAGAGGGGTACCAGATCTGTCCCTGTCTTTCACATCCACTGTTGGTGGATTGTGCAAGTTGCTTTTGAACTATATAAAATACACAACAGCAAAAACAACGGGAAAAAAAAAATAGTCCTTGTGATTCCTTTATGTCACAGGAACAGTTTGCATAGGAACATCATAATTTTACTTTATAATATTTATTTTATAATATTTCACGACCTTTGCAATACACACGATCTGCTCTGTGTAGCTTGATGCGGCTTCCATCAGAAATAGACCAGGTACTAGGGGTGTGCCTGAATACAAATACATTACTTTACAAAGCACTTTTTTTTTTTTTTACAAATATTTGTTTCAGACAAATATTTTAAAAATGATTTGTTTTCAGGAAGAAAAAAAAACATGTCAAATACCAGTGTGCAGGACGGTTACATCATTATCTCAGTCTCTGTCCTCTGCTCCGCTGTGATGTCTATCAGAAGGTCTCAACGAGGGGAGTCACATCCACCTGCTGCATGATGCACATTTTCTAATATGGCGATCAGTCACTGAGTTGGGGGTGTTCCCCAGAGATAAAGCTGAGCTACTGATACACTTGAAGTGCTCTCAAGGGACTCTCCATAACCTCACTGGTGTTTGCAGAAGATTTGGTGTTGCTGAGCAGATCTTGGGACAGCATGTCCGAGAACCTTGCAATGCTGGACAAGTTCTCTAGTCTCATGGGATTGAGAACAAACCAAAAGAAAAGCCATTGATTTCTGGTTGGGAAACAGCCCAAAGAAGTATGTTATCAACCAGTGAAAGGTGTGGACACTCATGGGAGTGCACATTCATAAAGTGAGGGTTCAGGAAACAGTGAAGTATCTGAGCGTCCAGATAATTCACTGGGAGGGGATCCTGAGATAATTCTTGACATGGCCCAGAAAATCTCAAAAGCCCAGTTGAAACCAACCCTGAAGGTCAAATTACTGAAGACATATACCCTACCCAGGGTAATCTACATTACAGATCACAGTATGGCCAGCTAGACACTCCTGAACCAATGTGACAGGAACATTCAGGCTCAGGTGGCTGCACATGGAGCCATTCATGATGGATGGCTTGCTGTACATCAAGTGTAAAGATGGCGGACTAGGGCTAATCAAGTTGGTGGCATATATCCGCCATTCCAGGGGTCAAAAGGAGACAAAATGTCCAATGGTTGGTTGGGAGATCTGGATGGAGAGGGGTTCAAGCAGTCTGAGCTGATAATGGTGGTACCACTGTGGACAAACATGCTTCCCATCTTCTCGCTACTGATGAGAAGCAGAGGGTTCAAGGGACAGCTGCAGCAATGCCGATTGTGCAACTGAGAAAAGGAGACCATACAGCATATCATAGGGAAATACATGGAGCTCAGGGAAAATCACATGAAAAACCATATATATGCAATCTCCTAAAGACAGAAGGTAAAGATTTAGGTTGGCACATGGTGAGGGAGAAGAGACTCACCACTGAGGAGGGTACCGTGGGAGTACCCAACCTCATCGTGGTCTTGGGAGGAGGTAACCATGATCCTGGAGATGAAAATTTGCTTTGAGAAGTCCAAGAATACACTGCCAGTTGTGGAGTGAGAGAATGTCATAAAGTACAAGAAGTTCAGGAAGGTGGTGAAACAGCTCAACCCAGACGTGACCATGGTGTCAGTGGGAAGTGGTACAAAGGGAACTTCAAAGTACTGGAGAGAACGGGAGTCAGTACGGCAAGGGCCAACAAATTGGCCACCATTCTAAGAGGGTGCTTCTGCTGGACACGCACAAGCTATTGAGGAATCTGGCGAGAGCATGAAAGCCTAGGAAGCAGCTTCTGTCATGCAGATTGGTTGGGGAGGGGCTTGGGCCATTCCTATTTGCATAGCCTGATGAATGTCACCTGTTCATAAGGAGGTATGTGTTTGTGAGATGTGATCACTCATCCACTTCCCTACAATTGCTATATAAGGCTCCATGTTCCACTCTGTTTGTGTGCAAGTTTCATTCACAAAAAAAGTTCCCAAAAAGTCAAAACATGGCACAGCTTCAAGCACTGTTTTCAGAATCAGGAGAAAAAAAAACATAACAAATTTAGGAGTGCCAGTAGTAGAGACTCTGAAACAATCAGAAAATATGCATCCAGCTGACGTGTAATCAGAGCAGCTCTGCGCTATGACAAAAATAAAGAGGGAATTCTTTGACATTAAGCTAGATGCTTAAAGAATGTCTTCCTAAAGCAAAGCGCTCCATGACTAATATGAGAGGTGGTCAATTGACAGTCACAGAGATATTAGAGGAGAGAATTATAGCCTACAGCAGGTGATGTTACACTGTCAGCTGCAACACAAAATTAATCTGGACAGAGACCTGCAGAGAGACAACAACGCATCTGTAGGAATGAATGAGAAGTTTCCTAGCAACTATTGAAATGTAGAAGTTGCTGTGCCAAAATATGCCAATAAAAATGAAATCTAAAAAAATCTTTGAGTAATCTGGCAGCAATGATGATGAAAATACGGCAAACAGAATATTGATTTTGTATTAAGTTTGTTTTAGTTATATATTTTGTGAATTTCAATATCATATTTAAACTCCAAATTCATTCAGATTCGGACATTGTAATTCTAAATCGAACAAGTGTTTCTCCCCTTTGAAGAAAGGCAGAGATGATCTATTCATGACACGAAGGACAGGTCGTGACCACTCGTTCATTCAGTTTGTACCTAAGAGAAAATTCTAAATTCTACAAGAAAACTGATTAATGCCACAAATGTTCATAAATCTCTTGTGCAAGCCTCTTAAGAAGGAATCTGTTCATACAAGTGGTTCTTGCATGAGGTCTATTGTGCAGTTCAAGCCATTTGTCTAAACAACCTTTAAAGTGATAATCCTTCAGATTATTAGGGATGACAACGGGCTTTAAGAACCAGTTGTACAAACAGATTTGTTATAAAGCAGCACATACGAGTGATTTAAGAACATTTGTGACATTCATCAATCATCTTGTACTTTCGTATGAACAGAATTTATAAGTGGTCTACAGATAGTCTCTGCCTTTATAATGTCTTAATCTGAATGAATTTGGAGTTTAAATATGATGCCAAAGTCAACTAAAATAAAATATATAACTAAGCAAAATTAACACAAAATTAATATTCTGTTCACCATATTATCATCATCATGGCTGCGAATTTACTGAAAGGGTTTTTTTAGATTTTATGATTTTTATTGGCATATTTTGGTGCAGCAACTCTCACTCAGACAGCTGCCTCTGTGTATCTCTGCAGGTCTCTGTCCAGTATCACCTTGTGTTGCAGCTGATGGTGTAACATAATATAATATAATATAATATATAATATTCTCTGCTCTAATATCTCTGTGACTGTCACATGACCACCTCTCATATTAGACATGCAGTGCTTTGCTTTAGAAAGATGTTTCTTAGCATCCAACTTAATGTCAAAGCATTCTGTCTTTATTTCTGCCACAGCACAGCACTGCTCTGATGATATGTCATTGTATTTATATTTTTAGAGAGTTTTAGGATAAAAATACATAAATGCTCTTGCAGTGTCTCTCTGGTGTCTGTCTGCCCACCACCTTGGTCCAGACTGAAACATCTCAGCAGCTGTATGGATTACCATACATTTTGAACAGACATTCATGGTCCCTTGAAGATGAATCCTGCTGACTATGGCAATCTCCTAGAGCCACCAGCACGTCATTTTGTTAATTCGTCCAACACTTTGGTTTATGATGAAATACCTGCAAAACTAATGACATCCCCAGCCTCAGCTGTAATTGTGGCATCAGCATATTAGCATCGGCATTTTGAGCATGTTAGCATGCTGACATTGGCATTAAGCTCAAAGTATCCCTATGCCTAAGTACAGTCTCACAGAGCTGTGTGTGTGGTTGTAGAATCTTACCTTTGTTAAATCAATCTTTGATGCTATTTATGTTTCATTTTTCAGCAATAGCCATAGAATGCATTTGCAGTCTTTAACTGACTCAACATACAATGGTTTCTATTGTCTCTGGTAAGATAAAGCAGCCACATTCTCCAGAGCTCGTGGATGTAGGGAGAAGGACGTCAGAACTTCTTTGCTTAACATGCTGTGACTGCAGTCTGGACCAGGACAAGCAGCGGAGAATGGATGGATTTGACTTCTCTTTAACATGTGTTTGACTTTTTATCTAGGCTATTTGCAGCAATTTTGCAAGAGAATCAATGATGAAATACTTTATGCAAAAAAAAGAAGAAAGAGAAAGAAAAGTGATAAAAAAACAAAAAAAAAAACGGGGTACGTTTGTGTACTAGTGTGTGTGTGTGTGTGTGTGTGTGTGTGCGTGTGTGCAAGAAAAAGAGACTGTGCCAGTTTACCTCACTAGGCAGCATATTGTAGCAAGCTTGCCAGTTAGCGAGGGTTTATGCAGGGCCATTGCCTCTGATTATCTTTAACATCTTGCTGAGTGAACTGCACTGGGCTGCTGGCACTGTTTCAGACACACACATTCTTACAAACACACACACAGGCGCGCACTGACAAGTGACAGTGGAGCCAGAAGGACCGCTTATTACTCTCTTGGCCGAGCTCATTCGAACTGGACTTTTAATCCATCAACAATGATGATCCTGGACCTGTGAGAGAGAGGGGGGGGGGGGGAGTGTGTGTGTATAGATCTACAGCTTATAGAACATCTCTAGAAGCTCTCTCTCATTTCAGCACTGTGTGTCTGTGTTTCCTTCCTCCAGAGGACCAGCATTTCAGGGTCATCAAGTTTCTATTTCCTTTCTACTTCATTTAACTTGGGCTCTGTGGCTAATTGTTTTCCTAGTGCCAACATGGCCAGGGACCCTCTTCTCAAATGCCACCAAATGAATTTGTGGCACCCAGCACCCGGATGGCTACCTCTCATTCTCATCTGTCTGTACTATCATGTATTCACACACACACACTCACATGCACTTGCACACACTGGTCATGTTAACGTAATGAAGCATGTTTGATGATCTATAGCATGGTGTGTGATGTCTTTCACTCACATCCCACAGGGAAAACTGACATACAGTAAGTGATTTTGTCAATGGAAGAGTATTAAGATCTTTTACTTAAAGTCTCCCTCTACTCAAAATTAGGTTTTTCCTCTTGTTCCTTCAGTTGGATGTTTGAGCTTCACTGGACAGAATGATGTATGTGCAGAACTTGACACTAGGAATCTGTTCACATTCATCTGCAATAGAGGAAAGTTTCTCTGTGCTCATTGAAAATCTGAGTGTACATGTACAAACATACCGAACTCGTGCAAACATTACCACCCCTCATCCTGCCCTGCCTCCCCTGGGACCAAGAGCACACTCAGAAGAAAAGAACAGTGGAATTCAGCAAATTACCAAACAACAAATTTTAGAGAGAAGAAAAAAGTAAAGGAATAAATTGAATAATAATGCATGAATAATAATAAAAAGTAATAAAATAAATACATATTATTATAGATAGTAAGTATTTAAAAAAAAAAAAAAAATCAGTCAGATGGTATGATATATCAGAGAATCAGTTCCTTTACATATTCAATAAATGGGGACCATACTTTAGTAAACTTGTCATAGGACCTGCTCACTGTATTTCTTATTTTCTCAAGCTGGAGCACTATCCATCTCTTGAAGGGGGTGTTTGTTGGATTTCCAATTCATGAAAATTAGTCTACATGCTATGAGACTATTATATGCTATTCCTTTCTTTTGCACGCTTGTGGCATGAATTTCCACTGGTGTTAGGCCGTATTCAGACCAAATCAGGCATTATGGAGCACCGCTGTAGGGTTGAGCAGAGGTGTGTGGGGGTGTGGGCGTGTTTGTGCTCTAGAACGTAATTGCTGTGAAAAAATCAGATAATAATGTTTTATTGATCTAATTCACCAGCTTTCTCACTACCTCTCTTTGTTCACTCTCTAGCTCACTCGACCACAGCTGCTCTCTGTCTCTCTCTCTCTCTCTTTTTCTCTCGACCTTTTTAAAATGAGTCTGGAAGCTGACAGCAAAGTCTAACTTTATTTTTAACATTATCAAACAAAGAGAAATGTCCTCCCGTCCTGCGTCTTTGTACTCCCTCATGGCAGTGTTTATCTGATCAGTCTGATCGCCAGCTGTGATTGGCCACTGCAGTGTGACGTCGGGTTGCGCTTCTCAAAACTTAACTCTGGACCAACTTTCTCGCTGCAGCCTAAACGCACTACCCCAATTGCAATGAATGGGAGGACTGGCATTTTTGCCGCACTGCCTGATTAGGTCTGAATACGGCCTTACTCCAAAGATGGTGTATTACATAGAACTGAAAGGTAGAATACGGAGTACCAGAAATTGATTAGGGAGGGATAGGACTAGAACATGTGGCCTAACAAGACTGGGTTACAGCATCTAGTGTAGGTGGTGTTAATAGATGGCTATATTTTAGCTAGTTTGTCATTGGAGTAATGTATTCTGTGGAACACCTTGAACTGAATTAACCCATGTCACATACAAATAGAGGAAGTATGTATAGCAGAGATGCAATTTACCCTGACACTTTCAGGGATTACCATTTCTAGGTCGTGTTCCCAGGCTTTGCGTATTTTAGTCCTTGTAAACAGATCAATATTTTGGATAATATTATATGCCCAGAAAATTAAGCCTTTGTAAAATGGATTCAAATGTAATATTTCATATGTAGAATCTTTATTTGGAGGTTTGGGGTCAGTGTGGCAATGTTTGGAAGCAAAGCTGCAAGCTTGAAGATATCTAATCTAATCTTGGGATATCATGCTCTTTGTGTAAAAAACCAAATAACATGAATGATTTGTCATCAAATAGGTCTTCAAAGAACATTAATCTGTGTTGGTGCCACCCAGCAAAATTTAAATTGATTCATGAGAGTGTGAAGAGATGACTGAAAGACAGGACAAAAGCCATTCATCTGAATAATATTGAAATGTTTGTGAAAGTCAGATTTTAATGGAATTAAACACTACAAGGTCGGAAAAAATCTTAGTATTAGTGCTTACTGACCATAGAGCAGATAACAGGGAGAATGGGAAGATTGATGTATGTGAGGTGAGTTCCACTGTTGCCCAGACAGGCTCATCGATATCAGAAAATGCCATCACCCTGTATGCCAGTTTGGAGATATTTGATGCCCAGTAATAATGAAGAAAATTAGGGAGAACCAGCCTTCCTTCAGATTTAGGTCTTTCCAAATAGATCCTCTTCATTTGAGGTTGAGATATATTTCTCTAATTTAACAAAGAATTGTTTTTGGAGCCAGACAGAGAGTGCTTGAAATAAATTCAGAAAGTAATTTTGAGGGCATTAACACACCCAGCTAATGAAATCGGGAGGCATGACCACCGTTCTAAATCTGCTTTTGTATGATGATCATTGATGTTCAATTTTGAAAGAGAATTGGTCATATTTTAGTGATTTACCATTGTTGTTTACAGTAAAAAGTAAGATTTTGGTTAAATTTAATTTATAGCCTGAGAAGCTCCCAAACTCCTGTAGCAGTAAGAGGTGAGGTATGGACTGTACCGGGTTGGCTAGATAGAGAAACAGGTCATCGGCATATAGTGAAACCTTGTGGATTATATCTCCCCTTGTAATACCCCTAATTCCTCTGTCATTCCTGATCGTAATAGCGGGGGTTCTATGGCTAAATTGAACACATATGGCAAGAAGCAACAGCACTGGCGGATACCCTTGTATATTGGGAAATAATGTGATATCAAACCATTTTTTTTAACAGCAGATCTAGGGCTGTCATATGAAATTCTAATCCATTTCCAGAATGTTTCCCCAAATCCAAATTCCCTTAAGACTACATGCAAATACTACTGCTCTATCTTATCAAATGCCTGTTCAGCATCTAGTGATAAGATTGCCTTAGGTAGCTGTACTGGATGGGTTGAATATAATATATTAAGGAGTTGCCTCACATTGGAGAACGATTGTCACCCTGCTATAAAGCCTGTTTGGTTTTGATGTATAATTGTAGGTTTCAGCTTGTTTAAGCGGTTTGTGAGAGATTTGGTTAGTATTTTGTGGTCACAACATTGGATACTGATGGGTCTGTCGAATGAGCTGTCAAGTGGATTTCAATCCTTTATTTTTAGCAATACTGATATAGTTGCTTGTGTGAAAGTTGGCAGTGGACTGCCATTTTCAAATGTTTCATCATATATTGGTTTAAGAATGGGTGCTGGTTTGGAAGAAAAAGCCTTGTAATACTCAACTGGAAACCTATCTGGTCCTGGGGCCATTACGCTGTGTGTGGAGTGAACTATGGCTTGTATCTCACTGGTGGTAAGTGGTTCATCAAGAGAGGTCTGAACATCGCGATTGAGAGTGGGAATCTCTAGTATATCAAGGAAAGATTGTATTGCGCATCTATTTTATTTATTTATTTAAATATCAAAGAGATGAAAATCTGAGTAGTATTTCTTGATTGAAAATTGATTGTTAATATGTTGAGTGTCGCATATCTGGGCCAGTATATATCTCTGTAATTTGGAAATTATTGGACATTTGTCTGAGTTGATGTGTGAGTATTCTACCTATTTTGTCTACATGTTCATAGAATTTGTGTTTTGTTCTAAGTAGATTCTTCACTGCCTGATGGTGGATAGGTTATTAAATTCTATTTGTAGAAGGAAAAGCTCTTTATGGAGATGCTGAATATTTTTAGTCCAAACCCATTATAGATTGTTTGATTTCAAAAAGACGTTTATTGCGTTGTTTATTCATGTGGACTATGTATGAAATAATCTTACCTCCTATGTAGGCTGCTGGCTATTTGATCAATCAATCTTATTATTTTAAAACGTGTTGTTGGCTGTGGTTGTTTGTTTTGCTGAGGGTGTTTTATTTTGTCTAGTTTCCCTTTATCTTTTAAAGCATTGATCAGGAGTAGTGCTCCTAATGATGATGGCATGCAACTCCGCCTTTATCTCCTAAAAGAGCACAAAAGTAGTAATAACCTGCAGTATTGCACAATGAAATATGCATGTGTTGTTTGGTATTTCTGTTCCTTGTCTTCGATCAGGTGAAGTTGGCAGGTTGCAGCAGCAGGTGGTGCGCACTCATGAGTGTGTGTGTATATGTGTGAGGAGGAGCGGAAGCAGGTAGTTGTGTCAGAGGGCACCAGGAGGCGTGCTGACTAAGCACTCAGCCCGACCCTGTGAGAGTTGGCCTGCAGGCTGGCTAAATCCCGGGATCCACAGTATATTTTTTGACCGCCTGCTCCCACCTGCAGCAAAGTTAAAACTGCCTGCTCCCACAAGATATGTGTTGGGTCCCATGGGATCCCAATCCCAATGCAGTCCTGTAGTTCAGAGTGACCAGCTGTACCAGGTCACTCTGACCAGAAGTGACTGCAACATTGTCGGTTAGCTGTCAAATATATTTCCAGCCTGTTAAAATGATTATAGCTGATCTGACGTCAGCCATCTTGATAGATATTACTATACAGACAATGTCAATTTAAAGCTCTGTCATTAATGTTTTATATTAATGTTGTAGAGTTGTTCTGAATGTTGGATTAACAAAAAAGTGAACTCTACTGGCTGATGTTTATGTTGTTTTCTCATCCGTTGAGATCTTTTGCATTAAGTGTAATGCCATCAGTGATATTTCAGTGTTCCTGCTAAAAACATACACATTTCATTTAAACAGATGGGCATTTGCTAGTCTCAGTTCAATTATTTTCACAGGTCAAACCTCCTGAACAAAGTAAGATGTGTTGAAATGCTTATCTATAGAATTTAATAAAAGATTGCACAGGAGTTATGAGTGTAGTCCTTCTCTCCTGTTTACAACTTAGAACACACTACAAACATACAAGGCCACTTTTGCCTGTTTGTCCCCCAGTGATTTATGTGATTGTTTTCTGTGACAATGATACTAATTACTGATAGTAATCTCTTTTGTCAAAAGGGTGCTGTCCTTTCCGGCAGTATATGCCCAGCCAGGAAAGTATGGCAGCAAGATATGGTGGCCTGTGATGCACAATCCAGCTATGCTTGGAAGATGCAAGTCTGCACAGGGAAGCAGACCAGTGGAGGCCCGCAGAAGAACCAGGGGATGCGGCTTGTGCTTGATATGACAGATGGACTTCGAGGGCATAATGTCATGTGTGACAATTTCTTCGCCTCTTATGAACTCAGCCAGCAGCTCCTGAAGAGGAAGATCACCATTGTTGGCACAGTTAGAAAGAACAAGCCTGAGCTCCCCCTGCACTCCAAGGGGGAAAGAGGCCTTCTCATCAAAGTTTGCCTTCACCCCCACCACCACTCTAGTTTCTTACCTCCCAAAGAGGATAAAAAATGTGGTCCTCCTGAGTACACTGCAGAAAACAGCTGAGTTCAGTGATTGTGAGAACAGGAAGCCAGCCATCATCTTGGACTACAACCACAACAAAGGAGGCGTGGACAACCTGGACAAGGTGATCGGAACTTATAGCTGCAGGAGGATGACTGCCTGCTGGCCCCTGGTCATCTTTCATAACATCACTGATGTGTCATCATACAATGACTTTGTGATATGGAACATGATCAACCCTACCCGGATGCCTGATAAGCGGAACAAGAGGAGGGTGCTCCTGGAGAAGCTGGGAAAGGCACTTGTAACCCCACACATTCAGAGAAGGGAGTGCCTCCCCTGCACAGCAGCCTCTGCAGTCCTTGTGAAAGTTGTTCAGGAGGCTGAATCTTGTCCTGATCCACCTGAGGCTGCAGCTGGGGCAGGCAAGAGAAGATGTCAATCCTGCCCCCCAAAGAAAGACTTTAAGACAAATACTATGTGCTGCAAATGTTAGAAATACATCTGCAAAGTCCATTCACACGCACTTGCATCCTACATGTGCTAATTAGAGTTCATTGATTTATGTTCTTCATGTTTTTGTTTGGTATCTATTATCTTATTTTATTCTTTTTTATTGTTGTTGTTTCTAAACCTTGTGGGTGGGGGCAATGGTTCAAAATATGGGAGAAGACTAGTATTTTGTAGTTGAATTCTTTGTTGTTCAGTATATAAGAATGTATCACTGTTGCCAAAAAAGTTTAAGACTGTTATTGTTCCTCTCATTAAAATGCATTCAAAACTACTTTCTGTGCTTTTCTTTCTTAGGCTATACAAGTGCTATCTCTTGCTAAAAAAATGAATGTTTACATCTATGCAGTACCTTTAGCAATTATAATAATAAAAAACATCTACTTTAGTAAAGGTGACCGGTGTGTTGTAATAAAAACAAGTGGTGTCCACTGATCAAATGCAGTCTTTCTGCACTGTGAAGAGGGAAAACCCAGATATTCACAAAGTGTGTGAAGAACATTTTGTTTCTTCAGGCAACATAGATTAGGGTTTTAAAATTAAATTAAGCTGCTTTATTTTAGAGATTTAGTGAAGGTGGGTCATTTTTGATCCTTAGGACAAGGGGAGTATATAGAATGTTAAGACTACACAAGGGTTAAATATGGTTAATTCTCTGGGTTCTGACCGTAAAAACAGCAGCATAAGTTACATGTGTAGCCATAAGTGTAGCAGCACAGCAGCGACATGGTTGAAGTGGTATAAAGGTGTTGACTTCCTGTGTGAAAGCCAGCAGTGTTTGACACAGAGATCAAGGTGTCCTCTGTGCTGCTGGGCTACATGAATACATGCATGACTTAGTGCCTATTATGCCAGTGCAGGTCCCAGAGCCCCCCCCCCCCCGATCCCGCAGTGTGCAGATATAAGTGTGTGTGCACCACCACGTGTGTGTATGTGTGTGTGAGTGATCCCACCACTGCAGTGTCTAGGAAAATGTTATGTCTTTCACCCCAAGGAACCCAATACACAGCAACCTGGTCGTTCACATTATGAAAATGTTATGGATGATATGGAAATGATTTTGTTGTTGCAGGCTTTATGGCAATGCTGTGTTATGCATGGGAGATGCATGCCTGTATAATATATAAAGGCTGCTGTTCAGCCTCAGGTCATGGAGAGGACAGGTTAGTGGATATGCTGGCTCAGGACAGGAACTTCCTGTCTGAGACTGCAGCAGGAAGTAGAAGATCTCCACTGTTGGATCAAAAGTGAAGGTGAAGTTTGACCTGCATTGTCTAACAGTTGTAAAAAAAAAAAAAAAGAAAAAGAGAGAGAAAGGAAGCTGTGACGACCCCTCCATGAACTCCAGAATGACACATGTGCTTTCTGACCTGATGCCCCTGTCTGTGCTTTCCAAAACCATTAAAAATCAGTGTTGAAAAATAACTATATTTTATGATGTGACAACACTATGGTTAAGGTCTGCTTGGGTGTAGAGAAAGATCATGGGTTTGTTAAGGTTAGGGAAACATTTTGGTTTGGGTTAAACTTTAGAAGGGTTAGGGTTTTAAAAAAAGAATGTTGACTGTTGGTTGGAAACAGGAAACAGCGAACTCCTGTGTTAAAGTCTAATGTTTCGCTGATCCATTCGTCCACCCTGACTGCCTCTCTTTGCTCTTTAATAATGTCACCTGATTTCCTTCTTTGCTCCCATCATAATAACTACAATGGAGGGCCTCTGTCACCTGAATATAAATATATTTTTTAGGGTGCTTGCACAAACAGCTGATCTGGTCATTTTTTTGGGACAGTCTAACCTTTAAATATACATACATATGTATGCACATGCATACAGTACATGCATCCATATCTCCATTGTATCGGGGTTGATGCAGACATATCAGACAGATTTCATAAACCTAGAGAGCCTGAGATTTTCAGTCTAACCTCCCTGAAGAGGTTGAGGTAAAAAAGAACATAAGTGTAATAACAGCGTGACAATGTAATGATGTTCTACTCCTGTTCTCTTTCTATTTATCTCTTTTCTGTCCTTGTGTCTTGATGCTTGTTACACAAAGCCACAAATGCTGGCACTTCAGATTTTTTTTTTTTTTTATACTGTTTCTGCTTATGTTGGCAAACAAATTACTCTCAGCTTTGCTATATTTAATAGTGTTGAGCCTCATGGCTGTTGCTCTATCTTCCCCTTCATCAGATCAATATGTGGAAATACCTTCATTGATCCTGGTACAGCGACTTAACACTACGAGGCAAAGCAAAATGTCCACTCATGCTCAACTGTACACAACCTCTGGCTGGGATATAATCTTGTGTTTATAGTAAGAGAACAAGCTGAAGCTTCTTGGCTCTTTTTGCATCCTCAACTCTGCAGATACTGTTGCTGGAACCTTGGCACATACAGGATGATCCAATGTTACAATCACAGGATGGTCTAGTAATTTATTGCACAATATATCTTTACTATTGATCCGTCATGGAAAGACCTGCAGCAACTGCCAGGCTAATAATAGGTCCACAAATGCCTTTAGTGAGTCGTGAGCCCACCTGGCTTTAAAAATAAAAGGGGGAGGGGTATTTTGAAATGACCACTAACAACAAACAAAGTAGGAGATCCAAAATGTCTCTTTTCCTTCCCTAGTCATAGTTATGTTAACCTCTCATGGGCCAAAAGGACTACAGATAAACAAGACTAAAAGTCTACAGCCACTCTAGTGACTCTATGAGGCTGTACTCAAGCACGTGATGCTTTGAGCTAACTGCTCACAATGACATAGCTGATGGGAATGTCATTAGTTTTGTAGGTATTTGGTCATGAAATAAAGTATTGGACAAATTGTTGACAAAAAGTTTGAGCTGATGATGGCACTAGATGAAAAGTTAAGGGATCACTAAAATTATTACAATTCATCCTGAAGGGAACATGAATGTGCAAACAAAATTTCATAGCAGTCCATTCAAAAGTTGTTGGGATATTGTCAAGATATTTCACTCAAAAAACATAAATGTCAACCTCATGGTATATATATATATATATATATATATATATATATATATATATATATATATATATATATATATATATATATATATATATATATATTAGTCTGGGCCAAAGTGGAGGACTGACCAACTGACAGGATGACATTGGCATCCCTAAAACCACACCATGCTCACCACCTTACTGTTAGATGTTATCATGCTAACATTTGCACTGCTAAGGTTGATGGGAATGTTTTAGTTTTTGCAGGTATTTGGTCATAAAACAAAGTATTAAGTTAAAATTTATTACCTGGTGATGGTTCTAGATGAAAAGTCAGGGGATCAAAAAAAAGTCAGCAGGCCTCATCCGCTAGTATCTATGAATGTCTGTACTAAATCCCATGGGAATCCATGGGAATGTTTTTGAGATATTTCAGTACAGACCTCAGAGGTGGATTGACCAACATTCTGACTGCCAGACCAACATTTTCTTTAATATCCTAAAACCACAGTTTGGAAAGATAAGTGCCAACATTTTCAACTTTCATTAACTCATCTTTGCTTCAGTACACACTTCCTACATCTAATTCATGTTTGTTCAAATCCACTCTAGTTTTTGCACTGACTTTATATACAGTCGTGCCACCTCTAAAAGGTGCTTTGCATTCAGTTTGAACACAACTTTATGAGCAGGAGGGATGATAGTCATCAGTTTAACTTCCTGTTCAAATGTCCTCACCAGTCTGATGACATGAAGTACTGACCCTACAATCCTGGTTCTCTAAACCCAGAGTTGCCAGCCCACACATTTATCATTGAAATTAGCTGACCTGATTCTGCAAGTCATTTCTAGGGGCTTTGAAAAGCAGTAAATAAACAATGCACATTTGTTTTTTATGCGTTGTCAAAGCTTTTTTTTTTTTTTTTACTTTGGCTGATTAAACTCTGCAGAGAAAATGAGAATTTCAAAGACAGATACAAAATTTTGCAGGCTGGATTTTTTTTTGATTGACACCACACTTTTGAAGCAGAATCCAAAAAGATTGAGCACACAATCACATCACTGTGGACTGGAATGAATCCACTGCAGGACTGTGTTTAGATTAGTTCCTTAATACATGTTGCAGAATGTTAGCTGAATATTTTCCTGGAGGTACACAACAAAACCATCCTTTTTAAAAAGCAAATGAGATTTTGAAGTAAAAATAGAGTTATGGGTTGATTCTGATAATTGGAGCAATGACTTTGAACATGTACAAAATTTTAACTCCACATGCTTATAACCCACTTCAGATAAAAGTTATCTATTTCAGTAATATCAGGTTAGAAGAAGTTTACAGTAAAAGTCAGCAAACATATAAAATACATGAAAATGTGGTACCTTGGCCCAGTTCTGACACTGAAATAATAATTTTGAATTTTGAAATGTAATTTTAAACTTAAGGCAGAAAAAAAAATATAATGACTTGCAAAGAAAGCAGGAGCACTTCAAAATTATCTGCAGTATAGACATTATTCCATGTTAATGTTAGTATGTTAATGCTATTACACTTCATTTTTACCTAGTCAAGATATCTTAAGAAGTAGAGCACATCTCCCCTATAGGTTTGTATGTGTAAGCTACAATAGCACAGTTCAAAGAATTATCATTCAGCTCTGGGGATCATGGATGTCTGTACAAAATATAATGGCCACCCATCCAATAGTCAAGATATCTCTGGATCAAAGTGGTGGACCGACCAACACTGCCAACCATAGAGCCACCTCTTTGGTGTGGCTGAAACACATCAAGACATTCCTACTTTTGTCTGAGCAATAATCACTAAAGGTATAATGATGTTGTTATTGATGCTAAAATGAAAACCAAATAAAGGAAAATTGAATATACAAGATTTATAAAAACACCTTATGGTTTAGTGATTGACATGTATATATTAAAGAAAACAATGGCATTGATCTTTCTATCTGTTAGAGGAGAGAGAATGACCCCCCCTTTCCACATCTCTCCTCAACTCCTCGTTACTACTCTGCTGTTGTCTCTTTGCTGACAAGGTTAGATCAGACAGGGACTGGCTGGTCTGGCATATGTTACGTAGACCAAAAATTTCTGTATGTCAAGGACCTCCCAGAAAGACTACTGACCCTCAAC
Organism: Thunnus maccoyii; assembly: GCF_910596095.1. NCBI lineage: Eukaryota > Metazoa > Chordata > Actinopteri > Scombriformes > Scombridae > Thunnus > Thunnus maccoyii. Next base: position 25,755,673 of record NC_056553.1, on the reverse strand, counting down.
TTGATACAATTTGGCTCCACTGAGACCCCATTAAATAAGATATTCTGCATGCATGCATGCTGCATATGTCTTCGCATGCAATTGTTTTCTAGGTGGTGAGATAACCACAGCAAATATGAGGAAACCTATGTTAAAAACAGTCATCATCATGCATCCTCACACGAGGATAACTTCTAGTAAGTCAAATAATGGTGGGTTTATTCATGCTTTGTTGGAGGCTCAGAACAAACATAAAAACCCAGCCACAAACAGTACGACTTCAAGATGCAATTTCGGTGAAATTTAGGTTGCAACAGAAGGTAAAGTAATAGGATGATATGCAAGGAAAGTGAATTAGCAAAATATTAATAGACAGAAATACAGTAAATATGGGTAATTATAAAGCAACCTGCAATTACAGTGTTAAGTTTAAATACTATGAGGATATAGATGAACAGCATACCACTTTACAGCATATTCAGAATATACAACATATACACTGTGTTTATATCAGCAGGTCCACTGGTGACTCATAATGAAGGATGATTCACTATGTCAAATTTATTTAACATAATGGATTCAATATGTGAGGGTAAGGACACAATGTGTAATTGTACTGTAATTAGTAGAACTTGTTTCTGGCCGTATGCAGCCTCAGAGAAAGATCTGCAAACACTGCCGAAGGCTGAAAAATTAGAACAACCTCCTCTGTCTTCCAGTTTTTTGTTTTTTTTGTTTTTTTTGTTTTGGGTTTTTTTTCCAAGATGTTTTCATCAGATACACCCAGTGAGTTTTCATTGGTATCAACGGGGAACCATTTTGGAACACAGTATCTAGTTCTCTTCATATATCCATGGAACTGATGTCTTAGATACATTGCCAATATGAATAGGGTGCAGAGATATATGTTGCAGTGAGAAGAGTATGTCATGTCAGCATAGCGGTGGACTCACTAATGCTTCACCATATGAATGCAGGAAATAGCATTCACATCATTTTTTCTTTTTTGAAGAACCCATGACTTGGTGTCTCTCACTTTTTACTTCTTAAACCAAACATCCAACCCCATGTGAAGGTCGTATTATAACTGGTGTAAATTCTGAAATATACTGAACAATGTACATAGTGTCCCCAACGATGCATGTTTTGTATGCAGAAATTGTGGTACTGTATTCTTGCTGTCTTTCACACTCATATTCTCACACACACACACAAACACATACACTATCACAAGATTACAGTCTTAATGTGCCAAATACCACCCGCACATTTCTTAACACATTATGGAGACACCCTGTCAAGACACGTGTGGCATTTTAATTTATTAACCGTCAGAACCTTCCAATCGACATGGACTGCGGCATTTTGTCACGTGATTTTGGCAAGGTGCTATCATTTGTTTGCATAAAACAACTTGACTTAAATCTGTTTTCTGGCTCTACAGTATATTTCAGAAAGAGAGACAATCTCAGCTAACCAAGTCTGATCTCTTTTCCACAACGTAATCTGGGTTGGAGTGATTGCTGAATTTCCAATCTGGAGAGAGGAATTTGAAGCTTGGAGGTGTGGTAACAAAAGATGACTGCTCTGTTTCTTACTGAGGACTATTGATTTTTTTCTTGAGTCTGTATATGAGTTAGGAAAAAAAATTACAAAAAAGGAAACTGGATATTGTTCCTATAGATGCTACAGGCCAGGTTTTCGAGCTGGTAGAAACTAATGAGTTACAAGTACACAAAACCATCAGCTCCTTAAAAAGCTCCAAAAGTAGAGATACTTTCCAATTTGACACTATGATTGTCAAATCACACAAAAATAATTTAACTCCCCCTATTGCTCATTTTATTAACTTGTCTTTTAAACACAGCTCCTTTCCTGATAACTGGAAATGTGCTATTGTCACGCCTATTTTTAAATCTGGAGACCGCCTTGAAGCCAGTAACTACAGACCAATAAGTATACTGCCAGTACTCTCAAAGGTTGCTGAGAAAGTTGTCATTAAACAACTGACAACATTTCTTAATACAAGCAATTTTGGTCTACATTGTATTCAATTTGGCTTTAGAGCAAATCAATCCACCGAAACTGCTACCTTGCACTTAATAGAGCAAATTAAATCAAGACTTGACAAAGGAGGAGTAGTTGGTGCTGTATTTTTAGATCTGCGTAAAGCTTTGGTTCAGTCAATAATAATGTTTTTATATCAAAACTCTCTAAATTTAATGTCTCATCTAGAGCACTGGCATGGATGTCTTCATATTTATCCAATAGGATACAATGTGTTAAAGTTGGTGACACATTGTCCAGTAACATGAATTGCACAATGGGTGTTTTACAAGGGTCAGTGTTAGGTCCCCTATTATTTAGCCTATATATTAATGATCTCCCTCAACAGTGTCATGATGTACATCTACAAATGTATGCAGATGACACCATTGTGTACACACATACAAAAACAGCTGAGTTAGCAGCTAACAATTGCATTGGAAAGGATCACACATTGGCCTGATCAATCATTTATGAATCTAAATGTAAACAAGACAAAAGGTATGTTTTTCTCTAAAACTATGGTACAACCTCCTAACGCTGATATTTTCATCAAAGGTGAAATAATTGACATAGTTACTGATTTTAAATATCTCTAATATTCTTTCCCATATGTCTTATTGCATCACATGTTGGGGGCAGGCTAGAGAAACAGCCATAAAACCACTTGAGTCTTTATACAAACAAACTCTAAACACTCAATGTCAATGCATTTCCATCACTGTAGGGTACTGGAGAAACACAATTTACTGAGCTTTGACAATTTTAGATTATTCTCAAATTTGTGCCTAGTTTATAAAATTTTAAATAGTCTGGCCCCTTCTCCACTATGTGACTTTGTGTACACTCGCTCAGTAAGTTCTATTAGATCCTCTAGAATATCCTCTATATAAGATTGTACCATGCCATTTCGTCGCACTGCATTTGGGCAGTCAGCTTTCTCTGTGAAAGCCACAACTCAGTGGAATGCCCTACCTGATGATATGAAGAACTGTAGTTCTATCAGTACATTCAAGGCCAAACTAAAAACATTACTAAAGACCAATCAGCTGTGTGACCACTGAGTCTAGTTTGCATTGTTAGTTTCTGATTGACATTTTGGGTGTATGTGATGTGCTGTTGTGTGTAGCTTTGTATTTTGTGTGTTCTGTGGTGTGTTCTGTGTGTTTTTTTTTTGTTTGTTTTGTTTTTTTGTTTTTTATTTTTTTGTTTTTTTGCTTTGTACTGTTTGTTGGTGTGCTGTTGTATGTTTTGATTGTGGGGAACTATCGAGCTAATTCCGGTGCAGTGCATCTTTAATGTTTAAAACTGCACACTGTCCCAATCAATAAATCAAATCATATAATGCTCTTGAAACATGTCCCTCTACCTCGAACCTAAGCTAATGCTAGCTTACTGGAAACACCAAGCGCTTCATACTTGGGCTAATTTTAGCTAACTAACACTAACACAAGTAACATTAGTGAAATATTGCAACAGTAGTCTAACTCAGTGCAAGTCCTGGAGCCGAGGAGAGCAGCAGGTGAGTCAGCTGTCACAGCTACTATCACAGCTGTCATTCACAGCCCACACGGCAGACACCAAAGCCTAATATTCATCTTCAAATCTTATTAATGGCAATAATTTCCAAAATGACTACCAGCACACTTATTACAAGGCCTGAATTTAGTGATTGAGACCATAATGAAGCCAGCACCTAGCAACCATCAGTGGTATTGCACTTTAAATACTTATACTTAAGTAATTGTACTTCCACAATGGCTTCTATTTCAAGCTGTGGTTGTTGCCGCTTGGTGTAAACAGTCTCCATCTCTAACGGATGATTTAACCCATTCCAAATTCTCAATTCTTAATAAACAACCATTGCTGTTATATACCTCCTTAAAATGCTTTCCAATTGGATAATCCACATTTTGCTATTGTATTGCATATTTGTGTTCAAAGAGTCTGTCTTTAAGGCATCTTTTTGTACATCCTATGTAAAAAAAAACAAAAAACAAAAACAAATTACAAACAAGACGATGTACTGCAAAGGTGGTGTTACAGTTAATAAAATTTCTCTGATTGTTTTACCAGTTTTGAAATCAAGAAATGTTCTTGTTTCAGTGATGCTGGAGCAAGAATCATTATCAATCAATCAATCAATTTTTATTTATATAGCGCCATATCACAACAAAAGTCTTCTCAAGGCACTTCTCACATAGAGCAGGTCAAGACTGTACTCTTTAATTTACAGAGACCCAACAATTCCCCCATGAGCAGCACTTGGCGACAGTGGTAAGGAAAAACTCCCCTTTAACGGGTAGAAACCTCAAGCAGAACCTGGCTTTTGGTGGGCGGCCATCTGCTTTGACCGGTTGGGTTGAGAGAGAGAAAGAGAGAGGGAAAGGGGGAAGGGGGACAATAGCCAGGGAAGGATGCCATCAGGACTGTGAAGGACCGCGAAGGCTCGGCCCAGAACCCAGGGTTTCCTGTGAGATGAGAAAACACAAAAAACTCCGGGGAAGAAGCAAAGTTATTGACATGCATTGATGTTACATGAATGCATACAGATGGAGAGGAGGAGGAGGAGAGAGGAGCTCAGTGCATCATGGGAAGTCCCCCAGCAGTCTAGGCCTATAGCAACATAACTAAGGGCTGATCCAAGGCGAGCCTGGTCGGCCCTAACTATAAGCTTTATCAAAAAGGAAAGTTTTAAGCCTACTCTTAAACATAGAGAGGGTGTCTGCACCCCGGACCAAATCTGGTAGATGGTTCCACAGGAGAGGAGCCTGATAGCTGAAGGCTCTGCCTCCCATTCTACTTTTAAAGACTGTAGGAACCACCAGTAAGCCTGCATTCTGGGAGCGCAGTGTTCTAGTGGGATAATACGGTATTATGAGCTCTTCAAGATATGATGGTGCCTGACCATTAAGGGCTTTGTAAGTTAGGAGAAGGATTTTAAATTCTATTCTAGATTTTACAGGAAGCCAATGTAGCGAAGCTAAAATGGGAGAGAGTGATCTCTTTTTCTAGTTTTAGTCAGTACACGTGCAGCTGCATTCTGGACCAGCTGGAGAGTCTTTAGAGACTTGTTAGGGCAGCCTGATAATAAGGAATTGCAATAATCCAGCCTAGAAGTAACAAATGCATGAACTAGTTTTTCTGCATCTTTTAGGGACAGGATGTGCCTGATTTTTGCGATATTACGTAAGTGAAAAAAGGCAGTCCTTGAGATTTGATTTATGTGGGAGTTAAAGGACATATCCTGATCAAAGATAACTCCCAGATTCCTTATGGTGGTGCTGGAGGCCAGGGTAATGCCATCCAGAGTAGCTATATCATTAGATAATGTGTTTCTAAGGTGTTTAGGGCCAAGCACAATAACTTCAGTTTTATCTGAATTCAGTAGTAGAAAATTGCAGGTCATCCAGGTCTTTATGTCCTTAAGGCATGCTTGGAGTTTGTTTAACTGATTGGTTTCATCTGGCTTCATTGATAAATATAATTGGGTATCATCTGCATAACAATGAAAATTTATGGAGTGTTTCCTAATAATATTACCTAAAGGAAGCATATACAAGGTGAATAGAATTGGTCCAAGTACAGAACCTTGTGGAACTCCGTGTCTAATCCTTGCCTTCACGGAGGATTCATCATTAACATGTACAAACTGAAATCGGTCTGATAAATAGGACTTAAACCAGCTTAATGCAGTTCCTTTAATGCCAATTAAATGTTCCAGTCTCTGCAAAAGGATTTGATGGTCGATTAGCCATCATATCCTCTCTATGTGCAAAAGAAAAAAGAAATATACCTTATGTGCAGTTTCAAAGATTAAGGAGGATTTGTGATACAACAACAGATTTTGATAGAGGTGGCCAGGTTGTCAAATTGCATGCTATATTAACAATTGTTATGTAAGAGCCAAAAATGAAACACAAATCCTCAAACTTTTCTTTTCTTGTAACATGGTACAGCACACAAACAAAAAATATTAGATCATTCATTCCAATTAGGCTATTCTGAAAAGTCAGTACATTTTCTGTGGCTGCATCAACTACAAAAAGCAGGTTCATGTAAACATGAGATTGGTTAAATGTTGACAATACCAGCATTTATTTAGATGCTTATAGTCAGGTCTCAGGCTAACTGTCAAGTGACTCACTCACTGTCTTTTGCTGATAGTCAGTTTGAGTGTAATGACTAGAATCACACATGATTGAGCAGTACAGTCAAATCTAAACTACTGACCAGCAAAGTCCAGAGAAGTGGAAAAAGGTGATAAGAAAATAAACTAATAGTAGGGAGGTGGGTCCAGGGCGTTGTCCTCCAGAAGAACATTTTAATGATTTTAATACGCATTTTGAGAATTAGAAAATTAGAACACAACAATAAAAAATCTTGTTTTGATAAACGATTATTTTATTTACAAAAAACTTTGTTTTTAGATATATACTTGTATGAACATATACTTAACCAAAATTTAAAAAATAGCAAATTCAGATTTTCTTTGAGTAAAGTTTACTGAATTTACCTTCATTAAGACTTAGAGGGATAAACAATAATTCTGCAAGCACCAGAAATAATAATAGTAATACAATATATATTGTACATTTTTTAAACATTTTTTCAACAAACACCAAAACAAAATAAAATTACTAATTTGAACATGTGTCAATTTATCACATTTAAATGACAGTCTGCACAAGCAGAAACATTTATTAATAAACTTTATCAAATTGATTGTATTTTTTTTCTTGCAGACTTCACTTTTTCATCAAATTAGAGAAAATCAAATTAAGTACTCTACGGATGCAATTTTCAGAGAATTATCTGAAATTTACTCACTTAAACATTGGACAAACATGACAAATATTGTAATGAATGAAACATAATTGTAAAATTGCCAATTATCTTCAGTCAATCAGATAATATAAGCTTACTGTAAGTTAATTAATTACTAATGTTTGCTGAACTAGCGAGCAAAACTGGTTAAAATTGATCAGATGACACAATAATGCCAGTAAATCTGCTGGCTGGGAACTGTCATGGATATATTTTAATTTAAGTGGCAACACGTTCATAATGTGTTGGGACTTTGTATATGCAAAAAAAAACAAAAAAACATTTACAGTATATATATACAGTATAGTATTTACAGTATTTACAGTAAAATGTAGTGAAGTACAATAACTGGAATGAAAAGTTACTGTTTTTACTTGTAAATTTACAGATTAAATGATTATTTGACTATTTTAACCACAATGTCATGCTTTTCTTTCTTTTAATTTTTTTAAGTATGCATGCAAGTTTGCGCTGCTTCGCAACATGCCTTCTTCTTGCCAGCTTTTCCTGCTCAGCCATGCCTCATCGTGCTTCAGCAGCACTTGTGCATGGCTGGCAGTTAAACTCACATCTGCACTCTCTCTCCCTCAGAGCTGCTTGCTCTGTCAGAGCTTTGTCCTTGGTGCCTGCTGATGTCATGTTTTGGCACATCAACTTGTCCACTGGCCCGAACTTAATGTCTCTTTAGAACATTTCCACTACCGTCTGCTTCCGGGACAGCAAGGTGTGTTTCACAGTTTGGACCACACTCAAATTGGAAATGTTGTTGTGGTGGTGCTTCTCGGGTTGATGATGTCAGATATGAGATTGAAAGAGGATTCCACCAGCGGCCCATGGAGCACTGACAATGCAGCCCTCAGTGCTTGGCTGAGAGCTGGATATCTTATGGTCTCAAAGACAGTAGCTCACAATCTTACAGCATTGTCTCCTGAAAAGTGGGCAGGCTGTGGTCAACGGGGTACTGCAGAATCTCTCTGGGAGCATCCACATCACCAGGTAGAAACTGGCTCAACATCTCAATTAGTTTTCTCAGCCGACATCCGGTCTGAGTGCCCTCTTGCCATTGGGTCAACAGCAGACAGGCACTGCAGGGTCCTGCTCTCCAGCAGTAGCATTTTCTGCATGTATTTCCCACATGCAGTGTATGCCTGGAATTCTCTGTCTAGGAAGGGCTTCAACAGCTGAAATAAAGATGACATAGAGGCATAGTTGTGCCCCTTCACTATTGGTGGCAGTAAACATTGCTTTGGTTCAAAAGATAGCATCTCCCTTTCTGAATGTAATGTACATGTTTATAAACCTTTATAACCACCATCAGATGTTTTCGGTTCTCTCTGAAAAGCTTTTGGAACATCTCAGTTGTATATTGTGCACATTAGTTTTGATAATGAAGCAACATTTGTAAAACCTATAGTCCTGTACTATATTACTATACATGTTTTTCAACCACTCACAGGGTGTTGTGAATGGGCCTGTCTGAATCTGTCTGCCTCTTGACCCCCGTACACCTCTCTTGCAGGCAGCAGTTTGTCAGGTTCTTGGGGACTGGTGGCAGGTGTTCTGGCTTCACAAAGGACGGAGGAAGTTGGTGAAAACTTGCAGCTGCTTGTTGTGCAACTTGTGGACAGGGGTGTCCCGACTCTGAGGAGGAAGTAATATTGTCTGAGAGATGGATGTGAATTTCTGGCATACAATCTATAACATCTTACCAAAGACAGAGCTATTAGTTATTGTTTATACACAAGATTGGTATAATAATTAGAAAGAATCATTTTAAACACATTTCCGTCTAAACTAATTATCCAAACTTTATGAGAATCAGTTTCAGTGGGAGTTTATCATAGTTGAGAATCAGTAGGGTATTTATTTCATAAAACATACCTGGAACATCATGACATATTCTTTAAGAACAACCAGGACATCAGTGTAAACACTGAGATGAAGCTCTGTTTTGTAAAACAAAGCTCTACAAAATTAGTAGGCACTCACTGACCACATTATTAGGAACACCTGTAAACAAGATTGTTAATGCACATATCAGAGGACATTCAGGCCAACTCTGACACACCATTTGACACATGATGGGTGTTTCCATTAATTTGTCCACACTTGTATACCTGTTAATTTACATTACAATGGACTGAGTTACCTTTCCTGCTGAATTGACTGTGAAGAGACTGAATACGTCTATGCCTTTTTATTCACACTGTGATCAGCATAGTTTTTTTTCCCAAAGCTTCCTTGTAGAGGGTCTTGTCCTCTTCATCCATGACCCAAAGTATAGTACTTTGTAGGCAAGAAGCATTGTCTGAGTGCTGATATCAACATCATAAGCTGACAGCCAACGATGCTAGGCAAATCTCTTGGGAGTTGATCGAGGAATATTCAAATATTCACATACCTTTTGGAGGAAAGTCCACTGACAAAAACAGAAAGAACATATATTTGTCTCAGATCATGGGTTTCATTACTTATGAAACTTAATCAGAGAAGTAATGAATAAGAAGACAACCAAAACATTATTCTTTTGTTTAAAGATGTATTTATGAATAAAAGAAATATGATAATATATGGTAATATAAATACTGTAATATCAGTCTGATGTATGCAGACTGATTGCTAAATGGTTGCAGATTTCTACATTACAGTGGAAACCGCTTATAGTGATCACTTCTGTCCAGGTCACATTGGTCACTATAAGCAGATGATTATTATAACCAATTTTTTTTCTTTTTCTTAATTTGTCATGCAGATTACCATCTAATTGACATTTGTAGTGTATTACATGAATATAAAGTAATAAAATGGGCAGCTTCGCTATTTACTGAATTTTATTGACCGTTTCAAAATACAGAACAGCTGCTTCAAACGCTTGTTGTTTCACTGCTTCATCTTGTTGGCTTGTTTTTGGCAGTTTGTCATAAGCTTCAAGGAGACTACATTTTTCATTGAGAGAAAATGACTTTCCTTTTCCCGTCATGATTTCAATGTGCAGGCAGCACCAGCCTCAGGTAACCAGCTGGAAGCAGATGGGCCGTGTGTTTAGGCTGCAGGGGTGGGGGCTGCAGGGGCGCCGCAGTAGTTGAACCAGAACAACTTTTAGAGAAACACAACCTGTAACCCTGCCACGAGGGAAGACAAAAACATTACTAGGAGGAGGGGAGGACATTTCTCTTTGTTTGATAATATTAAAAGTAAAGTTAGGCTTTGCTGACGGCTTCCCAACTCATCCCAAGAGAAAAGAGAGAGTGACAGAGAGAGAGAGAGGAAGTGGTTGAGTGAGCTAGAGAGTGAATGAGGAGAACGAGCAGTGGTAGTGAGAAAGCCAGTGAATGACAGGAAAAAATCGTTATTTTCTGATTGTTTCATGGTGGTTACAATTATTTGTAACCACACCCACACCCTGCACCTCCACTGTAACCATGATCACTATAAGCAGTTTCCACTGTACTTAAGCAATGAAATCATGACAAGTTGTCACAAGGGATCTCAGTAGATCTGAGAATGAGTTGTATGTATTTATTTTGTCAGAAGCTGGTGATCAGCATGAAGGTCACAGAAGAGCTGTTCTAGATGGTTGCTGAAAGGAGCCGAAAACCTTTTTGAAGCACTGTGTATGTGATGTCAGGAATCAGTAGATCTGTTATTCTCTTGGTTCCTGACCCATCTTGCTGCCTAGCGTAACACCACAGGAATCCATCATCATGCTCACAAGGTTGGAACATGGGATGTTGGATCTTTGAAGAACTTATGCATATCCTTTTCCAGACTGCCTGCAGTGACCGTCAAGATTTCGAAAGACCGAAAGTGCTCTACATCAACAATCTTCCTTTCTGGATTGAAGTAGCTAACCAGGGTGGAAAGCACCTTTTTATCACCATTGGATGTACTTTTATCAAGGTTAATGGAAAATGGATACTTCTGTGTGTTGCTGAAGATCGTCACAGAAAAGGTTTGCCCCAAAGACAAAAGCAAAACAAACAAAAAATGGTTCAAATTTAATCTGTAAACCTTCTCTATTCATTATGATGTAACAGCATGTATTATTTGTGTTTAAATATCTTCCTAGTATATAGCTGATATACAATGAATATAAAAAGTCTTTTTCAATTTATAATTCAAATTCAATCATCAATATCTATATCAACTTTAGGTTCCTGTAGCTTAAATCAAGCCTAGCCTATTCAGCTATGTACACAACCACTGCAACACACTGAGACGTATGCACAGACAACTGCACTTGCTATCTTATGGCTTCTGGTCTCTTGGGAACTGCATTCTCAGGTAAAACACTTATAGCTGTCATGATGGTGCACGTCAGCCTGGCAGTGTGACAAAAGGGCATGCATGCCCTTGTTGGCATAATTTTTCTCTTTTGAACAGAGAGTACATTTGGCATGTCCCAGTTTGTCTACTTTCTTCAAATTCTGAGAAAGGGACAATGTGTGCTGGACTCTCTTCACCTCAGTCTTCGCCTCCACTTTAAGCCATGCCCAGTCCCATTTACATCTCACTTCTGAATCTAGCTGTGCTATATGTATAGTGTCTTCCCTCTTAAGCTCTTTCACTCTGAAAAGGAAATTACAGGATACATTGTAACCGACAGTGGTGGAAGAAGTATTCAGATCTTTTACTTAAGTAAAAGTAGTAATACCACACTGTAGGAATAATACAAAAGTAAATGTACTCATTATGTAGAATGGCCCATTTCAGAAAAATACAATGGATTATAATTATTTATGCATTAACATGTTCATTAATGTGAAGGTAATTTTAACTAAAGCTGTCAGATAAATGTAGTGGAGTAAAAAATACAATTTGCCACTGAGATGTATTGGAGTATAAATATTTATATATATAAATTATTCTATATACATAGAAATATTCAAATAAAGTACAAATTCCTCAAATGTGTACTTACAGTACTTGAGTAAATGTACTTAGTTACTTTCCACCACTGGTAACTGAGTTGACAAATGCCATGAAATTAGCTAATGCTAGCTAGTTTAGCTAACATTACATATCAGGAAGGTGGCTTTAAATGCTCAATGTTATTTACGCTGCATTGCTCTGTAAATGATGATTCAATTCAAGTGCATAAATCTACTGTATGTACAGCAATAAGATCAGTCGCACTATCATTGTGTCAGCGCTTTAACTGTGTTGGCTAATGACTCCATACCTAAACCCAGCAAGTGTCAGTGAGCAGCACCACAACTCAACACATACAAAGACAAGAAATGTGGTGGAGTGGCGCACAAGTGTTCTGAAGAACTGATGGGCCTGTTTGCAAATAGGTTTCATTCAACCATCATTGCCTACATTATTTTGGCTATATATTTTACAAATCAGTGTTCAAATATGAAATATGAAACTGCATAATAACAATAATAGCATAAAAACAAAATAACAACACATAATTTAAAAATCTAAGTAAAATAATAATTATAATATAATTAATTAATTATAAATATAATCATTTATAATAAATCTGGTCACCGTAGCAATAGTTGAGTCGCAATGGTGCTTCAGGGGGGCCCATCCATAAAAACCAAATACCCAGCCATTTACTTTCCTCTGGCGCCAGGACTCTGTTTGTGTGTGTGTGTGTGTGTGTGTGTGTGTGTGCGTGTGTGTGTGTGTGTGTGTGTGTGTGTGTGCGTGCGTGCGTGTGTGTGTATTGTGTCTGTATTATCCAAATGACACAACTATCTTGCTCTTGTTTTTGGCCTACTCAAGTGGAACCACAGAGTGACCGGCCCTCCAGGATTTCTTTCCAACTCTGCATACAACTTTTAAAGGTAAATTATAAGTCAAAATTTGAAAGGCATAACGTTAAAAGTGATATGAGTAAGTCACATATGCCAATGGTAAGTGAAATGCTAACTCCACAGTTTGCTAACATTAGCCAAATTAGCTTGTTAATGTAGTGGTCAGTGAATGACAATGACATTTCTGGCACTTTGTTTCCAGGAAGCCAAAGTGTATCATGTAATGTTAGGCCACAAAGTTAGCTGCTAATTTGCTAGTTTTTTCATAGGAAGCATATTGACCACAAATTTAGCCGCTAATGTTAGCCAAAGTAACTTAGCTGTAGTTAGCTAGCCCGCTAAGTTAACTTAGCTGCTAACATTAGGTTACATGTCCTCCTAAAAGCCTTATCAATTTTACTGATCAATACTCACATGTGTTTATTATCTATGCTAACCATTTATGTAAGTTAAATTGTGCTCAGAAAAGCATTCACCTTGTAAGTTAATGTTTCTTATTGTGGGAAACAAACTATAGCCTATAAATCGGCAGTGCAGCTGTAATGTTAGCCTATTTTGGGATTTTACACCATTATCCTCAATTGGTAAGTGGCCTATATTCAACAAATTAACCCATTTGTCATTGTGCACACTCAGTATTTACAATTTGGCATTAGATATTGGTACAAACTGTTTGGCCAATAGTCACCAGGTCTGACCAGACTACCATCTGTTTAACTTGAAACGCATCAGTGTGGGATACTGCCACAATATTCAGGGTTTATTCTCAAACAAGCTATATAAAAAAAATGATTTCAGATAAGTGAAGAAAGGTGAAATGCTTCTTGTTGGTGACACATTCAATTTATATAAGGTAAGATAAAAAGGACTAGACAAATATATACTGTATTGAACATTCAATTTAAGAAAATTTAAGGTTTTACAAGGACACCTATGTGTTCTGTTTGTGTTTTCAACAGCGGCTCAACGGACAGTGGCTACAAGAAGGATCAGGACTCCGTGCAGGCTGTGAGAAGCAGCAGGGAGCAACTACAAGCTGAGCTAGCCAAACTCGACTATCAAGGTACCATGTGTGTTGTTTGTGAGAGCAGTTAGTGCAAGCAAAAAGACTCATTTGTATTCATGACAGCTGCCATTCCTCTCTGCAGGAATGATCATTATACCTGGAGTACCAGAAAGTGATGTGTGAGATCCAGCACTTGTCCAGCACGGCTGAGGAGGTCCAGAGAGGTTTTTTAAACTCTCCACTGAAGTCAGCTATTCTTCAGACAATTTTTTTTTATTTTTGAAACTTTTTGGTCACTGTTTTTTTGCTGCTCCTGTTTAATGTTAAATACTCTCTTTTTTGGGTTCTGTTTTTCCGGCAGATTTCTTCAGTCAGACTCCCAAACAAAACTCCAACTTCCAGATCCCTGTATCATGTGGTAAAATTCCTCATCTGCAAACACACTTAATTATGTGATTACAACATGTTAGCTCTGTTTACATATTTTACAGCTTTTATTTTCATTGTTTGTCACAAATTCAAATTTAATTGTAGTGTGTGTTTCTGGGTTCATGGCAAATCAGTTTGTTCTTTTGAAGATACTGATGGTTTGATAAGCTAGGTGCTACAGGTCGGTAACTTTGAGGGGGCTATGTCTGAACAAAATAGCCATATTGCTTTCTATCAGTGGAGGAGACAGCAATAGTTTATTTGTCCTCAACTTCATCTGACCAGGAACTGGAGGGACATTGTGCAAAGTTGTGAGCTGGACAATAGGAAGGATGCTCTCACTGCTCCGCCACACTCACCCTGAAGACTTTGCCCATCTATGTGGTAGGTTGCTCACAAGTGAAGCAGCACATCAATCATGCTGCAACTCGCCTCGCTTCCAGGAGAAGCAGGAGCCTGTTTTAATTACTGAATAACATTTCTGTCTGAGCTCATCTCCCCTTCTCTCATGTCAACTCTTCTGCTGTTTTCAATATTTTTAAATCTGTAACATTTTCTCTCTCTGGATTGTAATAAACACATTTGTTTGTGCTCCATTTTGACTCCCCAGCCTGGGATCATGATACAGAGAGACAGGCTGTTTCATGCTCAGGGAGAGGCTGCCATTGCACAGCAGCCTCTCTTTCAACTCTTTCAACAGAGTTGATGTGACCACCGCCAAGCCCACTGCTGCTGCTCAGACTCATGTACCAAGAGCAGAAATTATGATATAAAATTATTAGCAACTGAAAGTATTAAATCATTAATATATTTAGTTAGATTATCTTGTAATTATGGATGTTAGAACCTTTCTTTTAAAACATTTTGTGATTATTTTTATTCCCCCCACAACCTTCTGCTCTTTCCCAGGTGGCTGCACAGAAACAGCCTACCACTGTGGCTACACGTCAGTTTTCAACCCTCAAGCTGCTCCGACCAACACCGAGTCTGGCCTGCCACCTTCTTCTCATGTACTGCTGCCCAGCAACAGTTTAAAATTTTGTTTTAACAACATTCAGGAATTCACAGGGGAAAAAATGTCAGGATTTAGTCATTGTACTATGTTTTCCCACACCCCATTTTTAATAAATGGGGCCTTCAATCATTGCCTGGAGTGGAACTTCTTTTTGTTTGTTTTGTTACAGTTTAATGTTTTACTGTTGTCGCCTGAGCAGTTCCTCCCTCTCTGAATTAAAAAAAAAAAAAAATATATATATATATATATATATATATATATATATATGTGTGTGTGTGTGTGTGTGTGTATTCTAATATATATGTGTATATATATATATTCTAATACATATGTATGGTTATGTTTTCGTTTTTCATTCTGGCATCTTATACAGTGCTTTTTTTCTCCCATACAATGTGGAACATCCCACTCCTGCACTACAGATAGAATAGTTTGGAAGTCTAACTATGTCTGTAAAAGACCTTCTTTCCATCTATGAAACAGAAATTGAAACAGTTGCTTTCCCTCATATTTATTCAGGAAGGTGCCATAATCTCTTTTTCCAGGGAGTCCCATGTGATCACATTCAAGCTTTACTAGTGAGTTATGTAGAGATGTTTACATTTGTGTACATGGTATAGGAATAGTAGTACTGC
Source organism: Thunnus maccoyii (assembly GCF_910596095.1). Lineage (NCBI taxonomy): Eukaryota > Metazoa > Chordata > Actinopteri > Scombriformes > Scombridae > Thunnus > Thunnus maccoyii. The sequence goes on along the minus strand of NC_056553.1, from coordinate 25,739,965 downwards.
AAGTTATACACAGCAAGTTGCATACATATGATAAACACCTGAGGAATGCATTTAAAACATGGAATATGTAAATCACTGATTCAGTCAGTATTGTCATATGTTGATCCAGTTGCAAACTAGGTTGTAATTGAATGCCCAATTGTGTACAGTGTAGAATGAAAAGGAAAGGCAATCTGTAGTTTATTCAATGTTGAAAAGTAAGATGTTGAAACAAAGTTTTATATAGTTATACAGTATAGTATAGAGTAATACCACAGTAGGTTAGTTATCTAAGTAATTTTCTGTATGTGATCTTCTTAGATAAGTCATTATATAATGAATTATCTATATTATTATCTAAGCATTTTAAGTAATTATTAAGTAAAGCTATTTCAAGTAATTTGATGTGCCTATAAACAGACTACCTTCCATGCAACAAAACTCTCTTCTGCTGAAAAAGAGTTTTATTGCATGGGCATCTGCAAAATGTAGGACAGAGGATAAGGGTCATACAGGAGGTATAACAGACTGCCGTTGTTTAAGTCACAGAGAGAGCAGCTAGATGTTGTGGAGAGAGTGAGCAGCAACATCTCAGTGACAATGGGGCAGTGAGCAAACGACCAAAAATCTTCCCGACACAGTTTGATTACATCGCCAATACGTTGCAGCGATATATATGTGCTAACTGGGTATAAGCATCTAATTAAAGTAGTATTGTTATAACATTTAACCAATCTCATGTTTACATGAACCCGGGTTGAATACTCACCATTTATCATCACCCACAACTATTAAAATTTTTATATACCAAGTGAAGAAAAAGATTGTATCAAAAACTAAACATGACTAGGAGACAGAGAAGGGGCACTTCAGTCTGCTCTCTCACTACTTTTTGTTTATCTTAACGTTTTGAAGTTGCTTCACATCTGACTTTGTCTTCTCCATTTTCCACTATGGGAGCGTCCGTCAGTCGATTCGGGTTTCCTCTAAATGGCTTACTCTGAAAGTCAGCTGTTCAGCTCCTTGGTGAGAAGTCAGCTCTAATTGAAAGCGAAGATAAAGAGTGTTGTTCTGGAGGTTCAGGTACTGTTTTTGGAAAGGCTCTGTTTTATTCTTCTGTAGAAAACATTTCTTACAGTGACTCAGTGACTGACAGAATGTGGTTAGAGCCTTCAGGGCGTGGATCTGTGGGCAAATAATGAAAGCATCTGTCTAATGCCATATTCATATTTGACTCTGTGTGTTTTGTGAAGAAGGTCCTCAGTTTATATTGAATGTTATGACAAAGGCCAAACTTCATAATGATTGACTTGTAATTCATCCTCATATAGGTGAGGTTATTATATTGTATTGGCATCATGAATCATTGTCTTTCCATTAATTTGTTTATTTATCAATTTTTTCTGACACCACCAGGGAGATCTCCAGCACTTACTGGTCCAATTGGAGCCACAACTGCAGGTCAGAGTGAGGTGATTTATTTGTTGGCCTTGTCTGCCCAAGACATGGTTTTGAAATGCTGTCTTTTTTTGATAGTCAATACTATTCGAGGCTGCTAATCTAAATGCCAAACAGCTCCCACCTACCCCTCATTTAGGTCTACGCTCTCTCCCGTTCACTACGCTCTTCCAATGAAAGGCACCTGGTAGTACCACCAGTACAGGGCCCTAAGTGACTAGCCAGACTCTTCTCTTCTGTAGTTCCCTGGTGGTGGAACAAGTTACCAAACTCCATTAAATCCGCAGAGTCCCTCTAAATCTTTAAGAAAAAGCTAAAGACCCAGCTTTTTCGTAAACACCTCCAAACCTGATGGACTTATAAAATTAAAAAATAAATAAATTCAGAAATAAATTCAAAAAAAATTATTATCCACTTCTATGCACTCTATGCATTGCCTCTGTGCACTGCCTGTTGGCACCTGCATCCTATCGGACCTGAACGTAGCTTTATCACACTTATTTGTGTTGTTCTCTCCTGACTAGGTCCTTGCTTGTGTTGTATCAACTCTCATGTATGTTGCTTTGGATAAAAGTCTCTGCCAAATGAAATAAAATGTAATTGTAATTGTTACAATCCTCTCTTTACTGCACTCAACTGTTTTGTTGGTTGAGTGATTGAGTTAATAACAGGTCAAAATGAAATTTGGCTGTTATCATGGTTTTGTGCTCTCTGCAACGGTCGCGTGTAAAGGAAGAACTGATGACCTTGTGTCTCATTACAACAAAGTCTTCTCCTCTAGCTTGGATTCTCTTGTTGCCCATAAAATCCATACCGTCTGTTTTTCTCATCTTGCACCCCGCTACACCCTAGAACTCCGCTTGAGAGGCTCTACAAAAATCTGGCCTGGCCTGTCCACTCTGAGGCTTATAAAGAGCATATGAAAACTTTCAAGGCAGCTCTCTCTCAGACCAAAACCACCTATTAATCTAACATCATTAGTAACCAACAACACAACCCCAAAATGCTCTTTTCCACCACAAATCGACTCCTTTATGAATCCCTACAATCAGGTTTTACAGCCAAGCACAGTACAGAAACTGTGTTAATCAAGGAGGACAGGTGATAGAAAGCTATGATATCCAAAGGCTCAATGCACAGACCACTACTTTTCATCATCTACATGCTTTCTTTGAGTCACATCATCAGATTTCATGTTAAATGCTTGCCTGCGGTTCAGACATCTGACAGCAGCCCATCTATTGACCCGGTCTCACTGATTCCCGTCATCACAAACTTTAGGCCCAAGAAATACCTCCCTGCTCACACAACTAGAGCTACTGGTAGTTATTTGATCCATCTTACCTACAATCATAAACAGTCTGTGCAATCCATCACTCCAACTAAGTTTGCCCTAGTCACTGCTAGGTCTCTGTCAAACAAAACCTTTATTCTGAATGATTTGATCACATCTCGTAATTTGGATTTTCTGATTCTGACAGAGACATGGCTAAAGACTGGGGACTGCTGCCATTTAATCAAACTCTGCCCTCCTGAATACAGTTATTTTAACTCCACAAGGTCCATTGGCCGTAGTGGTGGCCTTGCAGTCGCCTACAGCAACCATTTTAACTGCAAACATATCAATGTTGATAATCTTTAGAGTTTCGAGATGCTCATGTTTATAATCAACAGTCAAAACCCTATCTAATATATCTCGATCTACTTTGCCCCGAACCAAACAACAGCTTTTTAGCAGAGTTTTCTGAATTCCTATCCTCCATTGTCCTCAATCATGATAGAATTATTCTTGTAGGGGATTTTAACATCCATGTCGATGATACATCCAAGCACTTTGCTACTGAATTCCTAAACATTACTGATTCATTCAATCTGGTGCAACATCTTTCTGGTTCAACACATAACCGAGGCCACACCCTTAACCTTGTTTTTACTCTTGGCCTGACTATAAACTCCCTCTCATTGACTGATCTTCTCTCCAACCATAAATGTATTCTATTTGACTCCTACATCCAGGCAACTGCTCCGAGGCAGAAGCGAACAGTATGTTCCCGCATTTTTAATAACCAGTTTGCTTCAAATTTCTCATCTATTTTTTCTGATATATATAATAGCCTTATTCAACCCTCTAGCATTAATGATTTGGTCAATAATTTCAATAATCTGTGCACCTTTGCATTAGATGCCATCGCACCTATTACAACCAGGTCAGTAGCAGCAGCTACCAAATCATCACCATGGGTAAATGATGATATCTGTAGTTAAGCAGGAATACAGGAGGGCTGAGTGCTGATGGAAAAAGACAAAACTCAATGTTCACTTTCAATACATGAAAGAACTTTTAACTTCACTCAATCAAAAAATCAAGGATGCAAGAACAGCTTATTTCTCAGACTTAATTTCTGCTAATAAACACAATCCCCGAGCTCTGTTTAGCACAATCAATCAGCTTGTACAACCCGCCCCCACTATCTCTGCCACCTCAACTAAAGACTGTGAATTGCATTTATCATTTTTTGTCAACAAGATCAATAGAATTAGATCCAACATTGTGCTCCCATCCACCGCTTTTGATCCACCTAGTAGTGTTTCAAATTTACTAACCCATTTTGCCCCCATTACCATGCGAAACCTTATAGAAACAATTTCTCATCTGCACCTGTCTTCCTGCAATCTTGATATCTTACCCTGTAAATTCTTTTCAGAGGTCCTTCCTGTCATTGGCCCTGCTGTGCTTGCTATTATAAACATGTCCCTCACCTCTGATCAGTTTAAGACTGCCAGTGTTCAGCCCCTTCTAAAAAAAATCGGCCTTAATCCAGCCGTTTTGAACAACTTCAGACCCATCTCAAAATTACCTTTCGTCTCCAAAATACTTGTGGCTGAGTCAGCTTCTTCAAGTTGTTGAATTTCAATCTGGTTTTCATCAAAATCACAGTACTGAAACTACTCTGTTATGAGTCATGAATGACATCCTTATGCAGGCTGGTAAGGGGGAACTCTCCATCTTGGTCTTACTTGACTTGAGGGCTGCCTTTGACACCATTGATCACTCCATCCTCATTAATTGAGTAAATACATGCGTTGGTATCTCAGGGAAAGCCTTAGAATGGTTTATGTCATATTTGTCAAACAGAAGTTCCTCTGTTTCCATGGGTAACTATGTGTCCTCATCCACTCCACTGCTATATGGGGTGCCCCAGGGGTCAATCCTTGGTCCTATTCATTTGTCTTTGTATATGCTTTCCTTGGGCCAGATTATCAGTTGCTTTGGTAGTATATCCTATCATTGCTATGTGGACGACACTCAGCTATATTTTTCAGTAAAACCAGATGATCTTAGCAACCTAAATACTCTCCACAGCTGTTAAGCTGCGATAAGGGACTGGATGTCTGTCAACTTTTTTCAACTAAATTCTGACAAAACTGAGCTTCTCATTTTCAGCCCTGAAAATACTGCTAAAGGCACCATTCAGCATATTGGCCCTCTTGCCCCCTATGTCAAAACCAGGAATCTTGGTGCTATATTTGACCCTAAATTGAAATTTGAACACCATGTCAATAAAATGGTTCAGTCCTGCTTTTTTCAACTCAGGAACATTGCAAAAATCAGACCATTATTGTCAGCCTCTGACTTACACATATCATTCATGCATTCATTTTTTCCCACCTTGATTACTGCAATTCTCTTTTCACTTGCCTTAGCCAAGCTGCCCTGTCACGTCTTCAGCTTGTACAAAATGCAGCAGCTAGGCTATTAACTAGGACTGGCCGTAGATCTCACATCACTCCTGTTTTAGCCTCACTGCATTGGCTGCCAGTGAAGCTCAGGATTGACTTCAAGATTCTTTTAATCACTTTTAAGGCCTTACACGGTTTAGCTCCTGCCTACATTTCCAAGCTACTAAGCCCTTATACTACCAAGTGGTCACTTAGGTCTTTCAACTAAAACCTGTTGGCCATACCACATGCCAAACTAAAAACCAAAGGCGACTGTGCTTTTTCTGCCCTGGCGACTGTGCTTTTTCTGCCCTGGCACCCAGACTTTGGAACAATCTCCCCACTTCCATAAGATCAGCTGAGTCTGTTGACTGTTTCAAAAAACACTTGAAACCTACTTTTTTAGAATGGCTTTACCATAACATTCGATGAATTGTGTGTGTGCTCTGGGTGATGACTGTATGCTTGCTGTGTTTGTATGTGTGTGATGTCTGTATGTGTTCTTGAATGCGCCTTTTATTTTCTTGTCCTCTTTTCTTTGTGTGCCAATGTCAGTGTAAAGTACTTTGTGACCTGCATTAAAAAGGTGCTATATTAATAAAGTTTTACTTACTCACTTATTTAGATTTAATTGTTATGCCGATGATACACAAATGTACCTTCACACAAAATCTTCCACCCACCTCCCGCCTCTGTCACTCATAAATTGCCTTAATGACATAAAAATTGGATGATATCCAGCATGCTTAAACTCATGTTCACTCACACAAAACCCTGGCAGCACATCACCCCTACCCTACAGCATCTCCACTGGCTCCCTATCAAGTTTCATGTGACATTCTCCCCCTCACCTACTGTCTTCATAACTTGGCTCCTAAACACCTCTGTGATCTCCTTCACACATATACCCCCTCTCGCACTCTGTGCTCCTTAGATAATGGATTCCTCACCCCTCCTCACAGCAGGCTGCATTCTGTGGGGGACAGAGCCTTCACTGCTGCTGCTGCTCCTATGCTCTGCAATGTTCTCCCTGCACTGTAGAACATTTGATCGTAAATTTACAGTAAATTACTGGCTCCCTGTTGTATAACTTTCACAGTCAGCTACTGCACCATTTTTCCAGTAAATCATAGTAAAATGACAGCTGTATACTGTGACTTCACAGTAAGTTAGGCCATCAAATTACTGTGATGTAATAGTGTGTTGTAATAGTATGTTGTAGAATTAGTGTATTGAACTGCAACTTCACAGTTAATCCATTAAATTACTGTGATGTAACAGTATACTGTTTGAGAATTACAGTGGAAACTATTTTTATATAAATATTAATGCAAGTCAGTATCCAGTAATGTGCTGTAAATTTACACTTAAATTACTATTGTAAAATACTGTTAATCTGACCATTCCACCGTTTTTATCTGTTAACCCATCAATGACCTAAAACAACAACAAAACAACAAAAAAATGGTTAAATTCAATTAACACAAAACAAGATCAATTTTAAACATTACACATTTTGCAGTTTGATATACATTTTGCAAGGCAATGCAACTACTGCATTCATGTTTTTAAATGTGATTTTCTTTTTTTAAACTTTGAACCTTAATACATATTTTCAATTCATACATGATTTACAATGTAATATCTTTCTTTGTCATTTCATTTTCAATTTAAAAATGTGTTTATATTACCAACACAAAGAGTTGTACACAGGCTGTTTTTACATTCATCTGCCAAAAGTGGAAAGATGCTCTATGCTCACAGAAAATCTCAGTTTAAGGTATGGACCTACAAGCATAATTTGTGACATAACAACTGCTTTGGAAACCAATCATAGCCCAATATGCAACTATGATGTGAAACTTGAAACCTGCAGTGCACATACACTTAGAATGGACTTTACAATAAAGAAGACACCTTGTGTTCAGCAGTTAAACTTTAACAATTGTATATTCATAGATTCTGGATTTTTCAATGAGGAAGAAGGAGTAATTTGTAATTTTAAGAGTGATTAAACTTTTTGGATGGAAAACCCACATCAGACACTAATTAGTCAACAGAGATATTTTTTAGTTTTTAGATGTCTTACAACATGTCTGGAGGGGATCTTTAATGAATTTAGGCTCCTCCAGTTGAACATTGTTAATTCAACAAAACTGAATAGTGAAATATTAAAACACACTCATGTAAACCTCTAACACTCATTTTGAAGAATACCAAAAGAGGAAATCCTCTTCAATATGCTGTATGCATGATTGCCTGTCACACAATGTCTACTCTGACATCCACTCAAAGTCAATGAGTTTTGTGATCAGTGTACACACTTGTTGGTTGATAGGGTTAGGGTTAGGGTCTTTGACCTTGTGCCTGGCTCTGGATTAATGCCCAAGAAGCCCCTACAAACTAAAACATTTGAAAAAGGTGTCGGTTCACTACCGCTGTCAGTGGGTGACTACTGCTGGTACCATGCAAATCTAAAGTTAGCTGGATTTGGAAATGATAACATTACTGTGGCTCAGTTAAACAGCAACATTTCAAATAACAGCTAGTGAAAACCATGTCCATCACAAACACAAAGTCAAGCACAGTCCTATATCAAAGTGCAGATGTGTGATTTACCCAGGCAGTAGATTTGTACATGACAATTATTACATCAAAAGTAAAGTGGTGATAGTCTCAAGGAAATTAGTCTGCTCTTTGTGCCAGCACTGTATGCCACCAGGAACAAAACTCATCCAAGCATTCTTTGTTTAAACTGCCAAATGAAAAAGCAAGCCCTTAAGTACAATATTAATGTAAATATTACCTTTAGATAAATTCAGAGTGCATGAAGCATCCTCAGCATACTGCAAATTGGGTCATTGTGAGGTCCCATGACCACTTGACTGTCCACAGACAGCATCCATTAAGTCACCTGAACCAAAACCATATATATATACTCATCATGCTCTAATGTTCAGAAAAGTAAGCAAGAAAGAAATGAAAAATGAAATGAAATGAAAAGAAAGAGTCGAATCAATAGTGTTGTGGCGTATACAACAACTGGGTCATACATGACTAATAAAAAAATAAAAATAAATAAATAAAAGAAAACAATTCCTGTAAATTCTAAATGGACCTATGGGTAATATTAAATATGGCAGCTCAGGTCTATGATTCACATTATTACACAGCTGTGTTGAATACTCGATTCTGATTGGTCAATTACAGCATTCTACGGTATGTTATTTCTGAATAGCAGACCGCTGCTATGAATAACAAACCGTTGCTAAGGACACAGTTCTGGTCATAGACTCTGGAGGACCACATCCAATCATATTAATCCACAGAAAGAAGTTAAAAATTGTTAGAGATAATGTCTGTGACTGGGCACAGACGTGATGGCAGCCTTAAGAGCTACTGGGCTCCAACCATTACAGAAAGGGAAAAGTTTAGCAAGATCCTGTCCTCCAATTCAGGCAACGGCAGCAGACCTGGTGAGAGCCTCTCTTAATTGCATATTGCTACACACTAACGACCCTGACAGGGTGATTCAAGACCCCTACATTGGGGTCCTGCCCTGTCGGAGCAACCAAGACAATTCTAAATTTCGATCTATCTATTAAAACAGGTACCAATTTATCCACAATCTCAGGAACCTTAGAAGCAGCTGTGAAACCTGACATATATTTGGCCTGTTTTTCTCCAATTGACATTTCTGAATTAACTTCAACGATTTCTTCATCCAAACCTTCTACCTGTCTCTTAGACCCCATCCCAACTAGGCTGCTTAAGGAAGTCTTACCCTTAATTAGCACTTCTTTACTAGATATGATCAATCTTTCTTTAGTAACTGGCTATGTACCACAGTCCTTTAAAGTAGCTGTAATTAAACCTCTTCTCAAGAAGCCTACTCTCGATTCAGGTGTCTTAGCCAACTATAGACCCATATCTAATCTTCCATTTCTCTCTGAGATCCTTGAGAACGCAGTCGCCAATCAGTTGTGTGACTTTCTAGACAACACTAGTTTATTTGAAGATTTTCAGTCAGGACTCAGCACTAGTGAAGGTCACAAATGACCTCCTGACTGCATCAGACAAAGGACTTGTCTCTGTAGTTGTTTTGTTAGATCTTAGGCTGCATTTGACACAATTGATCGTCAAATCGTATTACAGAGACTGGAACATTTAATTGGCATTAAAGGAACTGCATTAAGCTGGTTTAAGTCCTATTTATCAGATCGATTTCAGTTTGAACATCAAAAGTTAGACACAGGGTTCCACAAGGTTCTGTTCTTGGTCCAATACTATTCACCTTGTATATGCTTCCTTTGGGTAATATTATTTGGAAACACTCCATAATTTTCATTGCTATGCAGATGATACCCAAATATATTTATCAATGAAGCCAGATGAAACCAATCAGTTAAGTAAACTCCAAGCATGCCTTAAGGACATAAAGACCTGGATGACCTGCAATGTTCTGTGACTAAACTCAGGCAAAACTGAAGTTATTGTGCTTGGCCCTAAACACTCTAGAAACACATTATCTAATGATTTAGCTAATCTAACCAGTTGCCAGACTATACACATAACAAAAAATACAGCAATCTCTACTTTAAAAGATATACATTAAAAATGTAACTAAGAAAAAAATATACATCTATATTTAATGCATAACAAATACTGAACAAAATGGACTTACAACCCTTGCTTTCTGTGGGCATGCAAGGAAAGGATAGCGGGAGACTGAAACAAGTCTTGATTTCATTATTTCCTACCTGACCCCTTTTTTTTCTGCATTTTTTAACACTGTTTAATCAAAGTTAAGTTGCCAAGCAAAAGAATTCCTGCAGTTTGACCATTTCTTTTTCACACATGTATCTTTATCTTCATGGCATGTCTATCAAGTACATTTACATAATGTTATGGAAGCAACACACACATAGCAGCAAGGATCATGGAGCAGAACAGGCTTACATGTAACAACAAAGCTAGCTGAGCTAGCGCTGCAAGTTCCACAAAAAGCAACATGAAAAAACAGTTACCACCATCCAGCCTACTACTGTCAATATTTAGTTGGCTTCAAATGAGAATTAATGTGCACCAGTTTCTCTTGACTGTCCCTCAATATTACAACATTAGTCTAACATCGCTAGCCATATTAGCTGTGCAACATACTAACACCAGGTTCAACAGGCTAACCTGCTAAATAAACAGTAAAACAGCATAAAACATGGCACTTACAACTTACAGCTTCCAAGTTTGAAGTCAGGTCATGGACAGCTGGTATTGATCCATCACACACACATATACAACAGTTTTCCAGTGACTGTGGGGACATTTCTTAAAAAAATAAAATGAATCCAACGGCTCTTCACTTCCTCAGATGATGGGAGGACATAAAGAGTGTTGTGTTGGTTCTTGCAGTCAACAACAGAACAATTTGATTCACTAGGTTTTCAATGGGCAGGGGACCATCAGCCTTAGGCAGCACACATTTGGTAAAGTTAAGATTGTGATCAAGAATTACGTATAAAGGTGATTTGGTGAATACTCAGAAAGTATGTATGTATACACACAAAAACCAACAATACGTATGTGAGAGTGAAAATAATCAGCATCAAGCACAATGGCATTCTTAGGCTCTTTGAAGCCTCTGGTTCAAAATAAGTCTGGACGTCTTTAACCCCTGGACAGTTGACTTCTTGGTAGAACTACTGAATTGTGTAGCATTTGTTGTCCGGGGCCTCTGGAAACTCTACGAGGATGGTTACCTCTGTCAAAAGATTAAAGTGGGAAAAAATACCTCTTAGTGAGAAGAGAAAAGGCCATTCCTTCTTAACCACTGCAATGGCTGGTGTGGGCACACTGTCAAGGTAGCACCGCTGGCTGATTTAGGTCTTCTCCATCAGAGGTTCTGCTCTCTCAGCATCCCTCATCCCTTCCTCTGAGTAGATGTTAAGGAGATGTCTTTTGACGTCATGCAATTATAAAAAGTTTGGTATTATTTTTGCCTGGGTGCCAGTCAGACCTGTCTGACATAAAATTTTCCCTTTACTGACCATACAAAACTTTCCAAAAATATTATACAAACACAATACCAACAGTGCAACAAAATTAATAAGGTCTTAACCTGAATAGTCCTCATCTTGACTGGTTGGGAGACTGGAGTAGTGTGGATATATAAGGAGTCCAATTCCCCACAAAGTAAAATGTCTGTTTGAGACTTTCAATTTCCAAATTAACCACCAGTTCAGTTCAGTTAGTCCAGTAGAAAATAACTACAACTCAAAACAACTCAAACAAACCAAAACATAACCAAGAGGCAGTTCAGCACCATAAATGCATGTTATCACAGTTCAGTATTCACAAACTATTTACAAATATTTACAAGCAAGCAGACCATAAAACGATCAGTCAGTCAAGCAGTCAGTCTGTTGGTTGGTCAGGATTAATGTTAACTCACACCATCAGGGCTCGCCAGGTTGGAGGTTTGTGAGGGAGTGACAGTGTGATCCCTGGAGGAAAAATCCAGAAAAACAAACATGAACTCTCCATCTCAAGCACAACTACTCACTGGTGCTACACACAATCATGATTTTAACAATGCAATCACTGAGAGAAACACTGAGTCCTGTCTCCTTCTTCTGCTTCACCCTGACACTCTCGTAAGTTCCCCTTTCAAGAGGCTGGGTTCAAACAGCATGTGGCACAGGGAAGTTTGTAATTGGACTGGCTGGCAATAAAGTGTGGTTTATAAAATATGAATGATATTTTCTGACAGGTCTGACATAGCATCTTCTAACGAAGGTGATCGCCACACAATGATACCTCAGTTCACCAGGTGGAAAATCTGTAGAACACTGCAATTCCTCTGCCTTTGTCTGGTACCTCACTGCATGGCCTTGTCTGTCTGCATTGTCTCACATGAGTATTGTTCCTGTTTTTATAGTCCACCCAAGTTTTTATTTGCTGCAGAAGACAATAACAACCATCTTTAAGGATGTCTTCATTTTTTCCAACATCAGCAAAACTTTTCAGATAGCTCCTTACAATTGCTCTGGTAGGGTTTGGTTCATGCTCAAACATCTGATCCACCACTGCCTTCCACATACCTTTTCTATCTTCTGGTGATGGTCTTGTTTAATTGGCTACTGCATTTTGAGTTGCTACTGGCATCCTATCCCAGTTGACCCAGAAGTCTGCACACCACAGTCTGCCAAGCTAGGAGGATGAAGACAAAGAGGTGTCTTGAGTGCATGATTAGCTTGATGGGTATGGTGCAAGGAGTGCTCAAGGAGCTGGAGATGAAGGTCGGAGTAGTGACAGGAAACAGTTCCAACTGAACCACTGCAAGTCCTACAAATAAGACAACAAGAAATTATTATTACTGTGCTTGTGCACAGTCTTTCATTTTGCTGTTGCATGCTATATAAAGACAAAGCCAAAAAACATATTTGGAAAACATAAAATTGCTTCATCTTTCAAGCATCTTAGGTTTCTCACCTAGTCTACTCTTGTGAGCTTATGCTAGAGAAAAAAAAATGCACTTACCATATCAGCATATTTAAATGTATTCATTGTTTATTTTAAGTTAAATATTTATGTGTTAATCTGCACATCACCTGTTAGCTTTTGTTCTTGGTGATCGAGAATTGGCCCACATTATTTAACTTAATTTTGAGCTCATAATACAATTTAATGCAGTATAATATATTATAATCCAATATTTAAGCAATATCTCACTCCTGGTGGTGGTATATTATGATTATATCACAGTGAAATGGCGTTGTTCGGACAACCCCCTTCACTGTGATATAATCACATTACGCCACTGCCAGGAGTGAGATATTGCTTTTATAAAACAGTTACCAAATATTTCAACATAAAAATTATAGACACAATCCAATAAAAAACTGTTTTATTAAATAACAATTACTATCCTGTCTTCAGCTTAGAGCAGTAGGCCGTTGTTTCTTTCATGTGGTCACGGCACGAGACTATTGCAGGCAAGGTTTTTTCCTTGCTTACACTTCTCATTATTGCATAAAAGATCTCTAACGTTGTGTTTTGCACTGTGTTTCAGCAAAGCATCTCTCACTCCCAGTCAGTCAGCCCCCCCTGCTGAATGTACATGTGATCGCTCGCTCACACACAAACACACACACAGAGGCTCCTGCTGCGCTGTGGCTGCTGGCCAGTAAGAGCCAATCCCCAACACCCAACTTGCACAAATATGCATTAATCAACCACCTGAACCTGACCTGACCTGCAAACCGCCAACTTTTTTTTTACCAAAACACTGGTTGACTCAGTGAGCTGTGGCCAGGGAGCAACGCACTGTGGCCGGTTGGATTTTCGCAGAAAATCTGAGTCCTTCACATAGAAATTTGTCCACAGGCTGTTACAGACAACCAAGAAAGTCGGGGAACATTACTACCCATTCACTCATTAGCAATAAAAAACAATTAATACATATAAATTACTTCACAATTCCACATATAGAACCTTTAAGAGACTCCAGTCCCACAAAAATGATGTCATCACAGGGAGTCTGGCAGGTGTGGTCAACTTGAACAATGTGTGCACATGGTTGACAGGTTCTTCTTTTCAGTATCAGATGACATTTGCAGATATCAATTACAGTTCATGCCTTTGAAAGAACTGTCGGTGAGTTATTTTATGTTTGAACATTGACACTGAGTATTATGCCATGCAACAGTGTTGATGGTAATTGTTTGGTACAGCATGGTAGCTCAGTTCCAATGCAAAAGAAAAGAAAAAAAAAACAAGGCACCATAAACCATTACAACAAACACAAAAGGAAACTAATGAATGTCAGTGTATGTACAATGAATATACTGTATATGATATGTGCAGTTTTGTCCAGTCTGAGTTCAGTTCAGTGCTTACAGAGAATTCAGGTCAGTATATGGGATCTTATGGCAAGGGGGGCTGGCAAGGGGTGTTAAGAGTTCTGACAACTGTAGGAAAGAAGCTGTTTTTGAATCAAGTGTTATTAGTTAATATGGACCTATGGCACCTTTCAGAGGGGAGAAGCTGGAAGAGGTGGTGGGCTAGGTGGGAGGGGTTGCTGGTTATTGCAGCTGCCCAGTTTATGGTGTGCTTTATGTACAGTGAGTTGATTTAAGGAAGGTCAGAACCAATTCTGTTGGAGGCTTTAGTGACAGTCCAGTCCAGTTTCTTTTTGGTGCAACTGGCTGAACTTCCATACCAGTGTTGGGCCATAGCTACAAGTTTGGCTATCAGCAATAATTAACGATTATCAAAGATAATCGTTAATTATTAAAATCAATAAAATTATTAATAAAAATTAATAATAACGGGGCACCACCCTGGACTCAGGGAAAAAGATAGCCAATTCAGTCTCAAAGTGTTCTAATCTATGAATTTGGGACTTTGATTAATAATTAAATTAATAACTATAAACAAAATCACCATATCAATAGCTAGTTAAGGTTGAAGGATATGGAGTTCTTTACAGAGCAGGGGTTGGCAAAACTCATTCTTGTGCAACATTAAAACAGACAGCAGGTATATCCAAAAGCATTTATTTAACAAAAGGGTAAAAGCAACACACAATACTAATCTAGCTAAGTGTACCTATATACAAGTGTGAGTGTGTGTGTGTGTGTGTGTGTGTAGGGAAGACAATAGCAAGATGGCTGCGGTCACCTGGTGACTGAGCACATGGCATGCCGACAATTTGGCTGATAAAGGGAACTACAGGGATAAAAGGCCAGACCATGTGATGTCTTGAACCACATGTGCTGCCTGAACCAAAGTTCGCCAAACTAGGTTTTAACCTCTTAACTGTGTGGTTCTCTATTCAAGGCCAATTGGTGTATGCTAAAGGTGCCAGGTTAAAACGAGGTTAGTTGCATGTAAGGCCTAGTTACTGGCTGTAACATGTGTTAAGCCTGCTAACATTAACCTAGCGGTGTGGCTATGCAGTAACCTGACTATAGGCAACAAGGACATCACAACAACAGTTCAATGTTTAACCTTAACCAAATCAATACACGTACAGTACATTGTTTGAGTTAAACATTCTTGCTTAGCCGTACTATGCTTCACTGTGTTGCTAGGCTATGCCCAGTTGTTACCAGTTCATGAAGGAAGAGATGCTTTGTGGTGTCCTGCTCTGTAGCCGGTGAATCCATGGGTGAGTCAGGCTTAGAAGGCTTTGGCTCTGTGAGCTGAAAGATGCAGGCGTTGCTGGGGAGACAGCACTCCAGTCGTGCAGAGGGCCCAGGTCACTCCTTTGTGTAGAGTTAGCGGCAAGCTAACTCCATTTCGCGGCTCCTGTACTTGTTAAACTGGCCAGCAGACTTGTGTGTTAGCTGCTGGCACAAGGAAAGTTAGTTTCAGAGTCTTAGGCAGGCTCTTGCGTCTTCTGCCGTAAAGAAGACTGTGTGTGTCTGCTGTGAGCAGGCCACACAAGAGAGTGGAAAGCTGCTCCAGCAGCTGCTGGAGGTGTGAAAGACCAAGCAGCTGCTCGTGCAGCTGAAGGAGAAAGAGAGCAAGGAGCTGCTCCTGCTGCAGCTCGTGGTATGGTTGGGTGGCTTGACAAAACTTTTTTTACATATTTATTTTCAAATATTGGATCAGATGACAGTTTGAATGAGACTGCCATTGTTAATTCAAGGAAAATCAAAGGCTGACAATCGTTAGAAATTAAATTTAATCTACAACATTTCCACAACAATACTCACAAAGTACACTCTCCCTTTGCACTATATACTAACACAATTCAACTATTTACAGCTATATACACTTTTTGTCAGCAAAAAAGTGGTTCAAGCAATTGGCAATAGGATGATATAAATTGGCCCTGGATGTATAATCCCAGCCAAGACTGCATGGTCAAGTTCTAAATCAAATTCCACAGTGGTTTCCTATGTAATAGTCACACCTGCATTGATTTCACAATAAATTCTGAATACGGTATTATATTGTAAAATATCACAGGTAAAGCCTGTTAAATGATAATCGTGCAATTTATTGTGAAATATTTAAAGTAAAAACTTGTGAAATCCTGAAAATAATTTACAGTATGCCTCAATCTGCAATGCTGAGCTCATTTCTGTTTTTAAATCTAGACTTAAGGCTCATCTATTTAGCCAAGCTTTTCATTAACATATTTTTTTTTTCTCTATATAAAATGTCCTTGGGTTTCATGAAAGACTAATGTATTATTATTATTATTATTATTGTTGTTGTTGTTATTGTTGTTATTATTATCATCATCAACAATGTCATTATTATTATTATTAATAATATTATTATTATCATTATTATTATTATTATATTCCTTGACCCATCCATAGCTACGAGTGCGGCTTACCTACCTCCGTCATGTTGTCTTATTTGATATTTCTTCATTACTAGAGGAACGAATGACCTTCTCCCAAAGTACTGTGTTTTAGTGTGTACATTGTATTTCTCTATCCACATAAGAAAACTACAGAGAGTGAATCCCAGGCCTTTGGATGTTTGCTTTTGGCTTTGTCTTTAATCCTACTTTTCCTCTGATGCATTGGTGGTCTGCTGCTGCAGCCACATTGGCTAATCTGGCTCTGACTAATCTGGCTGGCCTTGCTGTTTTAGTCTGTTTGCTAATTAATGATGTGCTATTTACATTCCCCAGGCTACTGCCTTTTGTCTCAGTTTTCAGGTGCTGTTACATGTCAGGAAAATGTGTGTGTGTGTGTTTGTGTGTGTGTGTCACAATTCATCACTCATTCAGACAATCCATCAATAGTTTATCAGCTGTTTCGTGTAGCTTAGATACTGTAATTAAACATATACATTAATGAATTTAGATTGGGTATATGAGTAACTGATTTACTTTGCAGTGGACATAATGATGATTTTCCATGAAACGACTGGGTTAGAAATAGTTCCGGCTTATTTCCTGACTCCATGGCAGTGTTTGTCTAACCACAATCCACAAAGCCTCACACTCTTCTCCAAAGTAAATAGCCTGCCTACATTTGCATCCCCCACCAGCAAAATAATCTCACTACTTTCCGTTATCACCCTGGAGCGTCCTATTTCAAACGTCAATGAACACACATCTCTCATCAGAAAATCAAAAGAAAATCAAACACAGAAAGTGTGGTTTTATTGTTGCAGTCAGGACATCATGCTGTGCCCTCTAAATACACTTTATTACCTGTGAAATGAGAGAATTAATAGGGTGATGATGACAGGTGTGGTATAAAGAATGCCTGGACATTTCATCCGACCAGGCCGAACCACGGTAGGTGAGATTCAGGTTTGTCAGAGCCCCATGCCGCTGTCAGAAAATCATCTTTTCACTCACTCTCCTGCTGTGAACAGATTAAAACAAGTGGCTTTATACTTTGCCACATAGCCTGTGGGATACTAATTGAGTGGGCTACTGATGCTACTGGTAAAACAGAGGAAAAACAGCTCAAAATGTCTCTGCGGTGGATTGGAACAAAACACTGCTAAAGGAAGCTTTGTTGGGTTTTTATGTTGTTTTTTTTCTGTTTTTACCAAGGCAACAGGGAAATAACTTTTCCTATTGTTTTCAGGGGCAGTGCAAACAGGATGATTGCAGGAGGCAGGTGGAGCGCCACAGGGAGGAAGCTGCTGCTTTTCTACTTAGCATTAGTATTAAGAGCAAGGAAAAAAATGCAGAGAAAGCATCTCTTGAAACAGACACATTCACAATAAGAAGTAGCACAGTGTGTGTTTGTATGTGTGGGTATGTGTTTGTGTGTGTGTGTGTGTGTGTGTGTGTGTGTGTGTGTGTGTGCACGCGCGCGCGTGCGTGTCAGGGGACCCTGGGCAGCCTCTGCAAAGCACAGTGTGTCCACAGTGAAATAAAATCTTGCATTAAATAAGATGCAGCACAACATCAGCAGTGCTGCAGTAGGAATTCACCCTGAACCAACCAACCAAGCCACCACACTGTTGTGATAGTGGTCACAGGAGCAGGATCAGCTTCTCAGCACAATTGCCCTTTTTTGGTGGTCATGGTGGAGCTGTCCTTGGTCCTGATCTGCTCTCAGTAGAGCCAAAGACTTATGCTGCCTTATAAATAAGTTTAAAAATACTAGGCATTATGACTCACTGTTTGACTTACAATTCAACAAAGCATTTAGGCTGGAGGACACACATATATATTTAAACTAAGATTAGAGTTAATTATGTTAGACCAGATTTAAATTCAAGCCAAGCCTAGCTATGTTAAGTTTAAGTTAACCTTTTTAAGTCTAAGGAAAAAAAACAACATTTTTGTACAACCCCTGAGAATATCATTTTAGCTTCAAATATAGCTGTATTGCAACTTTTCTTCAGCTTTTAATTGCCAAATCCTATTCAAAGAGGTCATGGTTCAACAGCTAGCATGTCATTATTTATAGAGGCATAGTAATCAATACATAATACAGACATTTTTTCAATCATAATAACAAACAGTGCAGCCTTCCTCCCCTCTTTAGGAGAATGGGATGCAACCAATTGTGATGTACATATGCTGTTTGGATTGCCATAGTAACATGCAAAGAGTTGTTACTACAAAGCACAGTTGCTAATTTTGCTCATAAGAGACAGGGATGGTATGTTGCTTGACAAGACACACACACAGGGTCACATGTAAACCTCGTTCAAACAGCAGAATGGCAGTGTGAATGCTAGAGTTGCTACTTTAGATTTTATTTAGACTCAATATGATTTAAACCAAAGATAACCAACCAACTTAAAATCATTGTATTTTGTAATTGTACATCTATAAGACTTACAATTCTTCTAGTGGCTCAATGGACATAATTTCTGTCTTCCCTTGTAGGCTTTGAATGTGAATAATCTGCAGGGAATGTTTAGTTTCATTGACAGAGGCATAACAGCAATCAAGATTAAAAATCCAAAGTGGAAGTGATTGGAAATAATAAAACCGGTATTTTTGTTAAAAAGAGAAACTCAGAGCAGCAGAGTAGTGAGTATGACATTAATCTGTTGTACTGATGTAATCTGCGCTGTGGACATGTACATTATACTGAATTTTCCATGTGAGCTGTCATAGTAAATGTAATTCCATGCCTTTATTTAATCGTTGTGGCCATGCAACTGGCTTTTTAATGCAGAATTTAGGGTGTTCAGTTTACAATGATATTGGAATTTGATTGATAAATTACTCAAATAACTTCATTTTCCAAAAGTGCTATGCATTTGTTTCTCATCTAGTCTTTTTGGCTTTAGTTACAAGGCCATTTTGTTGTTATTCTCTGCAATACTGCTTACAATCTACTGACAAGTTGGATTTACAAGCACAACCACAAGTACAAGCTTTATGGAGAGGCCTTCAAGGCAGCATTTGTGTTTTCCTAGGAAAACAATATTAGTACATTCAAAGACAGAAACATTGCCTGAATATTATTGCACTGTGAAGCTGTACCTTCAGTTAACTGTCAGCAGCTTTCACATGAGGAAGCAGCAGAACAGTTGAGTATTACTGTGTTTATCCTCTTAAAATTTGCCTTTTTATTATCAGTTCACAGCTCCTGCACAAAAATGTATCAATAATCATGGTTAAAATATAGTTCCGTATTATGATTTAATATAATCCCAATTACTGATTTTATATACAGTGGACTGTGTGTTTCATTTAAAGACTTGTATGTACTATCTTGCGATAAGAATGTGTTTCACTCTGATACACAGCGCTGGATTTTGTTTGTTTGATCATGTATATGCATAAATGTGTGTGAGTGTGTGTGTCCCTCTGCCAGCCACTGTGGAGAGGAGAAGCTGCTGATTGCTGATCAGTGTTAAGCTAATGCTAGCCTACAGCTTCACCCTGTCTTTAAACCTGAGTGGGGCCACTGCTGATTGTAATGGAGGAGTCCAGCTCTCAGCACTCTGTTGGCACAAGTGGATCATAGCTGATCACTTCTCAGCACAAGAGCACAACAGAGAAAAAGGCACAGAGATAACTATGAAGTCCTCAGTAATTTACTGTGTTTGGTCTATGTTATGTTTCACATGATTTTAAAATCAAACATGAGTAAAATATGTTATATTTATTGAACCTTATTTGTTAAAAGATGTTTAATATTGCCCTTAATTTGATGTCCTTTGTATTAACATGTTTGTACAGAAATTGGCCTTAAGACACTCTGGGAGAAGGTCTGCTCTAAATGCTCTTTAACCAGCAGCACACTCAGTCCTCCTGACAGCATCAGTTGTTTGTTCAACTCTATCAGAAGCTGCAGATTACATTGAATGACAACATTTTTTACATCCACTCCCACTATTTGTGGCCATGCTAGCAGCATGGTTCAAAGGATGGCAATGTCTCAGTCGACCACTTTGGTCCAAACTGAAATATCTCAACAACTGTTGGATGGATTGCCATGAAATTTGGTGCAGACATGCACAGTCCCCAAGCAATGAATCTTCTTGACTTCAGTGATCTGCTGACTTCATTAAGCGCCACCAGCAGGTCAGAGTTTTCACTTATGCTGTGGAATACCTCAGCATCTGCTTGAGGGGTCAGCAAAAACTGGTTCCTAGATGGTGAATCAAAAAGACTGTGGAGATCCGACTCTTCATCTAGCGCCACCGTGAGGTTGATAATTGTTTTGAGTGAAATATCTCACAAAAGTCAGTTCAGGCATTCATGTTTCCCTGAGATATAATATCTCCATGAAGTGGAATAACTTCGATCTCCTGATTTTTTATCTACACCTAATCAGGTCAAAAACTTAATTTGTCCAACACTGTGTTTTATGACTTAACACCTGCAAACCTGATGATGTTCCCATTAGCCTGTGCTCTCCTTTGTGTTTATTGCTATATGTTACCCTGCTAACCTACTAAACCAATATGGAAAACATGGTAAACATTATACCTGCTCAACATCAGCAAATTAGAATGGTATCATTGTGAGCATCTTAGCATACTGACGTTAGCATTTAACCTAAAGCATTGTTGCGTTTAACTACAGCCTCACAGAGCTACTAGCATGGCTGTATACTTTTGCTAAAATAAAAATGTGAAAATTGTGTTTTCAGGTGTTGGGGATTTTGTCTGTAAATGTGGAAAAAAGTTGTGTAAAGCCTTTTGTGTCTCCAGAGGGAGGTGTGTGAAATTTTATAAATTGACTCAAATGATGTCACTTGAGTCAGCGCTGGTTGGGTCTGGACTACAAGTTTGAAAGCGAAAGGAATCCGGGAGGGTGGAGTTAGAAAAAAGTGAGGTTACAAGTGACAAGTGACCTCTAGTGGCCATGTCAACTATGACTGATGTCTGTCAGGAGCAAAGGTGGAAGTAGCGTGAAGTTGATATGGCACCACAAAACCTAGGCGGGAGGATGGCTGGATGGATGGGTCAACAAAGCGTGCAACTTTAATACAGGAGACCCTTTTTTGTTTCCTGTTTCCTACAAACAGTCAGTGGTTTATTCCAATTTTAAGATAAGGTGTAACCTAACTGACCCTAATCACTTAAGCCTATGTATATCTTCAGAGAAACATATATGAACATTAACACTTAACACATTCCTTGCACGTCTACTCTAGTAAGCCATGCTTTATTCACCAAACATTTTCAACTAACTTGCAAGAATCTCAGACAGCAGCCTGATGAGGGAATAATGGTTGAAAATATTTAGTACATAGAGCATGGTGTACTAGAGAAGAGATGTGTGACCTTGCATTGAAACACATACTGGTCCACATCTGGCTGTGTGTGTGTTCTTAACTTTAGACATTGTTAAACCTTCACATTTCTTTAATATAGTGTACAACTAACTGCATGATGGAAATCTGTTTAATGCTTTGACCCTTTTATGAATTTGCACCTGTTCAGTGTTATGTGGCAAAATATCCACAATCAGTGAATTTACTTAATCAACATAACCAATAATGTGTCCCAATCACTGTAGTCCTAATGGGTATTACCAGTAAAAAAGTGTTTTCAAGACTACTCCCTAATACCACACATCAAAGCTAAATAATAAATACATTCTGATATTGATTCAAAAGAAGAAAAAAAAAATCAATGCGCTGCTTTTATAGAGAGATGGTAGTGATAATGTTTTGCTGTGAGTAGGAAGGAACCACACATCTTCCATGAATTTTGCTGCTTTGTGTAGCTTCAGCTGGTAGAGCAATAGCACTGCTGGGTTTAAAGTTGTGCTCCCAAGAGCAAGGCAGTAATGCTGTCAGGGTCATATGTTATATTAAGCATCCATTAATATTAATAACCGGTTTATACATCAGTTGTGGGTGTTTCACAGAAGGAGGTAAAATTGTCCTCTAATACATTAATGAATATAGAAGTAGCATACAGCTACACTTTAGTGTATTATAAACCATTAAGTGTTTATACACTGCTTATTAATGCTACTACCTTTGCTAGTGAAATTCTTAGAGGTAAACATTTTAATGCAAGACTTTTACGTGTAATGGAGTATTTTTACACTGTTATTGCTACTTTTATTTACAGAAAGTAAAGGATTACTTCTTCCAACACTGCATAGCAAAGTGTTGTTTCTTAGTTCTAACAAATATTCTAAACATCTATATGAGCTACAGTATTCTAATAACCCACACATCACTGGACACCAGTGAACATTTACCGATGAAAGGTACAATGAAATTAAGCAGAGTTTTATGAGGTTGACACAGATTATCTTGTCAACTTAATTTGTTTTTAATAACTGGATATTTAAGACTGTCCTCACGAGTCATTTGTTCAAATGCTAAAAAACAACATATTTTAAAGGACAGGTTCACAATTTTTCAAATGTGTGTTGAAACAACAGTTAGGAGCCCAAATGAACATTGAAATACTTTGGGTTTTTTTTGCTATAATCATTCCTCCTGTTCATACTGACCATTAGAGGATCCCTTCATAATGTACTTACATTGTAAGTGATGGGGGCCAAAATCCACAGTCCTCCCTCTGTGCATAAATGTATTTAAAAGTTTATCTGAAGCTAATATGAAGCTTCAGTGTCCAAATGAGTCAAATCAAGTAGATATCTTTCAACATTACAGTTTTTTTAGTGCCAAAGTCCCTCTTTTTGTTACTATAATAAAGTGACTGTATGAATTATGACTATTATCTGTCAAGAGAGGAATTGTTGTGATATTCTTATAGCACCATAAAACATCTAAGGGAGGAGGTCAATGTGAATAGATGGAGTCAACAAAATACTGGACTTTGACACTGGAGTCTGCTGTTAGCATCACATCTCCTACCAACAGTCACTGCTGATGTATTTTTTAGTAACTATAACCATTTTAATTGCCTAAACCTAACCAAACCTTAACCATAGTAGAGGCAGATCAAAAACGATCATATTAATTATTTTTGTAACAGTTTTGGAGGACACTAACACATGATGCTGTACTACCTCATAAGCATGTCAGATCAGAAAACACTAATATGGGTAATTTTGGAGGACAATGACAAAAAATATTTTGTCATTTAGTTTGGAGGACTTGTTAGGATATTCTAATGAGGAGTAAATATAAAGAGGAGCCTTCCTTGTAAGGTGTCTATGGTGAGTACTAGCTGTGCAGAGTGATGGAGAGACAAAGATCCTCCCATTCTATGCCAAGCAATCAAATAATCATTTCTGTCTTTGACTATTACAATGTGCTGCTGCCTCTCTTCTCTTCTCTTCTCTTCTCTTCTCTTCTCTTCTCTTCTCTTCTCTTCTCTTCTCTTCTCTTCTCTTCTCTCCTCTTCTCTCCTCTCGCTGCAGAGTGTTTTGGCCTTGAGCCTGCGGGCTAAAAGCTACACAAAGCTCCACTCCACTGCTGCCAGGAGAGTGGAGAGGAACCGCAGAAGGAGGAATGAGGAGAGATGCTGTGATGTGAGTACAGTCAGATTTCATTACTTTCCATCCAAACCAAATCTCCACCATCTCAAAACAGGAAGAAGTCATTATATCAGACTATTGCTAACTGGAGACCTTAAAGATTTCTGAATTCTTGTTATTGGTCAATGATATAAATCTACAAATTATGTAACATGCTTTCTTTTAATTAGGGTCCGAGCCCAAAAGGCAGAGGACTACTGTAAAACAGTAGTCCTCGCCTAAGGGCAAGGACCTATTGTTTTTCGTGTGTTTGTTTGTTTGTTTCTTCCTTTCTTTCTTTCTTTATTATTATGGGAAATCACACCTAAATTTGACCCCCTAAACATGCTCAGAAACTCACCAAATTTGGCACGCACATCTGGTCTGGTGAAAAATTTGATAAAATGTAAAAATTAACCCCCAAAGTGCCAAAATGTGCTCTCTAGCGCCACCTATGTAACAAAATGGCCGCCACGGCCCGTAGGAATGTCGTAGAAAGATCAAATCAAAACTCAATTATTTGACTTATCAAGACCTATGAATCATATGCTGACACCCCTGACCTAAATCCAACAGGAAGTCCACAATCAACCTTTCAAAATAAGACTTTGCCCCAATTTTGGACCCCGAACACAAGCTATCTCCTCTGAGGGTGTTAATGGTACCTGCTTCAAACTTTGATACATGACTTATGACACTGCGCTGAAAAAAAGTTGTTAAAAACTTTGTAATAACTCGAACAATTTGGATTTTGTAAGCTCTGAAAGTTGCAGTGCCACATCACACCTTACAATGTAAACCAATGGGGAGGCAATCTATGGGCATGAACTTTATGTCAAACAGGGGTTTCTGATGTCTAAACTATAAGTCTGACCACTTTCAAACTTGTATCAATGGATTCGCAACGAAATTTCCTACTTAAAACGATTTTTAATGTAAGATTTGGCCAAAGTCATGGGATTTATGAGGAGATTTCACAAAAAGCGTACTCAAAATCCTGCTCTCCAACTGCTCCTGGTGATGTCACTCCCTCAGTGCTGTGGAACATTCCGCAATACACACTCATTATAAAATCACAGGAGGAGCAAGAAAAGACTCTAAAACTCACACTCTAATATCTCAAAAACAGTAAAAACAGAAAAAAAGATGTAAATGCAAGATTTGTAGGTCAAAGTCTCGTGACTCATTTAAAGTTCAAATGAAGTCTGTATCTAAAACTATGTGGAAGCAGTAAATGTTCAAAAAGGTGTGGGTTTGCTCACACTCTTCATTCAAATATATGAGTATTGTTCTGTGTTCAGCTGCAGTTATTTATGGTCTCTTCACAGCTGACAGTACACATGTCAATCAAACTTTGACCAGGTCATGTGGGTTTAAAGTCTTTCCTTTTCTAAAAATAGACTTGATGAAAATTAGGAAAATAATTTGTTTTACACACAAACTCATCAAGAGTTTTCAATTTACTAATTGAAATTCAGGTGAATTGGCCCAAAACTTGCATGATTTAGAAGACACAGGTGTGAGCAAGACAGACATGTCTCACCCTGCAGAAAATTCTCATCCTGTCAATCAATCTTTCAAAATAAAAGCACACCACACTTGTAATAAATATCCCTCATTTTTAAAAGCAAAATGATCTGATCCCGCGGAGCCAGAGTGCGAGGTCCCGACCAATGCCGCTTGCAGCTTTAATTTATATTTGCATTTTATTTATTTTAGGGTAAATTTTTAGGGTCAGCTAAAGTTCATATAAGCACAAGAACCAAGCTAACCAAAGACCACAGCACTTAGTGTTTGTAGTTTTGACTTCCAAAGTTAACACACGTTTCTTGTTATTGTCTTTCTGTAGTAATTGTCTCACTCTCTGTACTTGAGGTTCAGTTGGTTGGTTTGTTGTTCTAAACTAATCGCTCACACTCAGCATCACATCCACAATTAGCCATATGAAAACGTTCTTAATGGACAATTCTTCAGAACCCTACATTATGTTCAATATCATTTTTTGTTTGTTTGTTTGTTTGTTCTAAACTTTAAACTTCACATGCCTTTTTGTCCTTCTACAATATCTACGCATGGCAGCTATGCATTAGGGAAAAGTCATAGTTAAAAATGAAACTTTATCAGCAGTCTCGATATCAATGATTTTACAGCTTTAAGGACTTGTGTATTCAACTTATATACTCACCAAACTGTATGCCCAGGCCGGCCACTGCTACTGGTGTTACCAGAGTGTTGGACTGACCTTTGACAAGCTGATCAATGTTAAATTGTGATGCCTGGCTGTTAGTGGGGCAGAAATATGTTTCAGAGTTTCAAAAGATGATACAATGTCAATCTTTCCTTTCACGTTTTTTTTTTTTTTTTGTATTTTGGCTAAATATGTCTGTACATCTGGCAAAGCTTTGGAGTTATGTGCAGGCAATGGCATGACATGGAAGCAATGTAATTAGCCATTAAAAAGCCAGTTAACCACTTAAAAAAAATATATGTACTTTTTTGTGCTATGAAGCAGTCTTAGGATGCTGTTTGATTTGGGTCTAACAAACTCTTGTGTGCTTGCCCCTTCAGTTTGTTTGAGCTGGTGTGAAAGCTGTAAATCAAACTCTGGTGCGGACTAAATAACCAGACCACAACTGTTTGAAAACAGGGGGTTTCGGTCAGCTTCCAAGTGAATACTGGTGCGGTTCATTTGTGGTGTGAAAGCAAAGCAGACCAACCTCAGGATTTTATTTCTCCTGTTATGTTGGAAAAAAAAAAATACATGCATTATGTTATGGGTCAAATTGACCCGTGCTGTTTAAATACTCTCACAAATAGGCAAATAATCAGTTCATATCAATAAAACCTGACAGGCCAATCAGAACCAGTCAACAAAATAAAACATTTTATCACTTTTTTTTCTATCTGTGCAAGTATTAACCTACATGAAAGTGTGAAACTGACCTGCAGACATTATCGTTGTACACAAATTCAGTAAACACGTTCCACAACACATCAGTGTCCATTTTACACCAAAGTTCATGACCATAAATAAGGAAATGTCAAAGAATTTCAGGTGGGAAAAGAGCAATATTTCAGAAAATTCAAAAGAGAGTCAAACTGACCTGCAACACAATAGGAGCGTTATAACAATATGTGATTTTATCAGGAATCTAAACAATTACATCCATCTGCAGATCATCGGAACTGCCACAAAGCAGTCTGTACAAGCAATGTGTGAATATAAATATAATGAAGTGTAATATCATCAAGTATCCATGATGACATGTAAGCACAACAGTATGTAAGGACAATGGGCCTCAGTCACTAATATGTGAGAAGAAATGTTCTTACTTGGCACACAAAATAAGTGTGCATGCAAAATTACCATCAGATTCATGACATGCACACCAGCCAATTTTGTTCTTACCACTGTGTGTATGTTAGTGAATCAGAATTATTCTAAATTGACAGGCGCGTGGCCGCTATCGGTAATTAGTATACTACCACACCCCGATTTCTCTATATAAGGAAAGCTCTGTTGGAGCAGTGCAGCAGTGCAGACAGCTGTCACTTATTGGGCTGAGAAGGCTGTGATGGTAAAAATGTAGAAATACTTCACTGCTCAGAAGTAGAAGCCAGAAAAGGCAGATTTGGCTGGTAAACATGTCGTTGGCACAACCGTTTGGAGCCTGATTGTGAATACAGCCTGCATACCTGTTGCACTACTACCACGCAGTACATCCATAACAAAATAAAAAGCTGGTAAATGTGTAGATCTGTGGAATTGATCTAAATAAATCTCTATAGCTGTGCCAGGTGCACATTGTGTTTTGACTCCACAACAGGCCGTGATGTAGTGAAGCAGACCGCCCCTCCCTGTGCCACTACTGAACTGTCAGGCTGCTGGTTAACCATACTCAATATAAATAGGTACTGCAGTAAAATAAACTTTATTTTATTTTATTTTATTTTTCCTGCAACAAGCGCTTCACATTATGGTAAATGGTAAATGGCTACTTATATAGTACTTTTATCCAAAGCGCTTTACAGTGTTTCTGCCGCTCAATCACCTATTCACACACACACACACTCACACACACCAATGGCAGCAAGCTTCCACGCAGGGTGCTGGTGCAACCATTGAGAGCAATGTGGGGGTCAGTATTTTGCTCAAGGACACTTCGACATGCAGACAGGAGGAGTTGGCAATCGAACCACTGACCTTCTGATTAGTGGATGACCCCGCTCTACCTCCTGAGCCACAGCTGCTGTATTCTACATTATATTTGATCAACAGGGCACTCATAGAAAAAATTTTAAAAACCCTGGAGTGACCTTGTACAATATAATACTGCCAAAAACATGAGGAGATCATTACTGTCTCTTGTCCTATACAATGCAGCTGTCTGGCACAACATAGAAAAATGAGTCTGTACCATAAAACATTCAGACATCGCAGGGCTTGAAGTATCGCAACTTATGAAGTGTAACAATTGAAACATTGTACACTTGGTCAACAACATGAAAAACATGAAAATGCTCTACACATACTGATACTAAAAAGTTTCATTTCTCAGAAAGATGCAAACAATCTTACTGAACACTGGCATCTCATGAAGAAAATCTGTACACACAACAAGACTTGTGTGATATTCAGTACCATTATGTTTAACCCAAGTTGTGACATTTATTTAACTTGACATATCAATTTGAAAGTGTTCTGAAATCAAATCACCATTTTCAACATCAGTCAGTATTTTCATTTTGAGAGGCCCAGACTCAATACCTTTGGCAGACAGTGATTCCCAATTATACGCAACAGCTATTTGGTGTTTCTTGGCAAGGGACTTCATTATGTTCTTGAAGTTTTTCATGCTGGACTTAAATACTTTTTGTTTGGCCTCATACCTCATACTGCAAACATGTAATAAAGAACCAATTTTGCGTATACACTCGGGATGGTGGACCATGAAGTGATGTTTTGGGATCTAATTATTTTGAGGATACAAATCTGTAAATAACTGATGGGAAATACAGTGTTAATGTTATACAACAACAGTAGTGTGTCACGTTTTGGGACATCACCATAGATTAGTGGGAGGTTCCAAATGAGACATAATGTTTGACTGGCATTAAGCCCAATACCATTGCCAGTACACAACATGTTTATCAGCATGTTTATGTGTGTTGGATGATTCTTTTTATCCATAAAGCTATAGTTTAATGCATATACATGTTGGAGTATATTTTCACCGGAAATAAAATTATGATTCAAATAAACAACAACTTAACTAAAAACTTACACAGTATTATGACTTCTAAGATGTTGAGTATTATGTCAAGGTATTGAGAATACCATTGCATTTAATCCCAAAACAGGAATTTTCTCTTGGACTTTCAGCAAGATGACTGTAATGCTCCTCATTGGTTCATTTGGTGCGAAAAAATCACGGGTGGATCATCTTCACTAAACACAGGTTGAGCTGATGCTCTGTCAATTAGACATCCTGCAATAGTAATTTGCAGAAAAAGATTCACTGGGGTTGTGGATGAGGCACTGTCTATACTCAAAGATCTTCTGCAGGATGATTTCTCTGTCACTGGTGTGGTTCATCAACGCTCTTCATCTAGTTGACCACCAATCAGAGGCAGGTCCCTATCCTGTCTTGGACCACCTCCTCCTGTGGTTTGTGTTTTCCGTTCCTGGGACACAAGTTTTGTCTTTCTCTGAATTGTCTTGAGCCACCAAGCCAGAAATCAAGTGCCACTCTCGCCATCATAAAAGTGTGCCTCAGCAAAGACAGACAAACTAGCAGTAACCCCCTTTTAACAATTTGTTCATAGATTAAATAAAAGTCAGGAATCAGAATAGTCAGAATTTAGGATTAGAAAAATCAATAGCAATGGGGAGTATGCATTCTACTATGCTACTTTTTTGTTAAACAAAGTTACTATGGCTGCTATGAAAGTGGAGAGCTATGCACCTACCTAAATCTAATGCAGTCCAGTTCAATAGTTCTGCATCCTACCTCCATGAAGCTTATAATGTTCAGTTTTTGTTGAAACTCATTTCGGAGGCTGTAGATGTTCTGCTCTTTAGTTGCATTATGTTATATCAGAGATATTGTCAATATTTTGTCCACCCCATTTATATCAGTCAGGGTAGTCAAAATAGTTGAAATACCACTCTGTATAACATAATATAATTTAACAACAGCACAGTACTACAGCCTCCAAAATCACCATAAAGAGCACATCTCTAAAACATTTTTTTTTAAATCAACATTCGAACCTTCATAATTGGAGGATTTATTTAAAGACTGTATTAGACTTCCTTATTTTTGTCTAGGTGGACTTAATAAACTGGCAACTGAATGTATTTAAGCATTAATAATCAAAGGGGCTCTGTACAGTGTCAAGTGAATCCCTAAGTAATCTTGACACCGTAATTTCTTAATGCAAAAATTAAATTTAAAAATAATATGCAATTAAGGTAAATACACAACCAACATATCCTTTCCTGGAGAGGGAATCTTTTAATGTGGGGAACAAGTTGACAGTTCTCATTGCATATTAGTCTTTAGTAATTCGTTGTGGGATTTTCCTGCAGAGAAAAAACAGGAAATTAGTTTACTCACTTACCCAAGTACCTGATAGCACTTCATAGGGAATGAACAGTTATCATATTACTGCAGTAATACAAGTACAACAAAGTTGAGACCGGCACTCTCATTGCTGTTTTTTGGGGTTTTTTTTTGTTTTTTTTTCTCCAATCTCAACGACTGATGTCCTTTCACAATCCAACAAGGTGACTAGTAACAAACTACTGGTAATTCAGCCCCAAATCCACACATTTCTGCCTACCTTCCTTAATTTTAGTAATCATGCAGTATGGAAATTTATTCAAAGTGAAAAAAATAAAAGTTCAGTTAAATGGCTGTAACTGCCTAACTGCTGGGGCGAGCTGTCCTATTTCACACAGTTCTGCTCATCCTTACAATAAAATCTATATCCTGCTATCATCGACTTACCTCTCTGTGCTGCAAGAATGTTAGCCATCTGTCTTCTACTGTCACACAGTGTCCCAGTCACTTCCTATTCCTCAACTATTGTCCATCCAGGTTTTGTCAGCAGGATCTGTTTTATCAGCTACACAGATGACAACAGTAGGGGCCAGCTCTAGCCATTTTGGTGCCCTAGGTGAGATAAGGATTTTGGTGCCCCCCCAACCACATTCCACCTAAATTACCCCACCAGTACTGCCTCATCACCACTTGCTCATCCTACAGTAAAAATATGGACCACAAACTTCAGACACTGCAATGGTTTCAAGACAAAACTATATTTTTTTATTTTTATAAATTAAAATTACTTCTCAAAAAAACGAATCACGTATCAAGAAGAATGAATAAATGGTTAAATATTGCCAACTACCTGTTAGTAACATACAGACACTGGCACTTGGTTATTCATAGATTACACTCATAGATTACACCTTCGACAATGTCATGTGCCTAAAATGTTCTGGACTGTTCTCATGGCTTTTGAGTATTTCGCTTCCATTTTTCCAGTCATTGAGTCCATTACTGATTATTTGGTAGTTTTTTTTTTTTTGTGAGAGCAGCTTGGAATATACCACCCTGCTTCTCTTGATTTTCTCTCCATTCACTAATTTTCTGGTGGTGATGGGAACTTCTCCCATCCTCTCCTTTTGGAAATGTAGAGTCTTATTTTACCTGATATGGCCTCTGCTGACTAACTCCATCCTGACCATATCAGTCAAGATCTATAGCTGCTGCCTTGATGGACTCACGTACGTATGTTCCAGTTGATGGAGTCTGCAGGCTGTAGAGTAGTAGCAGTGTATGTTGTGCTTGTTGTTCCTTCACCTGAAGGCAAATCTAAACATTCATGCAAATATAGTTATTAATCCTTTCGTAAGAACACACAGTAATACATAAATTACAACAACATCAAGCAGTAAACACATCTGAAGCATAAATTATAGATAACGGTTGACCAGAACTGTTCAATTACATGAGTGAAAAAAGGTCAAGAGTCCAGGTTTAAACTATTTTTGATGGGAATAAGTTATTCTAGCTTTAATGTGTCATGTAGACAACTTGAATACATATAGATGGTTGCAGTCTAATATTGATTATTATTAAAGTTAGCTATGTTGCCTTTCTTACTATAGAAATTATATTTATGATTCAATATATTTTATTGTGCTAGTGTTACCATGATAATGCAAGTATGTAAGAAACCATTTAATAATAGATAATAAAAATGAAAAAAAAGAATGAATGAATGAAAATAAAAGAAATGAAATGCCTGTGTGCAAGCTGCAGTTCCCATGGCTTTCTGTCACTGTTAAGGGTTAGAAAATGGCTAAAGGTTTGGCCAAAGTATTGACATAATAAAATAGATTCCCTAGCAGCAATTTATGGAGACATTCCAGATGTACAGGATACTTACGTAAGTTCATAACTGATTGTGAATATTTAACAGAATTATAGCAAAAATGTGTCTGGACTTGTCTTTTATTATACATCCATAGCAAAAACAAACAAATGGCTGCCATTTCTTTTATTCTCTGTGGAAAATGCAATATTTTAAAATAGTTTCAGCTTTAAAATGTGTTTTGATAACATTCTGGTGAGAAATGTGCATTTAATTTTCATAATCTTTGTTCAATGAATGTACATGAAGTTTAGTTTGTCAGTTATGAAGATTTTTTTCAGGCTTTCTGTCGTTGCTATGGTGGTTGCTATGGACACTGCTATTGCTGAAACTACGTAGCTACATGCTGTTTTAATCATTGTTTTTGTTTTGTGTAGTAATTTGAGCTGTTGTTATTTGTGTTATTTTATGTAACTGTTTGATGGTGTTCTTTCAATAAAAAAACGTAGATTTTAGAGCACCCAGGGATGAATTGAATTTGAAACCCAGATGCATCGGTTATATGGTTATATTTACATTATAGCAACTTAATAGGTTAAAATTTTTTCCCAACTTAACTTATCTGAAGGATCATTTTCTGAATGGGGACCTGATCTTGTCGATTGCTACAAGTCAAGAGATGCAAAGGAGCACATTCCATCAATTATGATGAAAGGACAGTACAGTATTTATTCTTGAGATACATCAAATTGATTACCACGTTTAAAAGAGGTGCAATTGAAGGCTATAAATTTGCATTACATCCGTCACATATCTAAAATGCCATAACAAGGATGAGCTAACGTTAAGTTAATACACAATACCACTAACTGTTACAGTACATTGAAGGTTCTATATGTAGAATTGTGAAGCATTTTACATGTATTAATGTTTTTTATTGCCAATGAGTGAACAGGTAGTAATGTAACATAAAAAACGAGACGTTCCCTGACATTCTCGGTTGTCTGTAACAGCCTGTGGACTGATTTCTATGTAAAGGACCTGGACCTTATTTTCAGCAAAAATCCAATGGAAGTGACATTTTTGCGTGCTCCGGAGTGCCTTGCCTGTCTCCCCCTAACATCAACAAATGGCATAACGACACAACACAACAAAAACAGTGCTATCCGACTAGAAACACCCTGCTCTCCAGCTAATGAAACAGCTAGCTGCCTCCATCAACCACTTCTATTTCACAACAAACCCGCCACACAATGACAAGTGACCCACTCCCGAGCACACACACAGCTAAAACAACTTTATTACCTCAACAAAGGAGCAGAAAACAAGCTCCAGAGCAACAGCAGAACATAGCTTACCCCTTGTGTTTTTCCTGTTGGTAGTCCAAAGGTCATTATAAGCACACCTTTCACAACAAAACTGCAGAGGGTTGCTCCCTGGCCACAGCTTGTTGCTGCCTGGACACAGCCTGTTGCTCCCCAGCAGCAGTGACAGACTGACTGCGAGTGAGAGATGCTTTGCTGAAACACGGTGCAAAACACAATGTAAGAGAGCTTATATAATTATGAGAAGTGTAAGTGAGGAAAAAGACATCACCTGCGAAAGTCTCAGCATGCGAACACCAGGATGTTGACTGCAGCTTATTTAACGGCCACAGGTGTCACTAATGATAAATTTCTGATTCTTAAACGCAGAACCTTTGAATATATGAGGTGATATGGGTAACACAACTCATGGCAGAGCCTTTGAGTCCATTCTTCAGTAGGGAGAATGGGTAAGTCGAGCCAGTGAGTAAAATGAGCCACCCTCTTTATTTAGGTAACCATAAACAAAAGTAATCATGTGACCACAAATTAAAGAAGTATAGTTCACGTAACTCAATCCATCTTGGACTCAAGCGCATGGAGAGATTGGTAAGAAAAACAGAGCAAAAAACATGATTTTTGTCATTCGAAGTGAATTCATCATGTTACTAAAGTTATCAGTCTTATCTTATAATTAAGTGTATCTTAATTAAAATAAGAGAGTTATTGACATTTTTGCATGTTAATTTAAGTCAGTGTAAGCTACAAAACAAGGTCTTAAAATTAGCATAATTGTGGATCTGAGCCACTGTGTGAAACAGTTTTGTCAAAATGGAGGATGTGGGGTGAAATGTACCAGTGATGTTGGGGCAAGTTGAGTCAATTGTTCAATTTACCCTCAAAAGTTTAAATAGGCTACATATGTACAGAGTAACCTGTAGTATTTTCTGATATTCGAGAGACTAGAGACACTGTTCATGTTAATGTTTGATCACTGTTACAAATGTTACAGTGTTGAATAAATACCTAATTGTTGACTAATGTTACGTTTAAGCCACACACAAACATGCTGTAAATATCGACGGGTGACATTATTATTATTAGTATTTTTTTTAAAACCTTTATTTATTCAGGAGAATTTGCACTAAGTGCAATGCTCTCTTTTTCAGGAAAGCCCTGATCATATTTGCACAGTGACACATTCACACCTGGAAGCTGCCTAGTACAACCACAGTCTGATCTGCTGCCACTGAGCAGCTCCACTGGAGCAGTTGGGGTTAAGAGCCTTGCTCAAGGGCACCTCAGTAGTGGTAATGAGGGAGGGGCAAGCGCTGCTTCCTCACTTTCCCCACCCAGATTTATCCTTCTTGTCCCTCCAGTCACAAGCTCACTTCTCTAACCTTTAGACCACCACTTTACTTAAAGGAAAAACCAACATAAAGTGTCTTACTAACCATGTGCCACATGTGCCACCAGAACAGCTTTAGTGTGCCTTGGCATTGATTCTACAAGTCTCTGAACTCTACTGGAGTGATGAACACCATTATTCCAAAAGATATTCCCTTTTCGGTGTTTTGACGATGGTGGTGGAAAGCGCTGTCTAGCACGTCAGTTCAAAATCTCCCATAGATGTTCAGTTGGGTTGAGATCTGGTGACTGTGAAGGTCATAGCATATAATTCACATCATTTTCATACTCATCAAACCATTCAGTGACCCCTCGTGCCCTATGAATTGGGGCATTGTCATCCTGGAAGAGACCACTCCCATCAGGATAGAGATGTTTCATCATAGGATAAAGGTGATGACTCAGAACAACTTTGTATTGATTTGCAGTGATCCTTCCCTCTAAGGGGACAAGTGAACCCAAACCATGCCAGCAAAATGCCCCCCACAGCATAACAGAGCCACCAGATCCCCTCACTGTTGGGGTCAAGCATTCAGACCTGTACCAGTTTTTCCTTTCATTTGTCACCTGTCTGTACACACAAGCACAAAGCACATTTACACACATATTCTTTCTGTAGCTAACACACGAAGATCACAGTTTAATCTTTAATGAAAACGTTTAGGTCACATCTTGAACAACGGGACACAAACGTATGGTTTTCATTAAAAGTATGAGTTTTGTTAAATTGATGGCATTAATAAAGTTCAAAATTATCTCAAAATTATTTGATTTTGTGTCATATCACTGTCTATATCAGTATTTAACAATGGCACTATTTACACCTAGAATGCTCAGTTTACCCCATCCCCAAGCTCATTTTACCCCTACCTTGGGGTAAGTTGTGCCATAGGACTAACCTTTTTTGATGGGTCATTGTTCTAAAACCATAATAATTAAATAACTTGCTTTAATTTCCATAGGTACACAACAACGTGAGGTATATATAGAAACTATTATTTGAAACAAATCGTTTTTATTTTGCAGTAAAATCATCAAACGTAAAAAGTGGCTCATGTTACCTCATTCTTCCCTATCACATATGTCATTTTATCAAAAAATCTCACCTAGAAGAAACACAATTAACAAACATGAACGTTGCTGCTTTTTCAACAAATAATAATTGTTTGTTGGTAATGACTTATACTCTCTACCAAGAAATGTCCAGTTTATGTTGCAGTGACTGTTGGATGTGACGGTAGTGTTCTTTCAAAATGGTATCAAGCGTATGTGACCAAGTTAACCATAATCACCATTTTAAATCAAGAATACTAATCTACCAGCCTTTTACTTCCATATCTCACTACAAGTAGGCTACTGACTAATTATGCAGTTGTGAAGATGACTACGTATTTTCTTTCATTGAATTAACTGATATAGATGTAAACAAACAGAATTTAAATTGTACAAATGTGTAGAATCGATTCAGCAAGTCTTACAGTATAGATAATGTTTTTTGTTTAGCATCATATCCATCATAGCAGAGTCGGAGACAGTGACTGGAGTGATTGAGAGTCTCATTTGAATACAGACAAATACACACAAACATACAAACACACACACACATGCACACACATACAGACACACACACACACACACACAGTAACAGCAGAGTTATCTGTGGGGGCCAGGCAGCAGCAGCAGAGAGCTTCTTCTATCTGTGCAGGGAAGCCTGTTGGCTCAGTTGGCAGCTGGCTGTTGCTCTCTGACTCTCCTTAAAGGCAGCTGACACTCTTGTGTGTTTGATGTCGACCGAAAACAAGATGCAGGTGTTTTTTGGAGGAAACATTTATATTCTCTCTGCTGACTTCTCTCACTCATTTCTAAATTTGGAGCCCATATTTCCCCAGGGAGAGTCCTGCTTCACATTTATATTCAGATAATATCCCAGACATAAGGAATATATAAATATATATTAACTTTCAAGAGTGTGATGAGAACTAATAAGTCTGAATGAGTATGAATGTAGTTTTTAAAAACAATTTGTTTATCTTAATAGTGGGGGGGTTGACATCACAAGCCATTGCTTTGTCCCATCTGTGGGCATTCATACATTACTCAGTAACTCTGTATGTTACACTGTGTGGTAATTTGAATCACAGCTGTAAGGAGTGCTGAGGTACAGGACTACACTGCTATGAGTTTTATCAGTCTGGTCATTTGCCGTCACTACATCTGGACACATGAAAGAGAGAACGCTAGCTAGACATCCTCCTATAATGCAGGACTTTGACTGACTGATTGACTCTATTTCTAGAAAGAAGTTGAGGCTTTTTGAATGGGGGTCTTTTGGAGCACCTAGTGGCTGTTGGTGGCACTTTATGGTATTGGCTTCATCTTCAAACCATGGTTTACAGGACAAACAGTGTGAGTGTTGAAATGAAATTCAACAGTGAGGTGACATGTCTGTAACCCCTGCTGGACAAATGCTTATCTACTAAAAGGAAGGAATATCTGTCTGTATATCTGTGTGTCTGTATGTCTGTATGTCCTTCGCATATCTCTTGAACTGTTCATCCGATCGACTCTTCACTTGGTGGGTGCATTGCTGGGGAACAAAGAGAGTGCAGTGTCAAATTTAGTGTGATTTGGACATGCGATGCGTTTAATATTAATAAACATTGAATAAACCAGCGATCAGTGTGCCACTCCATACTGTGCAGGGGCAGAGCGGAGCTTCAGGGCTCTGCTGACTGACTCCCATGTGTCAGAGAGAGCAGAGATGAGGCGTGACATGAGTCAGAGAAATGTGCTCTAAAAAGAGTAAAGTAGACAGCGAAAACAGAGCTTTTAATCAAGAATGGAGACTCTTACTCTGTGTCTAGACATAAAGCATAGCGTTAGCAGCACGTTTAGCAGATCAGCAGCAGCAGAGAGTGACTACACAGGAGGTGTTCAGGTACATTGTTGAACGTATGTCATTTCAAAATCAGTTTGTCTCATATGCTCTTAGACCGTGGTGATTGTGTAGTGCCACTACAGCAAAGCACAAATCTTTTGAGCAAACATAGCGTGAGCAGCACGTTTAGCAGATCAGCAGCAGCAGCAGTGAATATCTTAGCACTGTGTCTACACAGGAGGTGTTCAGGTACATAATTGAGCGTAGGTTACCCACAAACACTCTCAAATCCAAACTGAATGCACAGAAAATAAGAACAATCCAAGAGCCCAATATGATCCAATATGACCCAAATAATCAATCCACTTTATTTTAGGATGCACATTATTTAATTTTTAAATGAATCCCCTATTTTAGGCTACTTGAAATGAGAAAAGAACATTTATGTACTATCAGAGTGCTTATTATTTATAACATC
The DNA here is from genome assembly GCF_910596095.1 of Thunnus maccoyii. Lineage (NCBI taxonomy): Eukaryota > Metazoa > Chordata > Actinopteri > Scombriformes > Scombridae > Thunnus > Thunnus maccoyii. The sequence goes on along the minus strand of NC_056553.1, from coordinate 25,701,509 downwards.
TGTGTATAATTGAATGTTTCTTTCATGTTGTTGGTGTATATACTAATTCACACCTCACAGCAACTGTATTAATTTTTCTATGCGTTGAAGTAGCGGCAGGAGGCCCAGCAATCAGCCTGTTCTGAACAGTCACGTTTTGAATGGGCATTGCACTAGTGTTAACTAATCTGTAAAGCAAACAAAAGTTAAGCTGTCTGTGGTGGTATGATTGAATATAATTAATTAAGAATAAGTTCACCATGGTTTTGTGGTGCTGTCTTTCCAGACAGAACATTCACCGTCTACAAGAGATAACCATCCTGCCCTGTCCTTTGTCATAAATAAAGATGAGGAATAAGCCTACTGTTATCACGAACCTGAGAGATTCCTTTAGACAGGAGACATCACACAGAGGACACTCATGCACAAAGAGTAATGTGTAGTAGGAATCAATGTGAACATGGAAGCTAGGCTTACTAGCTTCCATGCAGAATACAAATTTAACAGCACAGTGGGACCTTCCAAATGTTGGATGTTGTAAAGGAGCAAATAGCAATTGGCTGATAGATCAACTATACAGTTAAAATCACTGGTTTAAAATTTGAACCCACTTTGGGTCAATATAACCAGGGCCGGCTCTAGCCATTTTGGTGCCCTAGGCGAGATTAAGATTCGGGCCCTCCTCCCCCCAACCACATTACCCCACCAGTACAGCCTCATCACCACCTGCTCATTCTACAGTAAAAATATAGACAACAAACATCAGATACCAAAATGGTTTCAAGACAAAAATATATATTTTTATTTTTATAAATTAAAATTACTTCTAAACAAATGTATCGTGTATCAAAGAATGAATAAATTGTGAAATATTACCAACTACGTGTTAGTAACATATAAGACGTTGGCACTTGGTTATTCATAGATTACTCTGGATAGATTACTCCTTCCATGATGTCATGTTCCCAGAATGTTCTGGACTGTTCTCATGGGTTTTGAGTATTTCACTGCAATTTTTCTAGTCCATATAGTCCATTACTGATTAGTTTGTAATTTTTTTGTTGTTGTTGTTTGTTTTTGTGAGAACAGTTTGCAGCAGAAGCAGTAAAGACTATTTTTTTTCTTGGAATATACCACCCAGTTTCTCTTGATTTTCTCTCCAGTCACAAATTTTTTGTAAAAGTGGTGGTGGTGATGGGAACTTCTCCCATCCTCTCATGTAGAGTCTTATTTTACCTGATATGGCCTCTGCTGACTAACTCCATCCTGACCATATCAGACAGAATCTATAGCTGCTGCCTTGATGGACTCACGTACTTCAGGATATGTTCCAGTTGATGGAGTCTGCAGGCTGTAGAGTAGTAGCAGTGTATGTTGTGCTTGTTGTTCCTTCACCTGAAGGCAAATCTAAACATACATGCAAATATAGTTATTTAATCTTTTAGTAAAGACACACAGTAATACATAAATTACAACACATCAGGCAGTAAACACATCTGAAGCATAAATAATAGATAACGGTTGACCAGAACTGTTCGATTACATGAGTGAAAAAAGGTGAAGAATCCAGGTTTAAACTATTTTTGATGGGAATAAGTTATTCTAGCTTTAATGTGTCCTGTAGACAACTTGAAGAAATATAGATGGTTGGAGTCTAATATTGATTAGTATTTGAATTAGCTATGTTCCCTTTCTTATTATAGAAATGATATGTATGATTCAATATATTTTATTACGCTGGTGTTACCATGATAATGACAGTATGTAAGAAACCATTTCATAATAGATAATATTGGTATTTAACTTGAAACTTTTTTGATGGGCCCATGGTTCAAAGTTCTAGCTCATTCGATTTTTTTTTTTTTTTTTTTTTTTAAATCCAGTAGGTAGCAATATTGCTGCAGTTCTCATGGCTTTTTTGTCATTGTGAAGGGTTAGGCGAATGTCTATATGGCCTATGCCCTTAACTGGCCCTGAATATAGCCCCAGTACAACATTGATTTAACTTTAGTAGTAGTAGCAAAGTAGTAATAATCAGCAAGGCAAGAACTCCTTTTAACTGGCTTTATTGTTAACCATGTTAACACACGCTGCACACAGCTTCATCTGTCTTTTCAACCACACACACCCCTCTTCTTCTCTGCTCTTTTGACGCAGTGTAATACACAACAACCTTTAGCAAAAAACTAGAGCTACAATGATTAATCAATTAATCGATTTGTTGACAACTATTAAATTAATCTGCAACTATTTTGATAATCAGTTAATCAAATTCTCAGATTCCAGCTTCTCAAATGTGAATATTTCCTGGTTTCTTTATTTCTCTATGACAGTAAACTAAATATCTTTGGTCGGGATATAACAAGTCATTTGAGGACGTAACCTTGGCTTTATGACATTGATCAACATTTTCTGGCATTTTATTGACCAAACAACTAATCAATTAATTGAGAAAATAATTGACAGATTAATTAATAATGAAAATGATTGTTTGTTGCAACCCTACTAAGAATTGTTTCTTGTACAAAACAACGTGCATCTGACATTCAAAAGACACAATTTTTTGTTTGTTATTAAAAGTCAATAACAAATGGTGACATGCAAGTTTAACAACAATGGAGTAGATTATAACAAGCTTTAGTTTTGGAAAAAAAACAACAAACAAAAACAATAGTGAACAAAACAACAGTAAAATTTAAAAAAAAAAAAAAAAAAAAAAAAAAACACTAAAACTGGGTCAAAACAACCCTTGTCTTGAGTAGCTTTATAAGTAACATTAACCCAGTATTGTGTCTGTGCTATATCGACCCAAACTGGGTAAAATTTTAACCCAGTGATTTGTTGTGTTTATATTAATGTCATACAGTGTAAAGTTCTCCAGCCTTAGCAATGGGGAATCTTAAGCAATGTCATTGAAATGCCAAATATGCTTGAAACCATTTCTACAGATATTTCTTAAAAAAAGTTTTAATTTTTTTTTTTTTAAAGTGAAAATCCTTCAAAATAGCGGCATCATTATAATTTATACTTATATACTTAAATTACTTCCTTTCTCAAAGTCAAACAGAAATTTAGGCCCTGCTGGGTTGACCAGATTTAAATAGTGACAGGGCCTAACATGGCCTGTAAGACAGTGACAGTCCAACACCTTAGTCCAGAGCTAGAATTCTGGACAATCACCAGACTACCATGACATTTTGTTTTGGTATTCATGAACCCCACAGAAAGTTTCATATAATTTGGGGACCTGAGGACTTTCATGTATCACCATCATCAGGCCAAAATTCCCACTTGTACACAAGAAATATTAACATTTAATGTGCTGCCTGCCATTAGATTTATCAAGCCTATAGTCACACTTAGAGACAGGTTTCAATAGATGGTTCCATTTTGGATAAGGTTTTAATAAGCTCCAATGCTACTACATCTCTTACTGAAACTATTATTTCTCCCTGTTCTTATTGGTTAGCAAAGAGCAATGTACCAAACATTCAGGTAACATTAGCAGGCTTCTACTAATGGACTTTGTGGTGAGATTGTTTTTATCTACTTCTATTTCCATGGCTTTCAATCTCAAATACAGTAATTTCTTAAAATACAACTGCCAATCATCACTCAGTCATCAGGTAAGAGACATCCAATTTACACCAAAGGTCTGTGTTGACAAATTTATTTAATTTTTGAGGGGTCTCAACTATACTCATCAGTCTTGGATAATATTTAAAGGACGGGTTCACAATTTTTCAAGTGTGTCTTAAAACAACAGTCAGAAGCCCAAATGAACATTAAAACATGTTTTTCTTGCTGCAATCATTCCTCCTGTTCATACTTACCATTAGAAGATCCTGTCATTTAATTTACTTACAATGGAAGTGATGGGGGACAAAATCCACAGTCATCCTTCTGTGCAAAAATGTATTCAAAAGTTTATCTGAAGCTAATATGAGTCAAATCAAGTAGATATCTTTCAACGTTACAGTCTTTTTAGTGCCAAAGTCCCTCTTTTTGTTACTATACTTCCAACAAGGAAACACTGTGCAATAAAACACAAAGAGGGAATCTGATGCTATAAAGACTATAAAAGTGGCAGATATCCACTTGATATGACTAACTCAGACTGCTGAAGCCTCATATAAGCTTTAGATAAACGTTTAAATGCATTTATGCATTAATAGCCAGTATGAACAGGAGGAATGATTACAATAAGGTACAGTGTTCATATGGACACCGAATGTTGTTTTAAGACACACTTGAAAAATGGTGAATCTATCCTTTAAGATGGCAAGGATATTTTAAAACACATTTTTTAAGCTCTGTAAGAGTCTTTATCTTCATAATGAACAATGCCTGGTCTCACAGTACTACCACCACTATGCACACCCCTTCACACATGCACACACACACACAGAGATTGTGTGGTTTAGTGGTATTTAAACAGCATAGCCCTCAGCCCTTCTTCTAAGTGCTGAGTAGAAGCTCTGGCAATGATAGTTGAGTTTCAGTGTATTGATCGTACCTAACAGATTTATCTGCATGCGGAGGGCGTGAAAAAGAGCAATCACATGCAGGCGTACAAGGACACACGTACACATGCACACACACACATACAGACAAGAAACAGCACAATGGACATTGCAGTGAAGTTCAGAATGTGTTTTGCTGTAACCCTGGAGCTGTGGTCTAATAGTTGTCCAGGTCAGGATAGATCCCACCCAGGTCAGGAGTACCATTCACAGAAAGATCTGTGCTGGATGAAATGCTGTTTGCCTGTACAGTGTTAAGCTCCCTGAGGCTCATACAGAGCTTTCAGCTTATAATACAGGAAAATATAAACTGGACAATATCACATAAGATGAGGCTTCTTATAGTACTTTACTCCCGTACAGTACTCCTGCAATTTAACTGAAATTACAGGATTAGAATGGACATGATGTATCCTATCTCCAATTATTTTAAATAGAAAGAAGAGCAAAAGCTGACGAGTCTTCCACCTGCAAAGTATCATGCAGGGCTTAGTGTTGTGCTCAATCTGTCATGCTGGTTCACATTCAACACAACACTTTTTTCACTATTGTTAAAACAGAATAATTGCACACTGAAATTAACAAGAAAATACATTACAATTATCCATTCTATGTTGAAAAGGTGTAAATGCAGCTGTCTATCCAAGATGCAAATGTAATTGTTATTCCTCTGAATTGTTACTACGCCACAGGAAAAACATGGCTGGGAAAACCAAGACGGATTGCAATCAGATTTGTGATCTGGAGACACATGCAGTATACATGTGGCTATGTGTGAATGAAGTGTCTTAAATCTTATCTGGATTTTATCTGGATAGGAGACGCTTGAAAGTGGAAATGGGCCCTAAAAATGCAATCCACTGGATGCAGCAACATTTTTCTTGCATTTGCATGGCCTTCAAAGCAATAATTTACTCCTAAGTGAGAGCCTCTCTATTCAAATGTTCAATGTGGGGAACCACAACTGGCTTACTATTTCAGACATAGGGTCTTCTTGAATGTGCCTTTTGTACATGTACCTCTTCTGTACAGGTGGAATCACAAATGTCCAGTTGACCATTATGTTGTCTGTAAAATATCTTCACATTTTTATATGTAAAATAAGTAGTATTGATGACTTCATTTACATTTGTGTTATTTATTTAAAAAAAATATGTAGGTGTCATCACTGTTGTACACTGGCACTAACACAACAATCAGCTGTGATCTCATTGCTTCCTTTGTGCATCTGCCAAATGTTCAATGTCAGGTCGCCTATGTCAGAACTTTTAAAGGGCTGGAATTGTGGAAAACAAGAAAAATGATCTTTGGGATGGATCAGGGTGATGGTGGGCCCTCCTATGCTGTAAAATTACTCAATTCTATCTCCTTGGCCTTTTTAGGGGGCGGTACCTGTTACTACATCACATCAGAAAGTCAAATTAAATATGCTAGGAAGCTTTAGCATGAGCCACCCCTGAAGTAACTTCTGTAATTGGAGTTTGCATTACAGCCAGATGACGAGCAAAGCAGACACTGGAAGTATTGCTGGTTGTTTAGCAGCTAAACTCTTTACAGCCTTCCAGAGGATGGAAATTTAGGTCAGGAACGGCTGAAGCTCATTTTTGCAGACAATCTTGTATGGTTGTATGTGTGTTCCACACATTCTACAGTCAACTGTCTGCAGGTCGTCCACTAACTGAAGCGTTGCTGGTTTAACCTCCGGCTCTTACTGTTCACGTGTGAAAGTGTCCTTGAGCAAGACATTGAACCCCAAGTTGCTCCCGATGGTCAGGCCTGCGCCTTGCATGGCAGCTCTGCCACCAGCAGAGTGAGTGTGTGTGTGAATGGGGGAATGAGCGGCAAAAATTGTGAAGTGCTTTGTCCTTCAAGGTGTAAAGGTGCTATATAAGTGCAGTCCATTTACCATTTACACCGCAGGATTTTAAACTTTTTCATCTTCAATCTTTGGATGAAGTTTTAAAACAGTGTGTCTTTCTGTTCCTCAGCTAAAGGAATGTAATATATCTGTGCTTAAGCTAAGCTAGCGACCTCTGGCTACATTTGAAAAAATGACTTTTACTTTGTGAGGAAACTTAGACACAATCTTTTCTGAAACATCCTGTTGAAATCTCAACTGTGCAACAGTTGAAACTTTCAAGTTCTTTCCTTCATTCAGGATCAGACTCTGCTTCATAGACTGCTAAATACTGTCTTACATCTCCAGCTGCAGCCATTCCTCCAGGTAAAGATTCAGCGTAAGGGAACTCGATTATTCATTCGGTCTTATTCTGATTGGCTGGGAGTGAAGGTGGGACCATATCTCCAGCCAGTCGAAGTAGGTGGTCATTAATAATGCTGATTTCATGTAAATAGTTTCTGAAACAGCCTGCTGGAGGACAGAGGAGAATCTGGGCTGATGGATTTAGAGAGACATAAACAACTTTTGGTGAATAAAATGTCACAGATATGTTTAAAATGGACTCGGTATTAATAAAAAATGAGTCAAAAAGGGGCAAATACCAGATCCATCCTTTGAGACCATATAGTTTTTTTCTTTTTTTTTTTTCTTTTTTTTATTCAACCCACAAGATTCCATTGATTTTACTCAATATTTTCAAAAAGGCATTTTTGAAAATATTTTTTTCATTAAAATTACTTGTAAGGAAAGACAGCCAGTAATAGGAGTGGAGGATAAATATTAAATTCTCAAAATTTTCCTCACTAAGTTGGAGCAGGAAGTTGTGCATGAGCATTACCTGCTTAGGTTTTATTTTGGCTCTGTTGTTTTAGAATGAAACAGTGAGTCTAAAGGAACACATTGGCACCCTACCCTTCCCTGTCAAAAGCTACTTTTGTCTCTTGCTTTTTCTGTGAGAGAAGGACAAAAACAGTTGGGGTGGAGAAAAGAAAAAAAAAAACACTAAAAAGTGAATCTCGTTGAATTTGTTGAATAGTTTAAATTGTATTGTAAAACTATAATTCAGCAGTAGTCAGATTCAAGGCCCATTATAGGTGCATAAATTACTACAGCATTGAAGTTGTATTTTTTCCTCAGCTTTCTTTTTTTTTTACTTGTCTGACAACATCCTGCAGCTGCAGCAATCGGATTTGGCAATCAAACCAAAGGGTCCTGTCTGTGACTGAGGAATTTTCTGAGACAAAAAAGTTAACATATATATGGCCGTTGCTTTAGACCAGTTTAACTGTGCAAAGACGTGTTTCTGTGTGGAAGATATCTTTAGGAAATCAGATCATTTTGCTGTTAGGGGGCTCTAATCGAAAGCTTCTGTTTCAGCTTTTTCACACATGGTGGAATTACTTCCTTAGCTGTCTGTGTGCAGCAGAAGGATCAGAAGTGGAAATGGATAAATGACTTTATTCCCCAACCAAATGTGGAAATGGATAAGTGATGCCATTCACAAAACAAAGCTTTCAGAGGACTGAAACAATACCCAGAGCCATTGTCAAAGCCTGAGGATTCAGCTTTGATCCACAGAATGCTGAGCATTGTGTTTCCACAATGTAAAGACAGTATTTGATTCGGATTCAGAATCAGAATAAAATACAGTAATGAAAACATGAATACCACACCCCTCCAGCACAAAGCACACAGCAAATCAACAGAAACACAGCCAAAATCATTACATCTAGCAAGACCTCATACCTAAAACACTATAAGTAATTTTTTGTCAGCTTCTTCCAAAATGTACCACATGACTATTTATAAAAAATATTCATATGAGGTTTTTTTTTGTTTTTTCTGCCACTTTGATGGTTAAGGTTTGGCTACACGATGACACTGATATTATTCTACATTTTTCTAATTGTCATTAAACCCCATGAAAAGATCCAAACCAACAATGAGTTAGTCCGTTTCACAATACTTTCTGACTTCTTACCCTGTCTGTGGCTCTCAGCCCTAAGACCATTGATTCCTACTGAAGATGTTAATCTTTAAAATCACCTCACAAATATATAGTGTCATGTTTAAAAAAAGGAACAATAATCTCCTAAAACAGCTGTACACTGTAGGTTTTAGCAAACATTACTCAAACAGAAGGAAATATTTGGGTTTGTTGGGGACTGTTTTCAGTGGCGGATTAATCACATTTGGTGCTCTAGTGACTATTTCAGGAAGCAGAACATGTGTGTGGGATTGAGTCAAAATGTCACCCAGTGCAATATTGTGACTCATTGATGTGTTTTTCATAGTTTTTGGACAACAATGGAGATAAATCAGGCTTTCATACACACACAATAAGTGTTAGTAGGAGCAATTCACAGTGGAGCTTGGTCTTCTTATTGCACTGGTTGACAATAAGAAAAAAATGTAGAATATCTTATCCTTTAAGATAGGGTGACTAAAATTACTCTGTTAAGTTTAGGGAAAGATTGTGGTCATGGTTAAAAGAAAAAAAGATGCAGACCTTGGCCCCCAGTATCAAACACAGATGCTTTGTGCGCCCAACCATCTACCTTCCCCTCCTCACTAAGAGGTTTGCCGTGCTTTAACAATGACATGCCACTTCTACTATCTTGCTTGTCAGGAAAACAACAAACAACATGGGTTTTAAGCATTTGAACAAACAATTGATGCTGTCATAACAGCACAAACATTTGCAACAAAAGAGTTTTTTCCCCCCATTCTGCTCTTAAAATGCTGCCCAAGCCTGTGACTTTTATCAACATCAATTTTATCCAGACCCTGTCACTGCTACAAGTAAATATCCTGAGTAAATATTTCCAATGTTAGTACACCTGACAATACAGTTAGGTCTTGTGGGTGCCTTGAATTCAGATTTTAGCTTCTAGTTTGCAGGATAGATCATTTTCATAATGTTTTGGATTATCTGAGGTTTGTTCATTATTATTGTTAATGTGTGATGTTAATGGTGTAATTTTGTTGTGGGAAGAGATGGCAGAGGTCACTGCAGGAAGCTGCTGTTTTATTGCAAATTGATCTATGAATTACAGTAAAGCAAATGTAGGTCACTATGGATAAGAGTGTCAGCTAAAGTAGTAAAATGTAAATGCAATATCAACTGAGGGCATATTGAAGGGCAGCAGCTGTGATTATGTGACTGAGTGTGTTCGGGAACAGTGGAGGACAATCAGTGACTTCCCTGCAGCGTGGGAGGAAGAGCAGACTGGAAAATTACCCCATCACAACTTATATTTAACAGGTCTGTTTAGGTTTAGGTTATCACTGGTCACTCGTACGTCCATCATAAAAGTACATGTAGTGTAATCACTAGACATAGGTCAGTTGTCAGCTGTCCATCATGGAGTGAAATGGCATAACTTGTAAACTCATTTATCATGGAACTTACCTGAGTTTACCTGGTGTTACCACTTTGTCCACCATTCCAGCTCAACTGTCTGGAGATAAATTGAGATATTTCTGAATTAAGGTAAATTGCCTAAATGTATCATTTGACTAAAAGCATCAGTACGTTTCAAATAAAATGTAGATGATCTGACAATCTGACCCTGGTATAGTGCATGATGGTTTACCAGTATGGCTTCCTTGGACACATGAATGGAACTGAGTCATTGTTAAAGCAGCTATAATTGATTTTTTTTTTGTAATAACGATGACAATATGTGATGTAAGAGGCATGGCTCATAGTGATGAATCTATAGCGATTTATCAGTGACTCTGCAGCTCCCCTTGGCTTTATAGCAAGTTTCAGCTCATTGTTTATACTGTCTGGCTGCAACTTTACTGTTTTGGTTTACTCTCAGCGCTCTCATAGGTCTTCCATGACATTCACTTAAACACTGACAGTGGCAGAGTTTTAGTATTACTGGATCTCAGTGCTGCATTTGACATGGTCAAACACAACATATTACAAGACAGACAAAAAAAAATTGAGAACTGGAATACTGGGTGGAACTTTTTGGCACTAAACTGGTTTGAGTCCTACTTAAAGGACAGGGATTACTTTGTGTCTATGGGTAATTACACATCTGAGTGGACAAAAATGACATGCAGAGTTCCCCAAGGCTCCATTCTGGAGACTCTTCTGTTCAACATCTACATGCTCCAACTGACTCAGATTATGGAAAACAACAAAATATGCTACCACAGTTATGCAGACGACACCCAAATTTACATAACTATATCACCAGGGGACTATGGTCCAATACAAGCACTGGGTAAGTGCACTGAACAAATCAACGATTGGATGTGCCAGAATTTTCTTCAATTAAACAAAGATAAAACTGAAGTAATTGTTTTTGGGGCCAAGGAAGAACAATTAAAAGTCAGCACTCAGCTTCAATCAATAATGTTAAAAACCACAAACCAAGCCAGAAATCTCGGTGTGGTCATGGACTCAGACTTGAATTTCAACAGCCACATTAAGACAATTACAAAGTCAGCCTACTATCACCTAAAGTATATATCAAGAATTAAAGAACTTATGTCTCAGCAGGATTTGGAAAAACTTGTCCATGCATTTATCTTCAGCAGACTTGACTACTGTAACAGTGTCTTTACAGGTCTCACTAAAAAAATCGATCAGACAGCTGCAGCTGATTCAGAACGCTGCTGCTCGAGTCCTCACTAAGACCAAAAAAGTGGATCACATCACTCCAGTTCTCAGATCTTTACACTGGCTTCCTGTCTGTCAAAGAACTGACTTCAAAATACTGCCGTTGGTTTACAAAGCACTGAATGGTTTAGGGCCAAAATGCATTTCTGACCTGCTGCTATGTTATGAACCATCCAGACCTATCAGGTCATCTAGGACAGGTCTGCTTTCTGTACCCAGAGTCAAAACTAAACATGGAGAGGCAGCGTTCAGTTTTTATGCAGAAGTTTTATTTAAATCAAGGCTGAAGACTTTTCTGTCTAAATTTGAGGGTTAATATCTTACACTGCACTGTTCTTTTTTTTTCTTTATTCTCCTGTTTTATGTCTTATTCTATTTTAGCTTATTTTTATTTCCAATTTAACACTTTTTAATTGTATTTGAATCTCTTTTTACGTTGCCTTGTTTTGTTTTATATTCTGTCTTGATGCCTTTCATGTTCTATGTAAAGCACTTTGAATTGCCTCGTTGTTGAAATGTGCTATATAAATAAATTTGCCTTGCCTTGCCTCATAGCGTCATTTTCAGCTGCAGCAGGCAACTGTTTTCAGAGAAAAAGCTCTAAAAACCCACTGTACACTACCTGCTCAGACCATAGTGATCATAGTGTAGCATTTAGTATCTAAGGAGCCAGATATTTCTCTCAAGAATTGGTGGAGATCAAAAACAGACCTGAAAGAGAGTGAGTCTTGGACTTACATTCGCCAGGTGGACAGAAACATGACTCCAAATGAATGATAATATTGCTCCGCAACTGCTGGATGTGGAAATAAGCAACTGTTTGCTAACAGGTTCAACACAACAACTTAAAATGAGATGATGTTGTGTTCACCACTGCCCCAAAGTGACCAGAAAATCTGTTAATGCAGGTTTAATGTTATTAGTTTTACCTGTGCTTTTTCTGCTATGACAAGTCAAAATGTCCGCTGTGAAAAGGGTCTGTTGGAGGGCTGCAACATTTTTGGTAACTTTTCAAAACAGACAATCATGCCCTCTTTATGCAGTGATTGTCCAGGTGTGTGCCTCTGTCACTTTGTAACACGATGCCTTTGAGGGAAGACTTTGAAAGACTGGGGAAAGTGTATGCTGTTATTCTTTGAGTGTGACCATTTGGAAAAGCTCTAATGACATTGTCTTCAGACGTGGTCAGACAACACTGGCTTGTTTTAAGCATACCCTTACCTTGATCAAGCCACGGCTGTTGGATGGATTGCAAAATATGAAACAGACATTCATGTTACCCTCAACATGAATTGTACTGGCATTAATTCCTGCAAAATTAATGCCAATCCCATCAGCCTCAGCTGTGTATTTATTGCTAAGTGAAAAATGTTAGCATGCTAACATGCTAAACTATAGTGGCGACCATTATAAAAATTACATGCTCATTACTTGCTAAGCATCAGCATGTTAACATTGTCATGCACATGATAGCAGGATGTAAGGGTGGCCGATATATCAAATATACCATACTCAATGTATCGTGACTTGTTCTATGTGGGATGTAGTAAATGATTATACTGTGAACATCAAGTACAAATTGTCACATAATTTTTTTAAGCTGCCAGCATGAAACTCATTCTGGTGTTTGACTTCTCTCACTCTCTCCTATGGCTCTCTCCCTCTCACAGACACAAAAAGAAAAAATCTCACACACTTACATCGCACACACTCGCTCGCCTATCCAGACCACTCTCCTGGGCGAGTGTGTGCGACGTATGTAGGTGAGGTGAGGCGTGTGTTTTTGTATCTGACCAGTAACTGTTTAACTTTCCAGGAACAGCTAAATACTAACTGTTGTTGTTGTCAACCTGTTGACTGGAAGCTTCAAGTTCACAGCAACAACACTTCCGCACCAGTGGTTCCGCTTTGATTCATTTCATTATAACAGTGCTTCATTTAACTCTAATATAATAATATAATAGTACTTTATTTAACTTTATTATAACTGTACTTTATTTAACTATTATGACAGGACTTTATTTAACTTTACTGTAAAAGTAGTTTATTTAGTAGTTTAGCATTTTGTTGTGCTACAGTAGTTTACAGGAGATTTTAAAATATCAAGATATATGTAGTGTATTGTGATATAGCCTAAAAATATTGCAATATTATTTATAGGCTATATTGCCCAGCCCTAGCAAGATGTTAGCATTTTTCTCCTAACTCTTCCAAATACAAGCTCACAGAGACACTAATGTAGCTGTATACTCCAGTCTTGTTTACAACTGAATTAAAATCAGACATCAGTACGAACAGAACCTTATCCACTGTCCGGGTTCAGTTTGGACTATATAGATCCATTCATGTCATCTCCGGGTAAAGGTGATGTCACAAGACAACCTAAACTCCTTAAAAACATTACACTGATTTTCAGGCTGAAGGCAGAAACACTGTCATGTGTTTAAATTCATGACAGAGACATCCACATCTGGAGACCCTACTCATCCCTCCAATTTATTAGACCCTGGGGAGTCAACTTGGACAGCATGGGCCCTTGTTAGAGATCATATTTTTAATCTCCTCACATGAAATGAGTGTCCCCCTCATTCAACATTATGGATGAGATCCCATTAAGGAGTGTGCCAGGTTTATGTGTCACCAATGAAGCAATATGAAAGGAGCCAGGCGAGGAACAAATGCTCCACTCCATCACCGCCAGATAAAAGTAAATGGATCATGTCTCTAATAGTTGGCCTACTTTAAGACAGATTGCTTGTTAAATGATTTGCATGTTGGAGAAGGGAAGAAAGAGATAGAAACATTTAGTCATCTTTTTTTTTTTTGATATGACATTTTAACAAGAAAAAAAAAAAGTGCCGCAGAAATAGTTTGCCTTGCGTTCTTGTCTTTAGCCCTCACTGAACTAACTTGTGGTGACAACCTTGTGGTTATCTTGTCAGTACAGCTAAAACACAGTGACATGTTTGGGATTTGTAGAAAATTTTAATTGATAGTTTGCCGTCCTTTTGGCAGAGCACCAAAGGCACTCCACAGGATTTCAACAGTAATGGATATTGATAGCCAGACTAGCTGCTTTCACTGTGATGATTTAAGTGTTTGGCAAAACTATTCCTGACCTTTACTTTTCTCTGAGAACAACTATCTTTCTTTGTCGTCTGTCCATTTCATTGTGCTTTCTCATGCACGGATTGGAAGTGAACATGGGTTTCAGTTTATGCAGAGGAACGGATACAAATAGGGAAGAAAGTGAGATTGTGATTTATTTGGAGAAAGCCTAATCATGGGCTTGGAAAGGTGTGGGGAAATCAATTTGTTTTCAAGAAAGAAATAATATGGAGAAGCTCTGAACCATTTTGGGTCTATATAGCACACTGGGTAATGCTCTATAGATAGATCTGCAGACCCTACCATTTTTGAGAGGTGTAATTTTCAGTTAATAAAATATTACAAATGAGTACTTATAATGTTCTTGTAAAAATAATTCATAATTAGTTATTGAAATTATTTATTTGATTTTTTAAAATTGTTTTGGTTCAATCTCAGTTACTATCATAACCAAAAACCCACTATTTGGAGCTGGAACTGGATGTGCCTGTCTCTGCCTGTGCTTCTTCGTATACAGCTATCTCCACCCCCAGGGCCTGCTGTGTGCTTGGTTGCAGGCTCTGCTCATAGAAAGTGTACTCTGCATATATATAGAGTGACAACAAAATTAACCAATCAAAATTTGATTTGTGCTGATTGGGACACCCCTCGGTCCTGCTAGCAGACCCCAGGTGATGTCATCATATCAACCAATAAGCGTGCTGTGGGGCACACAGGACTCACACAGGCAGGTACTGTAGAAAGGAATGAAGGATGGGTTTTGTTTTCAATGGACTGATGAGTCCTGCTGTATTAATTATCTATAATTAGATAATTAGACTAATTATCTATTATTTGGGGCGGCTGTGGTTCAGGAGGTAGAGCGGGTCGTCCACGAATTGGAAGATCGGCGGTTCGATTCCCGGCTCCTCCAGTCTGCATGTCAACGTGTCCTTGGGCAAGATACTGAACCCCAAATTGCTCCCGATGGCTGTGCCGTCGATGTATGAATGTGTGTGAATGGTTAGATTTCCTCTGATGGGCAGGTAGGTACCTTGCATGGTAGCCCCTGCACCCATTCAGTGTATGAATATGTGTGTGAATGGGTGAATGTGAGTAGTGTAAAAAGCGCTTTGAATTGTCAGAAGACTACAAAGGCACTATACAAGAACAGTCCATTTACCATTTGCCATTTATAAAGCTGATTAAGTTTGTTGTTGGCAATGCTCAAATTTGCTGCTGCGAGATATATGGCGTAAAAATCTTTCCTTCATTGTTGGCTGATTGTTTAGCAACATGAGCGAACGTCTAAGCCATCAAAAGGCCGGGTTGGCAATTTTGCTAATGCATTTGTCTTATTTAGAGAAATAACCAGCTTTGCATAGTTTCAGCTTGTTGAGCTGGTGGTTTGAGCACATGAGTTAACAGGTGTTGGAAGGTGATTTTGTAATGTGGAATTGGAATTAACGGTGTAGTTTGCATATTGTTACAATTTTAGTTGCTGGCAATGAGTGTACTTTGTACGTGTATGTGTGTTTGTGTGTGTGGTGGGGTCATCAATCTGACCACTGAAGGCCCAGAGCAAGACCCCACAGTACACTAATGCTTATCTGAAAACAGTCTGATGCTTGTAATGTCAGCTAAACTTACATCTGGAATGTATAAGTCTGCACACAAGGTGACATTTTTCAATTAATTATCCTGCAGAAACATCTCAGCACTTAGTTTTTATCCCTGGTGAAGGCCCTTCCACTTCACAGCTTCTTTGACTGAAATGCAATCAAGTATGCTTTAATATGATTTTAATCTGCCGTTTCCCTGCACCATCCATTGGGGGTGCTGTGGTGAAAACAGTGACTTTCTCTGAAGGGTTAAAGCAGGTCACCATGAATGCAAAAACATGGTCAATGCATGTGTTTGTGTGTGTCTTATTTAGCATTCAGTCAGTTAGTGAGCAAGCAGCAGGCTGGCCCCTTATCAGTGTGTTACCTTTGGATAATTACAAGACACTGATCAACCTGGATATTGATTCTCTGTGCCTGATCAAATGTCAGATGGAGGCAGAGAGCAGAATAATATAGGAGCCCTTCATTACATGTTTTTGGTGGCTCTGCAAATTTGCAACTGGTAAATACAATTAGAAAACACTTTTCATTAGATCTGAGTAGTCCTGACCAAGGACAGTGAAAGGTATTAATAATAATAATAATAATAATAATAATAATAATACATTTAATTTGCATGGCAATTTTCATTTGCAGTGAATCTCAAAGTCCTACATGCAACAGCATTAAAAACATACAACACACAACATAAAGAAAATAAGAATTAAGATGAGAAAGTCTTCCTGAATAGAAATGTTTTTATGCCTGTTTTAAAATGAGCGTCTTCAGAGGTTAATGAAGCAGAGAGACTAAGCATTGAAGGCAGCTCTTAAATCTGGATTATCACATGATTAGAGAAAATTTCAGGAATTGTGAAACAAAGTAGTAAAAGAACTGAGACAGACCAAAACTGATTATTTTATTAAAATAATCAATGAGTTTAAGGAAAATAATAAATTAATATGGGAAAATAGTAATAAAATTACAAAGGAGGGTAAATCAGCTAAAAATTGGGTAATAAAGGAACAATCAAAACTGATAGAAGATAAAGAACAAATGGTACAATCCTTAATTCAGTACAGTGTTTGGCCAAGAATTTTGGTGTAAGATCAAGAGTTTTTGAACATACAAATAATGAATCCCCAGTTTTCACAATTGAAAATGTCTCAGAATCTACAGTAATGAAAATATTTGATTGTCCAAAAGGATCCAAGTTTAAGGATGTATTTTATATTGATGCATTTTTTAAAAATAAATAAATAAATAAACCAATACTAAATGAGCCTCTGATTAAATCTATCAATAACAAAACTCCTATTTTCCTTCTTCCTGGAAGGCTGCAGTAGTGACCCCTGTTTTGAAATCAGGTGAAAGAACTATCTCATCAAATTATAGACCCATTAGTATCCTCCCAGTAGCTTCTAAAATTGTGATCAGCTAGTCTCTCATTTAAATGATGGTGAATTTAATCTACACCCAATTCAATTTGGTTTCTGAAAGCATCATTTGACAGAAATGGCAAATTGCTTTTTGCTGTTGAACAAATCAAAAGTTACCTTGATAAAGGTGGTGTTGTCAGAGCTGTGTTTTTAGATTTTAAGAAGCCATTTGACACAGTTAATCATAACAATTTACTTTCAAAACTTTTTAAATTTAATTTATTTGCCAGTGCCCTGACCTGGATGGAATCCTTCTTAATTAATTGGAAACAATACACAAGAGTGGGTGATAAGTGTTCCTCATTTGCTAGTTGTACAGTAGGGGTTAAGGGTCTATCTTAAAACCAATTCTATTTAGTATTTATATATATATTAATGATCTTCCTAAAGTATGTCCATATGTTAACATCCAAATGTATGCTGATGATACTGTGATTTTTACCCACTGAAGACCTGAAGAACATGCTGCAGCCAAACTGACAGCTGCAATGAACAAGGTGTCAGATTGGCTAGCTAATTCATGCTTGACCCTTAATGTAAGCAAAACAGTTTGAATGTATCTCACAGTAATGATCAATAATACCATTAATCCTGTCATTTTAATTAATGGTGAAGTCATCACATCTGCGACACATGTTAAATATCTAGGCATTATAATTCAATTAGTTAGTAGGTTCATCAGCAATGTTAAGTTTAATCTGAATAATTTTGAGAGCATCACCAGTTGTCTCTGTCTGCTGCAAAGCTTTTTGTACATACTATGATTTTTCCCCATTTGCCTTATTGTCCAAAACAAAAGATGATAACCTAATGGTGGTGCTACAGGAAAAGCCAGGGTCTTGATTTTCACCTGACTTGAGACTTGTTGGTCTTGACTTGGGACTTGACTTGAGATGCATTTGTCTTGACCAGGGTCTCAAATTGGGATATGCTGGTTTTGACTTGGGACTTCATAGCCGAGACTTGAGACTTAACTGTGACTTGCAAAACAATGACTTTGTGTTATCTGTGAGGAATTCTCGTTGCTTTTATTGATACCTGAAGTCGACTGACTTGGAACTTTTTGGTCTTGTGACTTGTTGGTCTTGACATGGGGACTTGACCCAGAACTTGTTGATCTTGATATAGGACTTAGCTTGGGCCATGTTGGTCTTGACCTGGGACCCAAGCCATGACTTGAGACTTGTGACCTGCAAAACAATGGCTTTGTGTTGTCTGTTTCTTTGATTTTTCCACATTCGGATGTCATGAACAATTTCAAACTGTTTTTGTGAAGACATGACATTTGACAGAACACATTCTAATGTTTGTCACATCAGTTGAGTGCACATGCCAACGATCACATTTGCCTCTTCAGACAGGATGGTCTATTTAAACTGCCAGCTCCTCAATCACCCATGCCCATCCCTTTTAACTACCTTCCCCTCTGAGGGTTAATAAACCTACCTGCCTAACTGCCCACCTGCCTACCTACCTATCTGTCTCTCTAACCATCATAAATAATACCTGCCATGCTGTTGTCACCTGGCTGTGTTCTTAATTTAAAATTCCTACACAGATCAGTGAGCTCATGATTAGAATCAGACATGTATTTTGTAATGCTTTATGTGTTGTTTCATGCTCAAAGGGCAAAATAGGTTTTCTGATTACACAACAATTAAATCCTGGATATTGAGTATGGGATGACGACAATATGTCTCCTCTATCCAAACCATCTAAGCTCTCATGCAGTGAATAAAAGTTAAAAAAAAATATTTTGCTGCAGCTTTTGTTAGAAGCAAGGACCAAGTTTTGACCTCAGCAGTCTGAATGTGAATGGCTGCAATCAAGCCCTGGAAAACCAGTCATTATCTGCCAGCTTCATCCTAAGCATCTGCTCCTGCTTTCAACTTTCAATGGGCCTCTCTCCTCCCAGGGGATTTTGTTGCATTCAAATGATGTCACATCAGTGCTGAGAGGACTGGGAACAACCCATTAACCCCCTTATTTCATTTGTTATTTATCCAAATTCTGGAAATGATTTGTGTCTACAAGTTTGTTAACAATTTATGTTCAGTAGCAACATTCACTGCCAACGCAGGTCATAGAATGAGGATTATATACAATAGTTCAGGATACATAAGAGTCATTATGGCCTCATGAAATAGGTGGTTCTAGAAAACAGTTCAAATTTGCATATCAGAGTTCACCATAGCTGAGCTCACAAATCCACTGATTGCAGCAATTCTATTGAAATGAATTGATTTAGGTCCAAAGTTTGGCAAAGGCCTAAATTTCTGCCATAAACACCCCTGGCAGGAGTCCCATGTCATACTGATAGTTGGCCCCTGTCGTTTTTGTCATTCCTGTCAGTATTTACCTGAACACAAAATTGTTACTTATGACTTATTCACACGTAGATAACAGTAAATGGCAGTAGTAGTTAGCAGCATGTAGACATGGAGACATGCTGCTAACAATGGTTTTAGCAAACGATTTTGCTACATCAAGCATAAAGTGCAATATGACTGCTTGTATTTCTTGCCATGTCAGACTTCCTCTTCATGATGTTGATGCTTTGCTGGATTGCAAAGCACAAATCTGCTAAGAGCCTTTACCTACAAACCATATGCACCCTCTCCCATCATGCAGAATTTAGATGCACAATAGCACAGGACCAAATAACCTACACACCATATTACATTGCACAAATGTTAATTATTTTGGTTCATGACAATAGCATTTTAGTTTGTTTACTTACTATCTTTAACAAAAGCAAAACAAACAAACAGACAAATAAAAACAAACCGCATTTAATATTAAATTAAACATCACCTTAGCACTAAATGTGAAAAAATACATGAATGAGATTTCAGTGGAGTGCAGAACTACAGCTACAGTATGACCACACAGCTTAACACAGCACCAAACAGTAGTGGAAAATATTCTACCTACACAGACTTGTTTTTTTGTTTTTTTAAGTCATCAATCAAGTCATGAAAGTCCAACTCCCAGATGAGTTCAGATTTAGCGGCCAAAAGAGACAACAGGGGCCAAATGTATAAAACTCATGGGTGTACACACAAAGCCAGAAATATGCAGACGCATCCTTTCATCAGATTTATAAAGCTGGGTGTGCACATGGCTTAGTTTTATAAATCTCAATCATTGTGAAAGGCACAAGCCTTACTTCCACTAAGTAAATGGATGAAGAGATGCCCTTAGCTGGCTGTTTGCATATCGATATGCTCCCTGCTTCACAGGTCTTTAGACTCTATCAATGAAACGAAAGGGAAATGCAGTTGTTCAGCAATGACAGCTGTCATTACACATGACTGTTTGGCTGTTTATAGCATTCATATTATTAATTCATTACATGTACTGCATATGTAAACCACCATAAGCAGTCATTTATCATTATTTTTAAACAGAAATGTAATATATTGAAACAACTTAACAAGGCATGTCAAAATTTAGGATAAAATAAAAAAAAAGAATATTAACAGCTAAATAAAATGATGTCATCAATGCAAATTAAAAGAAAAAAAAATTGATCACACTAAAGTAATTAATCAAATTAAGTTTATAAATGTGCCCTTGATTGGCATTTTATAGATCACTGTTTCCTACTTAAAAATCACATCAACAGTGCAGTTGGTTATCAACCTAAACAAATTATATTTTAGATTGCATCTCTCAGCTTATTTTTACATCTCAACTTCATCATATAACCTGCAGCTGTCTCTGGAAACACATGTACACTGTTCTGAAGTGTATTTGAGGTGTGCTCAATCTCACTGCATATTCTGCTAAATACTAGTTTATGTAAAGGAAATGGCGTGCGGAGGATTTTTGTGCATATGCATCAACCTATACATCTGGCCCCAGTTGTCTCTACATAGTCTGTTTTTTCACTCTTGCCATTTGCATAAAGGAAGTTGCTGACAGGCAACCCTGTCTCCTAGAAATTATGTTCATATACAATTAAACTGCTTTCCCAGTTGCCTTGGCAAATGTAATCACTGCCTGGATTATCGTCACAGGTAATGTTTTTTGAATGAATGAAGCACCACATTGATATATCTCTCTGAAGTTGGAGGGACATGATGCAGAACTCCGACACCAGAGACTCTGGGTTCACATCCAGAGCCCTGAGTGTGTTCAGGTTTAGGCAACAAAAACACTTTGGTTCAGGTTAGTGAAAGATGGTGGTGTTGCTTAAATGTTTTTTTCTGTATTAAACCAAGACCATGATCTTTCTCTAACCTTAACCAAGTGCTATCAGAGTCTAAACATAACCATAAAAAGTTAAATAATGCTGTTGTTTCTTCTAGCAGATATTGTGCTGCAAGATCAGATATTTTGGTGGGAAAAAAACAACTACGTACATTGTCTGTGAACATTTCACTCACATGTTCAGTATCAACATTTTTGCAACTTGCCAAATATGTTAATTAGCAACATTTTCTCATTATGTTGAGAGAAACCTAATTCAGCAGCATTATGTTTCTAGCAAAAGATATTTGCTGTTGCAATTTAGTTGGATATGAATGTAATTTCTAGGAGACGGGGTTGTGACAGGAGGACTGTCAGATTCAGTCTTAAGGCAACGTACATGTTAGGAAATGTTGACTGTAATCCACAATCCAGCATTGTTTTCAGCTCTGATGCAGACATGCTCTGTCTGTCATGTCTGATGAAAGAGCTGAAGTGAGATGTTTGTCCACATCAGTGGGATATCTGAGGCATGAGTGTTCTCTCTGTCAGTTACGTCACTGTGTTATTCTGTCTCTAGCTGCATCTGTATCTAGTTCACACTTTGCTGACCCACAGCAGAATACAAGCATGATAATAATATTACATGTTTATTTATATGTAGACATACTCTCATGTAAATAAAGTCATTTAACACATTTACTGATAGAGTTGATGGCTAAAACCGTGAAAATAGAACCCATACAAAATTAATGCAGTATTAGAGAGGAAGTAGAAAAGGAAGAAGAAGAAGAGGGTACTTGGAGGACTGAAGGTTTGGAGCTCAACGGTCCCAGAAACTGTGTGAGAGTGTTGTGAACATTGTGCTGTTGATGGTGGTTGGTGATCGATGGCTTTTATCAGCGGGAGCACACACACCCTCTCTATATCTGCCTCCTCGCTCAGTGCAGGATTAGCCACTGGATACATGGATTATCACACACACACACACACACACACACACACACACACACACACACACAGAGTTGCAAATACACTTGTAAACACACATGCAAGTGCACAGACATACAAACACACTTTTTTGGTGTGGGCACACACACACACCTCCCTCTCTCCGCCTTAATCCGCTTCCCTCTCTCAGAAGATACTGTGTGTGTTGAATGTGTGTGTGTGTGTGTGTGTGTGTGTGTGTGTGTGTGTGTGTGTGTGTGTGTGTGTGTGAGAGAGAGGGCTGTTGGAGGGAGGTGCAAGTGTGTGTCGAGGGGGATTATGTGAATATAGTTAAGATTTGATGTCAATAGAAATTCTTCATAATTCTCCCTCTTGCCCTCAGAGCACATTTCCATGCTGACTATCGTACAATGGAAAACACAAAGAGGCTTGTCTCCATGCCTGCAGAGCTTAAAGATTACTGTACACGCTTGTAATCTACATATTATGCTACTTTATGTTCCTAAAGGGCTCTTAAATGGTTTTTGTTAAGTAGATTAGTCCCTTTGTATGCATGCGTCTTTCTGTGTGTGCAAGTGTCTTATATAGTACGTATAAATGCATTTGTGTGTTAGTGTGTGAGTGCATGCTGCTGTCTGTGTGTAGGACAGAAACAAAACAAAATGTAGACAGTGTAAGCGGGTAGTTTATGATTGCAACATTTATATACTTACTTTTAACTATGCATTTGTGTGCATACGATGGCTACCCGGTGTAACCTGCTTTTCCTTGGAGTGTTGGGTGTGTGTGTCTTTTGAAATAAATGCAATGGATCTGCACAATGCAATGTGGCACAGTGGTGAACAGTGGGGGCAGTACAGTACATCAGGATGCGAAGAAGGTCAGCAGACAACAGGGAGGCATGAAAGAAATTCTGTCAGCCCTGCATGATTCATCAGGAACCTAAAGAAGAAACTTTGAGGGAAACTTCTGCTTGTTTGAAACTACCTATATGTTTAAAATAGCAGACACTTGAAAGAAAGTGTGCATACAACAAATTCCAGGTGTTAATTTACCTGACCTGCAAAGAGAACCAGGCTTTTATTTGAGGTAAGCCTTGCATTTTAGAAAGAAGCTCCCCTGTTTTCTGATCTGTTCCTGCTTTCATTTTCTGTTGATGCTACTCAACACTTCCACCATATTTAAATACACTACAAATAATGAAACTCAATATTTCTTGCAAAGATGCGTCTTATTAAAAGCCTCTATATATGGCATGGCATGTTTCAGAAGGCTGCTGTAGATATAATTTTAAAAAGCCCATTTCAAGCCCAATGACATTGTAATGAATGTATACTCTACCCTGTAATAACCAGTCCCCCCATGTGTGAAGTAACAGATACTGTGCCTTGTTCTTTGATATGTCACAGCGTGGACAGTCCCTGGTTCTGCAGTGAGGTGTAATAAATATACCAGATGAATAACTGGTGAAAAATAGAACCGCTGCATTTTATTTAAAAAAATACAATATATTCAAACATTCATTTGATTCTTTAGTACTAAAACTAAATATGGATATCTTAAATCTTTACAGTTAATAAATTATTAGGGGGTTTCTGCTTCAGGTTAAAATTTGTTTAAGACTAGCCTATAGGGATTTATTAGAGACAGTAGACGGTATGTGTGTGTGTATGTGTGTGTGTGTGTGTGTGTGTGTGTGTGTGTGTGTGTGTGTGTGTGTGTGTGTGTGTGTGTGTTTCCCTTGGTATAAGGGGACGGGATACTATTCGAAACAGTCATGTTTAACATAAAGGTGGGGGCAGGAGCAAATCAGCGGGCCTAATAGCTCATATTAATCACAGTTATTTTAGATGAAAATTCATAAATCTTACATGACAAGCTAATCTTTGAGTTCCACTCGATGAGGGAATTCCCCCTCAAGCTGTGAATGGCTAAGCAGCTAATACAGGCCATATGGCACATTTGCAGCTCTTATCGTGCACTACATCATACTGTTTATGATCGAAGAAAACACACATTCATAGTGAGCGCAGCAGCGGTGAGCGTGTCATCCCTGTGATACTCATGCTGTCCCCCCTGAGTCAATCAGGAGCTGAGATGTCACCTTGAGGGCCATGAGGAGCTGAAGAGGAGCCAGTGCTCAATGGGCTTATAAAATAATGAGAGGGATACATCCACACTAATACGTTTTCATTTAAAAACGGTGTTTTAAAATGAAAATGATCTCTGTCCACATGAATGTTTTAGCACCATTTCAGAAATAATATCCATACTGAGACGCCTGAAAACGCATTGACATGACCATTCACGTACACTGGGCATGTGTGTGCCGGTGTAAACAGGAAGCAGATTGTCTACTCTCTGGTCGGTTGCTTAGTTGCAGAAAATACTACAGAGGAAGAACAGCAATGGTGAAAAGTAAGACCAGAGATTTAACTGCACAACAGCTGCTAGCATAGACAACAAGGTGAGCAACACCTGTCAATTGAAATACAATTTAGAGTCATATTCATATGCCACCAGACCAGTAACAAAACATGGGTGTCTGCGTCATCGTTTTCAAAAGTCTTTGTTTCCATCCTTCTAGGCTAAAACGCAATCCTGAAGTTTTCAAACTAAAACGGGGTCAGCAGGAGTTAAAAATGCTGGAATAGTGTAGATGCTAGGCATCAAAACAAAAATGTATCAGTGTGGACCTAAAAGCAGAAGAGGAAAGTCAGGAACATGTATGTGTATTTAGTCTTTACTAAACAAACACAGAAAATAAAATCAGTTTTAAAGGAGCACTCTGACATTTTTTTTAATTTTTTTTTATTTTTTTTGCTGTAACAGTTAAAATGAACAAATAAAGAAATATTCCATTAAATAAACACATCCTAGATATACATATTTGTACTGGCTGCACCAGAAAGTTATCCATCTTCTAATCTGACTCTGGATAAGGCCACAAACAGGGGATCCCTGCAGTAGAATACTACCAAATCATGCTCTCAAATGAGCAGTTTATGTTATTACTTAATTTGTGCACTAATTTTATAAGTAGTGCAAACAAATGAATAGAACACAACATTAAAGGTGTACTATGCAGGATTTGCCAGTTGGTGTTTGTAAACACACAGCATTCAAAGTTGGTCCCTCTTCCCTGGCTCAACTAGCCATTATTTTCAGATTTTTTCATGGTGGTTGTGTTCTAAAGCACAAATAACCACACCCACACCTCCACACAACCCTGCGGGAAGGTGATGCATTGCCGGATTATCTGTTAATGCAGAATGCCCTGCGTGTGTGTAGCTCAGCCCCACTCTCAGTCAAGCACACACACAGACCTGCAGCTCTTTATACATCCATGACACAGAGACAGAGAGCAGAGTGGAGCAGACGAGAGAGATGGAGACAGTGATGTAACCTGGTTGCTATGTCCCAACCACACACCCTGCACGCTGTTATTGGCTGGGGGCTACACACCCACTACCCAAAGGTTAATGCCCAGAAGTAAAAGCTGACACTGTGTCCCTTGAACATGCTTTTTTATGATCAACTTTGATGAGAAATTACATACAGAGGCAGAGACACAAAATTAACAAAAGTAACCCCTACCTGTCCACAGACCAAAAACCTAGCTAGGATTAAACCAGCATTGAAAAAAAAAAAAAAAAAAACAACAATAAAATATTACAGGTCCAATCAAGAATTATAAATATTCTTCGCCTACACCTAACCTACAACAATGGATTTTTTTGGCCACTAGAGGCAGCAAAAACAAGTTGTGAACACAACATTAACATATCATCACCTTTTAAGTTGATATGTTGAACTTATTACACATCCAGCAACATTAACTGTGTTTGTTGTGTTTGCTGAGCAGGTAGTGTACAGTGGGTGTTTAGAGCTTTTTCTCTTAAAACAGCTGCCTGCTACAGTCAAAAATGATGCTATCAGAGCGCTGAGATTGAACCAAAACAGTAAAGTTGCAGCCAGACAGCTAAACAATGAACTGAAACTCGTTATAAAACTCTGTAAACCCAAGGGGAGCTGCAGAGTCGCTGATAATTCTCTGTAGGTTCATCACTATGAAGAACTTGACTTAATGGGGTAAGTTATGTTCTGTGTATATAATTGAAGTGTATCAGCTGATGGTCAGGATTCTTTGAGGCATCAACGATTCAAGACCAAATAAAGTTCCAGTCATTGGTGTATACCTTGATAGCAGTCTGGAAAAAATAAATAAATAATCTGCACATATTAATAATATGAGAGCAATTTAGAATGTTTTATTAATTTGTGTGCACAACTTTGTTTTCTCTCTGTGTTGGATTGTTCCTCCAAGAACCTCAAAATACTGGATCCCACATACTGTTGATAAGTGACAATCTTGGCTGGCTGGACATGTGCACCAAATACCAAATTATAGTTTGAGAGATATGTCATTCCAATGTATTAAATTGAGTGGTAACTATAGTGCCTTCATATGGGGCCAGTAACTGTTCTCAATCCAATCCCCGTTGTCTGAAATATCATAATTTATGCTTTCGGAAAAGAAAAAAAAAAAGAAACAGTGACATTGTTCTGGTTGTCACTGTTGTTTGTGAACCATGGAATGATGGTGTTTGAAATGTGATGGTTTGTCAGCTCACACACTGTGTCCCAAAGAAGGCTTTCAAGTGACATAGCTCAACACTGACAGACACATTGTTCCAAGCTCGTGGCCAACAGCTGGCTGTCTCTCTAAACATGTGACAGGACTGAATATACTTACACTCAGTTGCCAGTTTATTTGATCCACCTGGCTAAACCTATGCAGTCTAATCCAACAGTGCTGTAATAAATCCCACCTTTGTTAAGGTTCTAATAAAGTTTCTGTTGAAACTTTAGAGGGGTGTTGATTGAAATTCATATTAAGTAACTCTTTAAAGGACCAGTGTATAAGAGTTAGTGTCATCTCATGGAACAGACTTGGTAGAAATGGAGTATAATATTCATAAATTTATAAGTGTGTTTTAATTAGTGTATAATCCCATGAAAATAAGAATCATGTTTTTGTTACCTTAGAATGAGCCCTTTATATCTACACAGGGAGCATGTCCTCTTCCACGATGACTGCCATGTTGCCCACCATGTTTCTACAGTAGCCCAAACAGACAAACCAAACACTGGCTTTAGAGAGGGCCTTTTGCGTTTTTCATGAGTTTCGCAGCCACTTTATGTTCTTCTACACGCTTGGAAGGGGAGGGTGGGGGGAGGTGTAGTCATTTGGTTGCAATCTGCAACCTTATTGCTAAATACCACTAAATCTTAAACACTGATCCTTTAAGTAAGATTTTAATGAATATTGAAACAGACAAATTATTTACTTATGTAACTGTATTGATCACAGCGTGTTTCTGAATTATTTAAATGAATCTGTAATTATGTCAATATTCATTCTTTGTATGCTGTCAATGTACAGTGTTTTTTCTGTAAATATTTACTACTTTATATGCCTGAGGTCCCATCCACCTGACCTCTCCCAACAAATGACCTGCAGCAGGGAAGTTATAAAAAGTAGCTATTTGCTCTCAGAGGTTGTTGGTGTCAGAGTATTTCTCATGGTGTCATGTACGGAAGTCATTAATGACACTATTGATACTTTGCATTTTACCTCAATCTCATGCCTCTCTGTTATAAGTTTAAAGCCACTGAGATATAAGATGAGGAAGCCACTGACAGTGTTATCAATCTTCTCACCTTACTCTCTGCAAGAAAGTGAAAGGGGGCAAGAATATCTTCACCTGTGTTTAGTAATATGTTCTTTTTCCCAGAGAAAAACAAAACAGGAAGATTTCTGTGTGCTTATTACATTACATATACAAAAATGTGTCACAAATCTACAATTAACCAAATGGAAAAATCTAGACTCATGGCTATTGGGCAGTTAGCACATGTTGCCTCCAACAAGACTGCAGCTGAACTGAGCTGAGGAGCTTCTACCCCTGACTTTTAAACAGGAAGCTCCTCATTTAAAGTATTGCTCCACTCAACATGGTACAGTCAGAGTTTTCTCAGCTATAAGTTCCACTGGATGCAGCCCTTAATCTTCAGGTAACATGAATGGGAAGCACATGTTAACAAACATTTGGTAACTGGAATTGAATACAAATAAATTGAAGGTGTGTGTGAGTTTCAAATGTGTAGTTACCTCTTTAAAACGTAAATGATGTCAGTATGCATACTGAAATGACCAGAAATTAGAAATTGTTAGCTAGGTTAGCATGCTAAAACCATGTACTCTTTTGTTAAACTTTGCTAGCATAACTTGGCCTCAGAGGCCCTGCCTACAATGTCATGGAAAACTATAGAATTAGAGGAACTAATGTGTTTGTGGCCAATGTGCAACCTACTTTAGAGGGCAAAAGTATCTTTTCCAAAATGTCAAACTGTTCCTTTAAGTAAAGGACCTGAAAACCTCTTCCATCACAGGAACAACTGGTATGATTACAAAGTTGGTTGGGTGAAGGTTAAAACTAGTCTGCATTGACATTGTAACACCATATTCATTAAATGTAAGTTTAATCACCTTGAACAATGGATTTTGGCTGACTATTTTGATATTATATGGCCTTATCTGACCCTCAGTTTACCAGACTTAAGTTTCCAACAGAGAGAGAGCAGAAAATAAATGTAAAATATGTATCACACTGTGAAGGTTTTCATTGTGATTCATGCCACAAGAAAGCGCACATTTAACAAGTTGTTTCCAAACAACTTGTATACACAAACATCCCAAAATGTGTCTCAATAATTTAATGAATGTATATTTACAGTGTATTCTCTTGAAAACGCTGCAGTTCTCTTATGAAGCAGGGATCTACTGTATGATGCTTCGCAGGAATATTGGGTGTTATTGGCTCCATTTGCAGGCCCTGCAGTGCCATACATCCTACTCAGTGCTGTGACATGAGGTCAACTAACAGTGACATCAATCAACATCCAACCACCACCCTTACCCCTAATGTGTTATTGTAAGTTTTCTGTTTTACAAACCTAATACAACAATGTTTCAATCTAATAGCGCCTCTGGCCCACACAAATGATCTGAGGGGAGAAAAAGCAATATTAGGCAAATTGTTTGTGAAAGATATCCACATCCTTCTGAGATATTCAATAAAGCCATGTCCGCTAGAAGCTGTGTGTATGACAGAATAATTATCAATTTCCATATCATTAGGATATTAGGGTCGGAAGCAGCATAACAGAAAACATTTGTTAATGCCCAATGATTAGATCAAATGTGCGGCATGTAGCATTAGGAGAATTCAATTTCAAATCCACAGACTTGTGTGTTGGCTGCAATCATGAAAATCTGATGATGTCCATGAGAATTGGTAGGCATCCTCGATTATTATGTAAGATGAGGAAGCCAGTGTTCCTGCAAAACTGTGCACATAAGCAAATAGAGAACAGCACTGTGGAGGAAAATATTATAATCAATGGCAGCGCAGGCCCTGGAGTCAGATAAACATCAGCACCCAGAAAGACTGTGTTCTTGTAAATGTTTTATTTACAAATAGCTTATGGATGCATCCTGCATTATATATTGATGTTGTAATGGAAGTGTGATTAGAATAATGAGACATTATAACATGTGACCTTTGCCTAATGCTTTATTGAAATGCTTTCCAGGATTATTGTCAGGGACCACGCAGTGAAGCTCAAGAACACCAGGTGTGTAAAGCAAAAAATAGTAATTTATTTATGTCATTTTAACTTAACATAATTAATTTTTCAAAATACAAAAATAGGGAAAGAAGAGATAATTAATTTCAAAACTAGGGACATTTAACTCAAATTGAGGTCAACTAAACAAACAGCAACCTATACTGAACTCAACATAACTGACATAACAAATGACACAAAGCGAGGGTTTATATACACAAAGGCTCACCTATACAGATGCACAAAGAGGGCAGGAATAAACAATTAACTCTATATCACAAATTAACCTTAATACCAACAGAGATTTAAATCAAGAAACTATTTACAAACAAAGTAACTGTCAAACCAAGAAAAACAAGAAAACTTAAAGACTCAAAATAATTAAGTTTAACTGGATCCCAAAAGGCAGACTCCCACTTCTTGCCTCACACATAATTTTTCAAGTGTGTCTTAATACAACAGTCAGGTGTCCATATGAACATTGAAAGAGGTTTTCCTCGCTGTAATCATTCCTCCTGTTCATACTGACTTAAAAGATCCCCTTCAAATGTGCTTTCAATGTAAGTGATGGAGGCCAAAATCTAAAGTGTGTCCACAGTCATTTTGTGCAAAAATGTATTAAAGTTGATGTGAAGCTTATATGAGGCTTCAGCAGTCTGAGTTAGTCATATCAAGTGGATATCTGACACATTTTTTTATCATCAAATTCCCTCTTTGTGTTTCCTCAGACAGTGTTTCCCTGTTGAGCTGTGATGGAAGTATAGTAACAAAAAGAGGAACTTTGGCACTAAAAAGACTGTAATGTTGAAAGATATCTACTTGATTGGACTCATTTGAAGCTTCATATTAGCTTCAGATAAACTTTTAAATAGATTTTTGCACATAAGGAGGACTTTGGATTTTGTCCCCCATCACTTCCATTGTAAGTGCATTATGAAGGGATCTTCTAATGGTCAGTATGAACAGGAGGAATGATTACAGCAAGAAAAACTGACTGTTATCTGTTTGAAGACAAACTTGAAAAATTGTGAACCCAGTCTTTTAAGATATACTCAGCAAAAATCTGTAAATAATCTCTGGAAAGTGCCATGGCCCCATCTGTATATCAAGCAACCCCACATGGGGTCCTGACCTTGAGGTTGAGAAATTCTAAGCAAACACTAATAGAGTTATAAGCTTTACGACCGAGAATGACTGACCAAAATGAAATCTCCTTTTGAAATAATTTGTAATAACTCTGGTCATGGGGGCAGTCATCCCCTCTGTACAGAGGAGGATTACAGCCAAAGCTGAGCTAAAAGAGCTCAATGAGTGACACACACACACACACACTCACACACACACATAATAACAATAAGGTGATACTTTTCTTGTTCCCAGTAATCAATTGTCTCTCTTTCAGTGTCCATATTCTCTTCCTATTTCTGCCTCTCTCTGCCACAGTGTAAAAATGGAGAACTATGTTGATGAGCTAAAAAGCACAACAATGAGTGAGTGAATGAGGTGCCGCTCAGGAAGCAAGGAGGTGCCATCACAATTTACACCACTAAGTGTTATCAATCAAGTTTATTTGTGATATGTAGTCATATAAGGTACATCACAGTGAAATGTAAGCAGTAAGAAAAGGCTGTTATCCAGGTGGTTGGGATCCTTCATGATTCTCCCAGCCTTATTCTTGCAGCACCTGGTCTAAATGTCCTTTAGGCGGGGTAGAGCCCTGCCTGTTGTATGTCCAGCCGAATGAACTACTCTTTGCAGGGCCTTGCGGTCCTGTTCGACGCTGTTGCTGTACCAGGCAGTGATGTTCCCCGTCAGGACACTCTCCTGTGTGTATGTTGCTATGATGGTGTTACCATAGTGACATACACACAGGAATAAAAGATATGGTGTGTACATTAACTCACTGTATGGACGAAGAAAAAAAGTCACTGACTCTCTCAACAGGGATTATTTCTTGAGTAGAAACTACCTCCCAGTGAAATTATTTGCAGTGTGTTCTGTGCATAAGCCACAGCAACAAGGATACTATATCTGGAAAGACAGGTTATTCTACTTTTACCATTTTTTTAGCACCACAAATGACATTCCACTCTCCTCCATTGTATTAGAATATGTATTAGTTCACTGTGACAAATTAAACCAAAGCTATTGTTTCCTCTTCATGTGGCCATATGTGGCCCACCAACACCTTTTTACCATGTCCTCCACACAAACATAACTTAAAAATTCCATGAAATCTTAAACTGGAACAAGTGGCACATAGTGCTGCTGTCACAGGTACTGAAGGAAAGCAGTGTGACACAGCTAAAAGGTAAAGTTTCATAAATGGCTCACTTATAAAGTCAGTTTAAGATCATTTTGATGGGATTCATTAATAAACCACGACACAGTTCATAATTTAGGTGTAAGTTCATAATTGACGATTCACTCCACAGTCATATCAGTTACATGCAGGAAGTCTACTGCCTGAACAGAAATTTTACCTATAACTCATATTACAAGACATAAGACACGAGAAACTTTATTGTCATGTATGCAATACAACGAAACTTTGTGTGGCATCCCTCAGAAAACAGCAGCACTGAGAACACTAAGGGAATGAATAAAATAATAGAATAAAATACATTTTTTAAAAAAGGACTTAGCATAATCCAAAAAAAAATAGATTTAACTATACATACATAAAATATGTGTTGCACATTCCTACTATGAGGCAGCCTATAGATCTATGTGTTAGCTTATAGAATGTGTGACAAAGTGCTCTGTCTGCTAGACATTGCAGCAAACATGCTTTGCAGGAAACGTAATGCCAACACGTTCTCATCCCAGATGGTCAAATACTCTCATTCAGACACACAAGGCACCCTTTTGTTACTGTATAGTGATGCACCAGGCCTTCAACTAAATCCAATGTAGACCCATCCATGGCAATATTACATGCTCAGAGCAACTGGGGTGGTCTGCTTAGGTTTAGGCACAAAATACACTTTAAGTTAGGTTTAGGGAAAGACTGTGATTTTGGTTAAAATGATCATTTGAAATGTCGTCATGATAACAGTAAATGCCACAACAGAAACTGTCCCGAGTCACGGTTGGAAATGTGACACTTGGGGTTGGAAGTGGAAGTGGTCTCCTGCAGCAATGTCCACTTTTTTTTGCCATCTAACTATCTAGCCATCCACCTAATCCGCCTCCTCCTAAAAAGGAAAATGTCACCTTATATAAACGTCATCGGTCTCATGGTGTCTAATAATGACGCAGATGGGTTTACACTGGAGTTAGTTGAAAGCCTATTGCGTCTCATACAGATACTAAAGGGTGCCTTGTGCATCAGTATCAGAAGCAGAGTATCAGACGCAGGGTGTACCAAAGCATTGGTACACCCTGGGAATGAGAATGGGCTGGCAATGCTGATTGAATTCAGTTTCCTCTCAACATAATGAGAAAATGTTGTTAATTAATACATTTGGCAAGTTGCAAAAATATTGATACTGAATGTATGAGTGAAATGTTCAAATGCTTTTTTGGGTTTTTTTTTTCCAAAATATTCAGTCTTGCAGAAAAACATCTGCTAGTAGTAACTACAGCAATATTCAACTTTTAGGATTATGGTTAGAGAAAGATCATGGTCATGGTTTAATACAGAAAAAAATCCACAGACTTGACTTGACTTGAAGTACAACATGTTTATTAACATTTAACTGAAACCACCATATTTCACAAACTTTAAACAAAGTGCTGTGGTTGGCTAAACCTGAACACACACAAGACTCAGAATGTGAAGCTCTTTGGTCTCAACATCCTGGGTTTTGTACACCCGCCATCCACCCCAACCTCTCCCTTTGACTTCAGAGCGGAATGTAAATATTGCACTTCAACCATTTAACTAAACATTGTATTTACTAGTATATAAGTGTAAATTCTAGGAGACAGGGATGCACATTACATCAGTGCATTTTATTTTGTCCATACAGTCATCATTGCAAGGTCCCATCAAAAGACCAAAAACAAAATCTGTGTACTATGTAACTTGTACTATGGTAAATGGTAAATGGACTGTACTTGTGTAGCACCTCTCTAGTCTTCCGACCAATCAAAGCGCATTTTACACTAGTCACATTCACCCATTCACACATATTTAAATGCTGAATAGGTACAGGTCCCAACCTGCCCATTAGAGGGAAATAACCATTCACACACTGATGGCACAGCTATCAGGAGCAATTTGGGGTTCAGTATCTTGCCCAAAGATATTTCAACATGCGGACTGGAGGAGCCAGGAATCAAACCACCGATCCTCCGATTAGTGGACGACCTGCTCTACCTCCTATAGCCAGAGATGCGCCACAGAAGTACTTAAATTGGTGTTTTTTATATTTCTGTTTTTGTACATATGAAACAAACAGGACATGTAATGAACTCTTTTTGCTGAGTCCTATGCGGTGGCAGCCCCATTGTGTCAATGCACTGTCCCCATTCAAATGAGTGGGAGGGCTGCGTTTTTTACACGAGAGCTGAGGTCAGTCTGAATGCACCTTAACACACAGACATTTGATTGATATCCATCTGAACATCTCATCCTTGGAAAGACAGTGAAAAAAACATATCTCTCCAAATTTTGTACTTTAAAATCACCTCAGCTTCTGTAGAAAATCAATTCCCTCAACAATAAACCATATTATAAACTACAGTTTGACCCCTGCACATGACTCTCACATCATGAGGAACCACTGTATCTGCTTGGTTGAATACCACTAGAGATAAGTGAGAGAATATGTCTTGTGTGTAATGTTGGTGAACTGACCCTTTAATGTCTTCTCATAGACAGCCAATGTAATATTGATCCAGTACATAATAAACAATGCAATACAATCTGTAATCAATGAGACTACATTATAATTATTATTTCAGAGATGAAAGGCACTGGCTGATTCATCAGATTGATTTCTAATAAGGCCAATATTTTCCAAACATATCATTCAAACACTAACCCTAACCAAGTAGTCATGCATATGATGAGTAATACAAGCGTGTATATGCGTGTGTGCATGTGTGTGTGTGTGTGTGTGTGTGTGTGTGTGGCGGGGGGGGGGGGGGGGGGGGGGGGGGGTGAGAGAGAGAGAGAGAGAGCGGGGACAGGGAAAGAGAATCTGTTAATCTCCTTAGCTTCATTAAAACAGATAGTGGCGGATTAGCAGGAGGTGCATGTAAATTAACATAATTCCAGGAGAAATTGAAACAGCGGCAGAGATAAATACGTCATGAGGGAGAGGCAAATATAATCAAAATAGCAATTATTTGAATTCCCCTTACGAGGCATCGGCTGTTATTTGGTGGAATTACAAGCAGCTACAGTGAGCTAATTGGTAAGGCCGATAGTCAGGATTAGCGTTGCGTGTCGTCTTCCTCCTCTGTTCTCCACCATCATCTCCATCCTCTCTCTTTAATGTCTGTTTTCCACCTTGTAATTCTCCCTCACATCTGTCTTGCCACTGGCCATTTTTTTCAGTGATTCTCTGTGTTTGTTTGCCTCTTATTTCATTCATCTGTTTACATCCATCTCCCTTCTGCTTTTGACCTGTGTGGGGTCTTGTGGGCCGATGCTGAAATCAAAAAGCAATTCCTTTAATTAGGAGATCTTTATTACTTTTTAATTGTGTGAGTGTGAGTACCTGAAAATGTTACATCATCCCTGTTAGATGCTGGTACTATTACTCTTGAATACTGCTAGCAACACATCGTACACGTTTACATGCACATTAGTATCATGGTTTTGATTCACAGTGTGGTTTTGATCAAATTCTGGATATGGTTGTTGGAACTCAGTTAGGAGCAGGTTTGGTTATTAGCAATAATTAATAATTATCTTTGATAATTATTAACTGTTATGAATCAGTAAAATTATTACTATGAATTCATAATTACAGGGCACCAACTTGAGGTCAGAGACCAATAGCCAAACAGTGAAAACAGTCTCAGAAAGGAGTGTTTATCCAAAGATGTCAACATTTGAGAGATATTAACATGTCAGGACAGTGAAGGGTTGAATTTGAGCACTGAGCACATGTCATCATGTCAAACCACAATGACATGCATCAAGATGCTGTTAGTGTGTGGGCTTACATAAACCCATTTCACACATAGTTCCCCGTAAATTACTGGGATAACCTTTCAAGCGCCGCTGGTGATTTTCACTGTTCATACATGCAGCTACATTCAGGAACATTCCTGTCTTGCACATTTTCACACATAACATAATAGATGGGGCAAGGGACAGTCCATCAGATGGCGGTAATGCAACACTTATGGATGCCAACCGCCATAAAACTCAACAGAAGAAGAGGGCGAAAGTCACAAAACTCAGATCAAACTTTCAAACTAGGCAGTCCTGATCAAATATGAGTCAAGATTATGTTACTGCATTGCCTATTTCTTGCCTCAAATGTTTTTAAAAACATATTTTAGTGTACTGTTTAGCCGTAATATGAGAACATTTGTGACACGGCCGCCATGTGGAAAACAGATGAGCCAAAACCAAGCACTGCCCAACTAGTAGAATGTCACCCACAAGTCAAGTCTTGTGATTGGTAAGCTCCGCAGCTTCTGCTTTGCCAGTGAGTGAAGGGAGGCTTACTTCGGCAAAGCCTGAGGAGAAGATGGATTAACTTTGTTAGGCCTTCTTAACAGTTCAGTGTAGGTGATATGCCCCAGTTCGAGTGGCAATTTTACAGATGCTGTTAGGCTACGTATTCTTTTCAATATTGTGTCATTAACTAATGTAATGTTGATGTTTCATGCTAGCACACTGAGCTATTTCTGTTAGCTTGTTTTTTCAAAGATAAAGTTTGTTGTTAGACACGTTACTTGAATCTTTTTCTTTCTTCGCCATCATCTTCATGACATGCTGCTGTAACTTTATTTCAAAGCTGACCCGGCGGGAGACACAAATTTGTGGATGGGCATTAAATTTCCTCAGGGGGACAGCGACACAGCAGCGCTGTGGCTTGGTGCTGTCCGCGGTGCTGAAATGGACAACGCTGGAGGGGCAACTGAAAAATCATCTATATATATAAATATATAATTACTCGCAGAAAATCAGTTAGGGTCTCTAGTCTATTTACCATGACAAACACACACACTTTTTGGCCCCCCCACTTCTGAAATGAATCTGGCTCCCCTGACGCTTGCTCCATGTGAAAGCGTCTTTCGTCAGATGGACGTAACCCTTTATGTTCTTGTCCCTGCAATGTTACTGCTTTCATTCACAAAACAGCCGTACTGGCATTTTCCCTGAAATGTTACTAGGTCTTGAGGTGGGAAATGGGCGGCACAGATATCCTTGAATATCCATCCCTGCTCCCATTCATACATGACCCCATGCAGAAAATGTTCCTGAATATTTCAATGATAGACTGCGTGTGTGAAAGGGGCTATAGAAAACAATAGGTGCAAGTGTGTTGATACGTGGCATAAGGTGCTGGTGTGTATTGCCCTTTAAGGTGGAAGTTGTGGTTTAAAGTACGAACAGTCAATGTTGGTAGTTTTTGTACTTTAACTTAAAGGTTCCCTGTGGGATTTTTGACCAATACTAGCACTATGGAGCATTGTTTTAGCATATTTTGTCATTTAAGTTGGAAGACTTCTTGCATTAAAGATGCAGTAAATGTTCCCATTTAATGTGCTGCACCAGAGTTAGCTCAAAGCTTATTTTCATCTGCAGTCTCTAGCAGGTCACAGTTAAAACACAAAATGTGGAATTTGTCTTTGACAAAGCTACAGATGTAATTGTCTCTTGGTAGACATGTCCTCTTGGTGATGAGTTAATACTTTTCAATGTACAAATTATTTCAATGAAAACATACACTATGTACATGAAATCAATATGGCTTCAAGTTTTAACAGAAAGCTTTAGACATTTGAAAAAAAAAAATCATATAAATTTTATCAAATGTGAATGACAAATTCTTCGTTAAATTGAATATGACAAATATTAAAATGAATATGGCAGTCTAATCCAGCTGTCCAATCGTTTTGTTCCCTTTTTTTATTTCATCTTGTTTTTCTTCTTCTTCCTTCTTTTTTATATCCCCTTCTTCCTCCTGCCCTGTAGACAAACAAAGCTACAGAAGTCATTTGGTTGATTCAGATCCACTCCCTCCCCTCTGTGCTGATTGTGATGCCTTCCTAAACGGCCCCCCGCTGAGGGCGCCAACACACTTTTATGAAAGATCCAGCGTTTCCCTAAAAGCTAATCATGTTAGACATCAAAGAGTGAGGCTGCTGCCTTGATCAAGACACATCTGAAGACACTGCCTGGTGCACTGCTACTGCTCCTCAGGATTAGGCCTAGCATGTGTCTGTGTGTCTCTGCATAAGAATAAGTGGAGAGAAAGGGAGTGAAATGTATAAAAGAGTCAGGGCTGTGCACAGATATTTAGAGGAGCAGGGGCTTAAGTCAAAAGAAAGGGCAGCCTTTCTATTTATTTAACAAATTTAGCCTTTATATTTTTCCACAAACTGCCCATGCTTTTATTAAATGCTAAACAATGTCATATGACAGCGTGCACTGACACTTTTGGATTGGAAAACCACTAACATTCTAATAATTTATGAGCGTATATACTAAATTACAGTTCATGGGGTAACAGCCGCTGCAAAATGTTTTAGTGGCATCAGTAAATTTGAATTTAAAGGTCCTGTGTAATAATATAATTAGTTTCTTAAAGGTGCAATAAATGACATTGAGCCTCACTGGATGTCAGCAAACAACTATTTGCTATGTAAGGATACAGTGGAGTAATGGCGACCCGAGCAGTGAATGAAGTCACTTCAAACTTCCCACTCTGGCATAACACGCCGACAAAGAAGATGCTGGATGGTTAAAAACTCTGAATATCATCAGTTAGACAAGCTTCTTACAAACAGAGAGAGATGACACAAAGATTTAAAAAAAAAAAAAAAAAAAAAGGCAACAAGGCAATAAAAAGGCAACAAATAGCACAGCAACTGTTGCTGACAACAAAACAAACACCACACTTGATGACAGATTTCTCACTTCGCTCTGAATCCAGACACTACAAACGGACAAAAAATGCACAGGGGAGGGTGTGTGTGTGTGTGTGTGTGTGTGTGTGTGTGTGTGTGTGGAGGGGGTGGGCGGGGGTTGACGACAAATTACTGCATTATAATCTTAAAACAACTTTGATTGCATTATCATTCATTGATGATCAGTTCTAAATTATTTTTCAGATAATTATCTATGTTTCTTTGTACCCAAAAATTCAGAGGATGTGAGGGCACTTTTCAGTCTTGAGTAGTGTCTGCAAGCTGTCATCATGGGCAGCATACAGCCCTGACAACTTCTACTAAAAGGATAAGGCAGCGCGTATGTTGCTCGGGAGGCGAAACTCATGAGGGAAAAAGGCTGTAAATCGCTACTGCTCTAAAGCTTGATTGCTGCAGGCGCAAAGTTACAACTCGATGATTTTATTAATATTTTCATCAACTCAGAGCTTCACCCATGTGGATTTTGGTTGTTGGACAGTAACAGTACACTGTTTAGAGGTATTTTAGTGAATAAATACCTCTGAAAAATGAGGGAGAAATAGCGGTTTGGAAAAGTGAAAGGGACATGTCCCTGTTGCCGCCCCAGAGAGGGATAACAGCAGTTATTGGGTTGAACATGCATGATTAAGAGTTGAGTTTATGCAGGTCTGGTGGCTGGTACAATTAACATATATTTACAAATGGAAATCTCCACAGCCTTGTCTATCAATCCAACAAACTGATAAATGGAGCTCAGTGATATTTCCCTTGCTGTCCATTCAAGGCTTGATAGCAGCACTTAAAAAACGAGACAGCCTTGTGAAACAAAGCCACTGTGAGGTCTTTGTTCAGTGACTATCTGAAATTAGAGATGCACTTGCTTTCCCTCTATTACTACCTCATCATGTTAAATTGCTTCAGCATGTTTAACTGAAAATTAACGTGATTGCAGTAGCATTTTAATAGAATTGAGACTTGTGCCTGAACTCCCCAGAGGTAAAAGAGATTCCACATGAATGGGCCCTCAGACACACACACAGTAGTGAGCGTGCTCTCAGGTGACACTATTCTGAATCCCATTAAAATGTCTGTGGTTATTATTGTCATTTGAATAGATTGTATTTTGACACTTGAATAATATTATAAAGCTAACAGCACATTGTGTCCGCGGCCCTCAGAGATAATGCTAAATGAGTTGAGGGAGTATCTGCTGACAGTCCTTGACACACCTTGTTTGCCTTGCATATTGCCAGTATTCATCAAGGGTGTCTCAATAAACACATTCCATTAACACTGAGAGAACTATTTCTTTCTAACAAGAAGCTTATAAAATGTCTATAGTGATGATGGTCTTGATTCTCAGTTCTTACTTTGTTCAAATTAAATTTTGTGCTGCCTATTTTAATCAACCTTTGAAGGTTAAGCCTCAGGTGATTCTCATGGTCACACTATAAATTATTCTGGTTTATTACAACTGAGATTTCATTTTTATAGTTTTGTTCATCATTTCTATCAATTTTGATAACACTGTCCTCACCAAAGTTGCTGTTACAGTGACATTGCTGCAACAAATTGGGACAATATGGGTAACAGTCAGATGTTCTGAAGGGTTGGAAACAAACCAACAGTTTATCCATATTATCTAAACCACTTTTGGAGGTCTAACTGAATAGTGAGAGCACCTGAAATGTCACTAATAATCCTTAGTTGAACTGAAAAGTCAGCCAAGAATGACTGTGATACAAGTCATAAAATTCAAGCAGATTTGAAATAATGGTGATGGTCTTGATGACATAATTGCTTCAAATTAGACTGGCAGCAGGTCAAAAGATGTTGAAATTATTAAGTTATTATTAAGTTTTACCTTGCAAACTGACATACCACCCATAAAGCAACATTAGTATCAACCTCTTCAGATAACTGGAAACAAGACCAAGGGCCAGGTTATGCTCAAGGGTTTAAAGGTGTTTATAGCGAACAGCCACACTGGAAGGCAGAATGAAAAGCCAGTTACCATAGTAAGAGGGGAGATGTGATTTTGTTTAAATATAAAGGTAATAGTTCATATTTTAGACTGCCTCTCCTTGAAGACATTAATAGTGTTGCTCTCGGTTGTTCACATGAAAAGTGACACTGGAATGACATAAAAGAGCTTGAGAGAGAAGTTCCTAACCTGTTCTCTTTCTCACCACTTGGCCAATCACAGTGTGAACTGAGTGTGGATTTTGTCATTTTCGGAAAGTTACAGAGATTGTTGGACACAGCAGGGATTTGACCATCTGACAAGCCATCCTGATGGAGTATACTGGTGCCTCAAGGGTTTAAAGTATTACAAGCAGCCCGTTGAGGCTGGCACAACTTTTCTTTGTGCTAAATGCTAACATCAGCATGCAATGACAATTTAAACATGCTGATGTTTAGCAGTTAATGTTTAGCATATTCACCATCTTGGTTTCAGGTAGGTGCATCAAGATGAAAAAAGAGCCTTGACTGATGGTCTGAAGATGTTTAATTTGTTTTCCTTCCACCTCAACACCAACATAAGAGCTAAACAGAAAAGTACAGACATAAGGCAAAATTATTATTTTTTTTAGCATTACAGTATTGGTAACTTGTTAGCTCCAGGAAATTAGCAAACAACACAAAATAAACTCAAAATTACTATACACAAATAAATACAATTAAACTATCTTGTTGCTACTTCCGACTAAATTCTCATTATACTCGCCCCTTTATTACTTGTTTCTCTCCCTGTGCTCCGTGTGTCAGTGTTACTGAACTGTTTACCTTTTTCATTACCTTTCTTACTGTCAGTTTCCATCTGTTACCTATGTCTACTGTCTTGTTAGAATAACAATCTAAGCACTTCTGTGTTCATGGGAAATTGGAAAATAAACATATATAACATATTTACAAATGCAAACTTTACACATATGAACCACACTGTATGTGTCATTTAAACAGATGTTAGCGTGATTTTACATTTTTTAATTAACACTAAACATACAGTGGATGGGAATGTCATCTATTTTGCAGGTATTTAGTCATAAATCAAAGTATTGGACACATTTATAGATGGTGCCAAATGAAAAAATTATGGAATCAGTTATTAGAATATATCCTGATGGGAACATGGATGTCTGTAGGCTGCCAAATGTCATGTCAACCTATCATAGCTGTTGAGATAATTCATTCTGAATAAAAGTGGTGGATTGACTGACCATCCTTGCTACACACACACACACACACACATATATATATATATATATATATATATATATATATATATATATATATAATTGGGATGTGCAGAGAGCCCAGTATTTTTATTTGTATCTATATTTGTTGAGGCAGCAAAATTATTTATATTTGTATTTGTATTCAACTAAAAGTAGAAATAGGTGTAAAAATCCAGTTTTTTTATTTTTATTACACTTTTAATTTTAGGATATTAAATTGTTAAAGTGTTTATGAATCAACTATCTTATGAAGGAGGTCCCCACACCAGGTCTCAAACTGGAGTCTCCAGGATCATAAACGACTGCACTGACTACTGAGCTATAACAGATAGAGATCTACTTATTTATGCACCGATAACACAGACAGCACAGCATGTAACATATAGAGAAGAACTTCAAAGGTGATTATTGCTTTGCACTTTTCATTTATTGCATAATTTTAACCTAACTTTGTGGAAAGGAGAAGGGGA
This sequence comes from Thunnus maccoyii, assembly GCF_910596095.1. Lineage (NCBI taxonomy): Eukaryota > Metazoa > Chordata > Actinopteri > Scombriformes > Scombridae > Thunnus > Thunnus maccoyii. The sequence continues at coordinate 25,658,747 of NC_056553.1, read as the reverse complement.
ACAACAGGTTGTGGAGAGTTCCTTGAAAGCACTTTGCTTGTGTCAGTAGCTCAGCTTTATCTCTGGGGAACACCCCCAACTCTGGAAGTGATGTTCAAATAAGGAAGTGTCATGTGGCAGGTGGATGTGACTCCCCCTAGTTGAGACCTGCTGATACATGTAACAGCACAGCAGAGGAGAGAGACTTAGATAGTGATGTAACCAACCTGCATGCTGGTATTTGACGTTTGTTTTTTGTTTTTTTTGTTTTTTTTATTTCTTCCCAAAAACAAATAATTTTTAAAATATCTGTACAGAACAAATGTTCATAAAAAGCCCACTATTTGTCCTTTGCTGAATAACGTATTTGGATTCAGGCCCATCCCTAATACACACACACACACATCAATGAAGAAAATCCAATAATAGATATTACAAAAGGTTAAGTTGGAGTTGGTTCAGGAACGTTTGTGGTCAACTAATTCCAAAGAAGGCAGAATATTGATAATATGCTACCAAATATAATATAATGTAATGTAATGTAATGTAATGTAATGTAATATAATATAATATAATATAATATAATATAATATAATATAATATAATATAATATAATATAATATAATATAATATAATATAAAATAATATAACGTCGTATTCATCTTGATAGTATTGATTGTGCCATGAGGGGCAATGGATGATCATCCATCTTTGGAGGTCAAATTTAGTTTGTTCAAATAGTTTTGTATAATTGTCTTTAAATAGTTGTCCATCCGATTTGCCAGTGTGTATACCAAAATATTTAAAACCATTAGTGCACCATTTCAGTGGGTCAGTGAGAGATCTAACATTTATATGCTATATATTTAGTGATAGAATCTCACTTTTAGTATAATTTAATTTATACCCTAAAACTGCACTGTATTCTTTTAAACATTGCAATAATGGGGGTACTGATGTGGATGGGTCAGTTATATGTAACAGGAGGTCATCAGCATAAAGGGATAGTTTGTGTTCACTTGTACTAAATTTGATTCCAGAAATGGAGGAATTGGATCAAATGGCAATGGCTAATGGTTTGATGGTGAGTGCGAAGAGTAAAGGTGAGCTTGGACAGTCTTGTTATCCTCTGGATAAGGAGAATTTGTTAAGATGTTGGCTTTGGGTGCATTAAAGAATGTTTCAACAAATTGAATAAATTTAAAGGTCCATGGCCTCAAACGTCCGGAAGAGAAAGCTTGGTTCAAATCTATCAAAAGCCTTGTTTGCATCCATAGATATTATTAAGATAGGTTAGGTTTTACATTTTTTTTGATCCGCGTCCACTACGTGGAGCAGTCCCTGCACATTATCCGATCTGATCAATGAGCAAGGCAACTCCTCTTGCATTTGAAGTGTAGGAAGAGTAGAAATATTACCCATCCAGTCCCTATGCAGTTTCAAATGTTTTGAGTCTGTGAGGTGGCTCTCTTGGATCAAAGCGATATCTACATTATGTCTCTTTAGATATGTTAGTATTTTTTTTCTCTTAATTGATGAGTTGACCCCTCTAATATTCCAAGAGATGCATGTCAACTGACCTATGATATTAGTTCTCTAGATAATCTCAGGGGAAGCACCAACCCTTATTCAATTTAATCAATGAATCAGTCTCATAACCATAAGTTCTTGTCCCAATAGTGACCTCTGTTTACTGTGCTCACAGAAATCACACAACTTCTTAGGATAAATGAAGACATTAATTAATAGCTTATCTAGGTTATACATGATAAAGCATAAGATAATAAATAAAAAGACTTATAAGGCCTATAAATGATAATAAAAATAAAATAATAAAGAAAATGGTTGAGAGTGAAGTGGTTCGAAGTGTGTGACTCGAGGCTAATGTATTGCAACAGCAAATGCTAAGGGAAAGCTAATTCAACTTCTCAAAAGAAATTATTTTTTTAATTTTTACATTATTAGACATCAATCCTTGATCACAAAGCCATGTTATGACTTACTGTCGACAAGTTTCATTGCAGCAGAGATGTTGTATTGGCAGGTCTTGGTCGATTGAGTTGGAGTTGGAGTTGGCTGGTGTAGAGTCACTGGCAGTGTTTGCTAGTTGAATAGCCTGCATCAAGCCGTGGGCTGTGGGCACGTCTTCATTGAGGTAACGGTGTTGAACCACCGGTGGAGAGGAGTCAAGCCATTTCAGGCAGCTCTGGAAAGAGTCTTTTCGGTTTAACTCCTAGTTGACCAACTGCTGTCAGCAAGCAGGCCGATATCCAGTTTCAAGCATCGCTTTTTTCTTCAGAGTGAAGTTTCAGTCTGAGTTGGGGATTCAGGCAGTGACATCACTATGTCTGAAGACTTCATATAACCTCATACCATATTGTAAAACCATTCAGGAAAACAGTTCAGCATTATACATTCATTTTATAATAAATCCATTCTTCTATGAACAATCAAACATTAACCTTCATATTATTGTTTCTCATGATGTCTAGATATCCAACTTCCATTAATTCAACTTTCTCAAACCATCTACACTTCTAATAATGAAATACAGTTAAAGCAACACTTATGTGGTTAGATTAAACTTTCAGAAACAGATTCAAATATAAATTCAACATAACTCTTACTTCATAATATAAACATTTAATGAGACTTATTTTTATTACTTCAGAAAGTAAGCTTATAACTACTACTACTAATTTAACTATTAAATATGATTGTCTATGAGGTTAATAGATCAAACGTTAAACACTTAGGTGATTTTAGAATACCATTGCATAATTACCATATAAACGCTCATTAACTCTTAGCAGTGGGAAATTCAAAATCTTATCATTCGGGGGCAGTAGTGTCACATGCAGTAAAAACTGTAATACAATCTAAAATGAATATCTCCTTAACAGATAATCACACAGTTATCAAAGTTATATCATTCTTCATGCACTTACGTGACAAATAGGATTACATCATGTACATAATGATTTGATACTTAATTTACATGAAATTCAGATTTGGCTCAGATTTGCAGTGAGACTCCATGAATGTCCTCCAAGAATGTGAATTAGAGTTTAAGACTGTTTGGATAAGAGAAGGGGGTTTTCTGTCTGTGTGTTGTTGTTGTTTTTTCTCCTGGTTCAAATGACTCCAAAGGTCGATTAGGCTTTTGGTTCAGACCATAATTTAGTTATTGGTCAGAAATGGTCTCTCAGGAGGTCTGTTCAATCTCCATTTTGTCACAGTGTTTACTTTGGCCAGTATCATATTGACACACGCCTACTTGGCAAAGAGGTCAGTTTGGGGTTCCTTGGTGAGGCATTAAATCATGTCTCCATGGCACTCACTCACCTCATCAGTTTGAAATTAAAGAAGGGTTGTTTTATCCATGAAATTAAAGAAAAGCCATAATGTGTTCTACAGTGTCATAAAAAAATAGCTCTGAGAATGTCTGGTCAAATTCCTGCTTTGGGTTTAGACTTGACCTGGACCAGAGAGTGATATTTATATTTGTCTAAGTAAAAACCTGCCTTGTAAAACCCTAATAACAAAACAACATTAGGTAGGTAACTTTCTTAAACAACTGTGGTGGTCCTGGCAACTGCAGGAATCAGGACTGACCACTCATAACAATTTGTACAATGGAATACTTTAAATGTTGATGAGAAGTAAAAGGTAAATAAATTGGTCAAATATGAATGTGACCTCATTTTATGATTGGTGTGAAAAATATGACATTGAAGTACATTACTGAACTACCTATCCTCTTACAAGACTACATGGCCTCCCTTGGTGTTGTAAATACACAGCCTTAGGCTGAGCAATAGCCCATGTATCGGTAGGTTAATCAAAATCAGTTGCACCAACAATCATAGTTATTACCAACATTGAAAGGGAACACAATTAGCATGTCATAGCATGTTCACACAGCAACGTTTCTCTTTTTTTAATTAACAATGGTTCCTTATTGTAGTAATAACCATTCTCATATGTGTCTATAAGGTTGAGCAGTGTACAGTATTCACTCTGGTTAACATAACTCACTTAGTAGTTCTTTCAGGAAACTTTGTGCTTTGAGTTTTCTCGGCTCTACAGAGTACAGAAAACTTGAAGGATCCCTGGTGCATAATGCGAAGCTGTGCGGGGTAAAGCAGAGTGTAGTCGACATCTTTCTCTCACAGCATCCTCTTCACGCCTATGAACTTGTCTCTCCTGAGCTGCAGATCTGCACTGTAATCTGGTTAAAATGACTTGTTCTTGTATGTGAACTCTCCTTTGCTTCTGGCAAGCCGGAGGACTTTCTCCTTGTCTTTGAAGTTCAGGAATTTGGTGATACTGTCTGTCAGACATTTTCCCAATGCGGTGCGCTCTCTCCAAAGTAAAGTAAGTAAAGTTGTCGTCACCTAGTAGTTGTGGTATGATTCATTACCTTCTGACTGTTTGGGGACGTTCACTGCGATTGTCCATATCATCTGCTTCTTTTTGCCCATCCACTGTCTTTGTTCCTGACAGGAGTCCAGCGTGTGAGGTCGAAGCTGCAGTTTTATTCAGTTTTTCATGGCGAAAACTGTAGCTTGTCATACAAAAGTGTACTAAATGTCTCAGTTTCTTGCATGTAAATTAAAGTTATGAGGAAATAAAACAGGATAAAGGCAATTGCAAGAGCCTACCATCAAGAGCTCATGAGTACACATCTACACTCCTTGGCTGCATCCGGAAGTCCTGAGCTGCTAGAGATTTAACTAGAAGAAAAAAATACGACTATATCACACCAGTGTTTAGGTCATTACATTAGCTTCCTGTAAATTTGATTTAAAAACGTTTATGCTCATTTTTAAGGCCCTAAATGGTCTGGCTCCAAAATATTTGACTGACATGCTTGTCAGCCGTGAACCAGTTAGACCACTCTGCTCATTCCCAGGATCTCCTTGAAAACTGGTGAAGCTGCTTTTACCTTTTATGCTCCAAGCCGCTGGAACATCCTACCCTATCATGTTAACATGCTCCAATGCTAACATCTGTTTTAACTAAACTTGAAACGTTTCTTCTTAGCTTTGCTTTTAAGTAGTAATACTTAGTAGTAAGTTGCTGATCTTAATTAATTTTTCCTTTTTAACTGATTTTTTTATTTTTATTTTACTTATTTTTATGGTTTTTAACTTTGTCTTATTATTTATTTGTTTTAACTGTGTTCACTTACATCTGATGTTACATTTAGTATATTATTTACATCATTTTTGTGGCTGCAACTTCTGTGGTAACTCACGCTCTGTGAAGCACATTGTGTTTCCACCTAGAATGAAATGTGCTATATAAAGAAATTTTTGCTTGCTTTGCTTAATGTGAGTTAGAGATTTACAGCTCAACACTTAATGCTGTGCTACTATTGCTACTCCTGGTAAAGTGAGTGAAATATACAGCCATGATAATAAAGGAATTGTATTCCTGATTACATAAATAACTGTCTATCTTATTCCATTGTATTTTATTCTGTAGCCACTAATCTCTTATTATAGTATGGAGTGTCTACAGTATGTCTTATCAGTTCAGGGCCTGGTAAATACACTGCTACCATCAACACTGAGGTAGATTTTTTTTCTTACTCATTTGTATTTCCTCCACGCCTGCCATAATAGCCTGGATATGTGTGTATGACAGGACTTTAATTGCCTGAGTTAACAAGGTGAGCTCCACTCGGCCACCTTTGCGCAGCGCAAATCATAGCAGGGATATTCAAATCCAATCTCCTGTAAACCTTTCACCCAAATGGGAAGTGCGAGAGCATAAATCCGGGCAATAACAGCAATATGTGCCGAGATCTAAAGTGGTAAATCCTTAAATGATGTTCTAACGCTCGGCGAGTGACTTCATTGGGGTGAGGTGACCCCACTCTTCAGAGACAGAGAAGAAGAGAGAGGGAAGAGGATAGAAGAAGAATATGAGCGGGGAAAGCAGTAGGATTTATAGATTGTCATATAAAACCAGGAACAAATGTGATGGAAATGAGAGAACAATACTTACACGAGATATGTGTGTGTGTGATATCTTTATTGTAGCTATTTATATGTTTTTAAAAAAAAGACATTTAAAGCAATTTCATGGCATTTTACAAAATAAATTGTGAAAACTGAAGTTTCATTTCCATTTTATTTTACAGACACAAGTCATGCTTTGCATAATTATATTTCTTTGTTTTGCATGTTTTCTTAAATGTGTTGTTACTGATTAGGAGTCTTAGCCTTGTTATGGACTATGTAAGAAAGATATGCAATAGTGAAAAGGGCACGAGTTGTTCCCTGTGTTCTTGTATAGCTTATTTTTCAGTTTCATATCTACAGTAAAATTACACATTGCAGGTAAGGGTGCAAGATGAAAAGGAGCTTACACTGGATTCACCACTCACCAGTTTATTTTACAGCTCTGCTGTGTGATGTAGCCTTGTGTGAGGAAACCATGGGGATTTGCATTAGGGGACCGGCAATGGGAGCTCAGCTGGTTGTCTTCTTGTATGGACACAGTAATCCAAGGCCACTTCTTCTCATACAGGTAGGTGCTCTGAAAAGTGCTATTGCAAAACCTGTTTTAGTTTAGCTGGTTATAAGCAAAAACACATAAAATGCTCTATCCTCTCCAATTAGAAGTTCTCAGGTGCCCAAATGTGTGCATTTGTATGAAAGGAATATAGCTTTTTGAAAAAATGAAAGTTAACAAGCTGATAATGCTGTGATGCAGCTTTGAAAAAAAAGACCAAAAAATGACCAAATAAGAAGTCTCCAGTTATGTTCTATGTCAGTTGGAATTGAATGAGAGTGAATTACCCCTGAGGGACATAGCAAAACGTATTCCCTAACCCTTATTCAAGGAGCAAGGTGCATGCATGCATTTAAAACATGTTTTGTTCTTTTCAGAATAAACAGGAAAAACATGGTTCAAAGGCGCATGGTTCAAAGGGGTTGTCCATAGTCTCCTAATTAATCATGAGTGTGCTATTATGATGGCGCATTTTCCTAGTAAGAAGGAGCACTTCTCTGCAGAGGAAACGGATCTGCTCATGCGCAAAGTGAAAGCGCACGATCCATAACGAGCACACTGGCCCCTGCTGCTCCTGGACCCTCCTGTGGCCCCAGACCACCAGTTTAAGATCCTGTTTATTAATTTGTTATGAATGTATTTTCGTTTGGTTTTTGAAAAGGTTTATTTTTTTAATTACAGCTTTGGTTTCTTTAAAATCGTTTTGTTCAGTCATGGAGTAACAGGTCAAATCAGCAGGGTTTTAATTGCTGAAAGTATGGAAACCTGATCACTGAACTCTCAAAAATGTTAAAGAATATTTGTTAAATATTGTTTAAAAATTAAATCATCAATTTTAATCATGTAAAGAATCATTAACACAGTTATCAGGACTTGATCAGCTCTCCAAGGTGCTGATCCTGCTGCTGGCATCAGCCAGAAGCTGTGCAGATTTATTTCCTTCTTTAGTTTAATCATTGTTCTCACCTCATTTATTTCCTCATGTATTTCCCTCATGTCATCATGTATTGATGCAGCAGGAAAATCAATCTGTGTCTGATCTCTTGTTGTCCGTCTGTTTAGATACCTACGTGTACTGCCACGATTTGGTCAAATAATTAGACAATTTTATCCGTCATTACTGCAATTGGTTCATTTTGATAAATATTAGGCATAACCATTATGACATGTATTTTTTAAAATATGTTGATGTACACAATAATAACCTTTCACATTGTTATTCTTTTATTTGTAAAATTTTGCATGTTTGTGCGCTGCTGCACAGCCATATGTGTGTGTTTAACAAGCAGAGTGTATATTGTACACCCGCCTCTGTAGCTGCATATTACTGTCTTGATATGTGCCCTTGAAATAACAGTAAAACACTGCGCCATTGACTTCAGACCAGGTTTTTGTTGATCAATAGCACAATCGCTCTCTGCTGCCTCAAGATAGCAATGTGCCAACAATGTGCCTGACCACACCTCATTTTAAGACCAACATGCCCATGGGCGCTCTGATGGGCGCAACTGCATTTGCTATTTAAACAACGTGGCGCTAGATGAGAAAATGACAACTGTGTCGATCTTAAACTAACAAAGACACTTGCATTGTGCTTGGTGCCGCTTTGCAACGGGCGTAAGATAGGGCCCTCAAGGTAAGCACAGAGAAATATTTTTCCTTCAGTAGACGAATGTGAAAACAAACTCTGCACATACAGTTGTATGAAAAAGTCTAGGCACCCCTGACAATTTCCATTATTTTCATTTATAAATCATTGGGTGTTTGAATCAGCAATTTCATTTTGATCAATCAAATAACTGATGTACACAGCATTATTTCGGTAGTGAAATGAGGTTTATTGGATTAACAGAAAATGTGCAATATGCATCAAAACAAAATTAGACAGGTGCATAAATTTGGGCACTCCAACAGAAAAATCACATCAATATTTAGTCAAGCCTCCTTTTGCAAAAATAACAGTCTCTAGACACTTCCTATAGCTTCTAATGAGTGTCTGGATTCTGGATGAAGGTATTTTGGACCATTCATCCTTACAAAACATCTCCAGTTCACTTAGGTTTGATGGTTGCCAAGCATGGACAGCACGCTTCAAATCATCCCACAGATTGGATATTCAGGTCTGGGGACTGGGATGGCCATTCCAGAACATTGTACTTGTTCCTCTGCATAAATGCCTGAGTAGATTTTGAGCAGTGTTTTGGGTCGTTGACTTGTTGAAATATCCAGCCCTGGCGTAACTTCAACTTTGTGACTGACTCTTGAACATTATTCTCAAGAATCTGCTGATATTGAGTGGAATCAAGGCAACCCTCAACTTTAACAAGATTCCCAGTACCGGCACTGGCCACACAGCCCCACAGCATGATGGAACCTCCACCAAATTTTACTGTCGGTAGCAAGTATTTTTCTTGGAATGCTGTGTTCTTTCGCCGCCATGCATAACGCCCCTTGTTATGACCAAATAACTCAATCTTTGTTTCATCAGTCACAGGACCTTATTCCAAAATGAAGCTGGCTTGTCCAAATGTGTTTTTGCATACCTCAAGCGACTCTGTTTGTGGCTGTTTGTGGCGTGTGTGCAGAAAAGGTTTCTCCCGCATCACTCTCCCATACAGCTTCTCCCTGTGCAAAGTGCGCTGAATTGCAGCAAGATGATGTTGTAGGTCTTTGGAGGTGGTCTGTGGGTTGTCTTTGACCATTCTCACCATCCTTCACCTTTGCCTCTCCGATATTTTTCTTGGCCTGCCACTTCTGGCCTTAACAAGAACCATGCCTGTGGTCTTCCATTTCCTCACTATGTTCCTCACAGTGGAAACTGACAACTGAAATCTCTGAGATAGCTTTTTGTAGCCTTCTCCTAAACCATAATGTTGAACAATCTTTGTTTTCAGGTCATTTGAGAGTTGTTTTGAGGCCCCTATGTTGTCACTCTTCAGAGGAGAGTCAAAGACTCTCAAAGACAACTTGCAATTTGCCACCTCTTCTCATGATTTGATGCACCTGCCTATGAAGTTCAAGGCTTAATGATCTCACCAAACCAGTTTTGTGTTCCAATTAATCAGTTCTAAGTAGTTACAGGTGTTCAAATCAACACAATGACAAAGGTGCCCAAATTTTTGTACAACCTATTTTTCACATCTGATTTAATTTCATACAACTTAATATTGCTACACTAAAAATCTTTGTCTGGAAAATGCCCCAGTACTCAGCTTTTATTAGAAAATGAATGGCATGCCAATGTGATAATTTTCTATAAAGACAGAGTAAATTATTATGCAGCCTCAGAGGGGTGCCTAAACTTTTTCATACCACTGTACATAAAGAGTACAGTCTAGACCTGCTCTATGTGTAATATGGTTTTATTTATTATTGCTGTGGGACAAACTAAATAGTCTTACAAAAACAAACAAACCGGGTTAAATAATGCACATGCTTGAAGCACTGGCATTCGGCTACCAGCTTCTATTTTGAAGCCCTGCTTGATGCAATCACAGGCATATAATGTAAAATGCTTAGTTAGTTAGCTGGTAACCACTTACTAAGCAGCTAGGTTTGGAATATTGCCAGAAGACAGTTTGGCAATATTCCAGTAAAAAAGAATAATACTCACAAAAAATGACTAAGAGTCCTCAGCTAGCAGCTCTGTGAGGCTGTACTTAGGCACAGCAGTACTATGAGCTGAATGCTAACATCAACATGCTAACACACTCACGATGACAATAGTGATGTGTTGATCTTTAGTGGGTTTACCATGTACCATGCTTAGCACTTTGTGAAAAGTCAGGACATTACCATATTATCATCGGGAAAAACAAATATCTGTACCAAATTTCATGGCAACCCATACAATAAATAAATACAACATAAATAAATTTAAAAAAGTCAGATATTTCACTCTTTGCTGTCCCAAATATGAGACAGCTATCTAATTTGGCAGGATAGCTGCTTTAAACAGGTCCATTGCATGGTCAGTTTTATTTGTCATAAACTATGACAAGATTTTTTTTGACAGAACTTGTATTACTGGCCTTCAAAATCTAACATCAGTCAAACCCTACACACAAGCGACTAAAGATCTTTCTTACCTTCCATTCATCCAGCTGTCTCCATCTATCTTTCCATTCGTTTCTTCATCTTTCATTGAGGGGCTTTTGTTGTGACTAAGGAGGTAGACGTTCTTGAGAAGAAAGCAATGCTTTTATTAGGCTTTTATGCAATACCCAGGTATGAGTAACAAAGGGAATGTTTGTTTATTTGGACAGTATTCGTTTCAACAGTTACAAGGGTTATATTTAGCACACACAGGATTGTGATTACACATGGGGAATAATACATCTTCACCTCTACATTTTTGCCAAAGGGCTTTAAAGGAAACTGTATTTGCATGTCAAGAGAAGGTGACACATTCACTACTGACTGACCCAGAGGACACCTGCATCATTCAGGGTGGACAACATGGCTGTTGTTACCTTGTCTTGTCTTTCTGAGAGCTGTGGCTGTCCTCTTCAGTGAGGGTCTGCTGTGACCTGCAGTGACTGATGTACTGTCCAGCAAAAGGCATCCTCACTGATATCCACACTGCAACAGGATTTCAAATGCAGTTCATGCAATCCAGGTGACCTTGAAGATTCTCTGTGTGTACTTAATTTATATGAGTCTCTGCCTTCCAAACCAACCCATACCTCACCCCATGTACATCAGCTTTCCTCTCCTTTTTTGCCTCCAAGCTGTGGTTTATACAATTAGAAAAGATAAATGTGAAGATTGTGAAAAAAATGTGTATACTGTAATGTTCTGCATGGTAGAATGTTTAGATCAATCATATTCTTTCCCTGGGTCCCATTTCTCAACTGACTCCACTTTGCAATGGCTTCCCCCCAGTGAGATTCTGAATGAATAATCAAAGTCCTTTTCAGCAGGTCAGGTTGTGGACCATTATCTTGTCAAATGGCAACATCAGCCTCAAATGGCTCTGTTTCTTTTTAGTCACTGTTTTGCTTGTGTCAACCAATTGTTGGGAAAATTCCACCTTCAATGATTTGTTGTTTTTTTTTTTTCTGTAATAATCCTCAAACATGTCAGATATTCACCATTACACTTTAGACAGTCTGGTAACACTTACAGTTCCCAAACTATTACTTGCATGGTGGAATGGAAGGCATGTTAAGTAAGAACATACCGTGGGTGCATAATGTCTTTTGGTTGTTCTGTTTCTTAGAATAACAAAATGTATGAAAAAAATGAAAATGATGTGTTGCCTACTGTTAGCCCCTGTCAACCACATGCCAATAACAATGTCAAAATGAAATCCCACATTTTTGTCCTGCTGGGAGTGGAGCAGAAGGGTGGTAATGTCGGTTGGTCTGTCAGTGCAGCACTTCACCATCAATATCAACAGTACATTTTATGGAAATCTGGCTGCCAGATGGTGAGATCCTCCTCTGGACTAGAGGTTTCCACGATTCCTAAAGAGATCCGTGAAGAACCTTCACTAAACCATCCATCTATCCATCCATTATATATCCATTTGCAGGGTCACAGGGGGGCTAGAGCCTATCCCTGCTCACACTTGGCAAGATGCAGAGTACACCCTGGACAGATCACCAGTCTGTCACAGGGCTAACATATTTTATTCACCATTCAATCAAGTCACTTCTACTTTGCCATTTTTTTCTATTGCTAAAAGAACGTACTAAAAATTTGCTGCCAGGTTTTTAATGTGAAACATCTGTGCATCTATGAGTCTCACTGACGGCAGCTTAACAGCAACTAAAAGAAAAAAACATTAAAAAAAAATAAAAAGGAGGTGAAAGTGACTAGAAATAGTTAGTGAATAAAAACAATTATTTCTGTCAAAAAAAGCAGAGCAGCAGAGTGGTGAGCATCAGCATCGCCAGGTCAGTTTGCTGGGGCTTGAGCCCTGAACATTTTGAGTATAGCCCCGAATATAATTTTAAATGTAAGCCTATGCCTAAAATTGACATTAATGTTGTCGATCTGCTGCTGCTTTACATTACAGTAATGTTAATGTAGCTTGCTTTGGATAGCTTGACTGCTGATGCACTCCCGGTGTGTATTGTTTGTCCACAATTACTGTAATTAACACCATACAAGTTAAAGTTCTGCTTCATGCTCTGTCAGATTTTTAAAAGGAAGCTTTTTACATTTCCAGAGTGAGTGAAGGAATCAGGAGAGAGGAGACAGAAGCAAGGAAGAATTGCAGGATGTAATGGAGTTGAAAGAAATCAAAGAGATAGTAAAGAATTGATTCAAGAAGGAAGAAGGTGCAACTGATTCAAGATTTAAAGAAAAGTTTAAGGAGGAAAGAGAAACACATAGAAGCCCAGGCTTCAGGTGATGGAGAGACATGAACACATTCAAAGCAGGAGGCAGAAAAACCTGGTAAGGTGTGACTTACACCTGTATCTAGATGAATTACTGTTCTGTAAATACATTTGCACAATCTGTTAAAAAATAATGATGTTTTATGATGTGACTGGTTAGGTTTAGGCACTAAAACCCTGTGGTTAGGGTTAGGGAAAGATCATGGTCATCATCACCCTCCTTAAAGCTATGCAACCTTTGTAGTCATGGAAACAGTAAAAAGTTTTCTATCCATCCTGGTTTTTAAAAAAACCTGACACTCACATTTGGAAACGGGAAATGAACAGTGATCTCCTGCAGCCCCACATACTATCATCCACCCAACTTGCCCCCTCCTAGGCAAAAATCATCTTATCATCTGAACTGTGTCACTTCCCCAGGTCATAATTACTACAGCCACTGGCGTAAACATAACTATAAAGGTAATTTATAAAGAATTTACAAAAGACTGAATATAATTTGGACAAAGCCCAGCTCAGGTCCCAAGTCAGGCCTCAGTTGATAGGAACCAAATGGATCCATCTACTCTGGAACAGAACTGAAATTTCCTCATCCGTATTCTATAATGTTATGTAAAATATTAATGACTGTATTTAAAGTATGTTTTCTATGGATATTAGTCCCCAGAGGATGAATCATGATGTTTTCAGTGACCTTTTGGTATATCTTATAGCTCCACTATTGGGCCATATTTCTGTTGTACACAAGAAATATCAAAACAACATTAACCTTAACATGAAATTTACCAATCATATGTATTCCCCTCAGACAATAAACACTTTCCATTCCTGACACTCTATGGCTTTCTTTCTAATGTCATGCTTTAAAATGTTGTTATATGTGAATGTTTTGCAAATCTTTGATACTGTCTTCAAACCAGAGGACAACGTAACAATGAAACAGCAGAGCAAATTAAATCACTTAATTATCTTCATTATCATCATAGCTAAGCCATATAATGGGAAATCAGCAATGTGAAACAGGCAGCACGTCCTTTGACAGAAAGTTGTTGCTTCCATACCACTCATTATACATCTCATTATACTTTACTTATTTTTGTCTTCATTGTGTCAACAGTTATATTCCTGCAACATGTGGGAGCTAGTTAAACTTTGCCTACACATGACTCATGCAGCAGGAGGGAAGAGTTCAAGAATACATGGTGAAAAGAAATGAAGATAAGAGTAGTCTTCTTCTCATTCAGGTCACAGAATGGATTTTGTTATACTGGCTGTGACGTGGGAGCTTACTCATTGTATCCTCACTGTTTCTCTGAACTCAAAAACAGCTCTCAGAAAACCTGGGACATTTTCTAACATTATAAATCTGTTTTGTGATCAACATAGTAATGTTGCATTCACTTCAGCGTATGTTAAAAAGTGACTTGCTGTATTTTTAATTCATGGAAGAAAGTGTTTTATGGTTTCCCCCTGAGTTAAGCCCTCCATGTACACCTGCACACTGACTCAAGCCATGGCTCTATGTGGAACCTTACTGATACAGAACTGAAAGCTGTTGATTGGTTAAGTTATTGGAGGACGAAACACTGTCTGGGGGTCAAAAAAAAGTCACTCTCTGTTTTCCTTGCGTAACATGAGAAAGTATATTTCCTGTTTCCAACCGTGAGTCAGGGCATTTAAAAACTGACTATGATTGTCCCCTAACCTCAACCCGATGGTTATTATTGTTGCCATGTTGACAAAGGTGGCTTAACTTTAAGGAAGTAGTAACTTTAACCCACACCACAGGGTTTCTCTAACCCTTAACCTAACCAGACCTGAACCACAGCATTGTCATGTCATAAAACATCATTATTTTTTAACATTTGTAATGGTTTTGGAAAGCACAGACAAATTATGTTGTTCTGCTGATTACTGCCAGTAGGGGTGCCAGATTAGAAAAACTGTTAATTTGGAGGATTTGCTGGTCTATGGGTACATCCAAATTACCTTTACACAGACACATTGTTCATTGTGTGTTTCTGTGCCTTTGAGGTCAGCTCACTTTATGTAGAATTCAGTGTCACTGTCTCATACATGATTTCTTCTTATTTAATACAGCATTAATATCATTTGATAATTACATATTAATTAAAAGAATATTGAGCAATAGAATTGCTGTTCGTGTTATGTTCATTCATGTACTGTATGTTTGACTGCTTTGAATGTAAATGTATGACTAAATTATATATTACATATTTTCTAGTTCTGTGTTGTGGAGCTGAATAAAAACTACAGCAAGAGTATTACTTGGTTCTAAAATGTGAAACTATCTGAAACAGACCCTGACACAATGGATGCTGCACTTTGTACTTTTAACACACTTCTTTGAATATTTCAAAAGGAATATTTTGATACCTGAATAGCTTTCACCTTCCCTTCTTTGCCTTTCAATAGCAAACCCATTTTCCCCTCACACACCAATCCTCACTCCACTAATTGACAACTCTAATCATTTGTTTCACTTCAGATAGCTGTTATTTCTGATAATTAATGTCATTGTCGCCATGTTTGATTTTAAATATTTGAATGGATGATTTGAATATTAAGTGCTTCTCCCTCCTCTCTCCTTCCGGGCCGAGCCGATAAAGAGCCATGTCTAATTGGTCTGTAACTTTGACAGTTAAAGCAATTAAGATGACAGGTAAGAGTGTTTAAAGGGGCTTGTACCTTGTAACCCTCCCCCCTTGTCTGCGTTGACAGCTCCCTCTCTGGCCTCTGCTCCACCTCAGCTCCACTTTTCCTCCCATTTCCCTGCACTCTTTTCCCCCAGTTTAGCAATTTAACAGAAGAAATGGGAAGCCATGACTGCCATTCTGTGTCACTAGGCATGAAACAATTTCGTGATATCCATGGTTCTTTGTGTCTGAATAGGATTCTTGGTGAAGGACTAATAAGCTCTGTTTTTTTTACTTTGAAATACACATACACCACATGATATCTGTTATCAAAGTGCATGTTGAATCATTGGCAGAGAGGTGAGGAAGTTGGTGTGCTAATAGTTCATTAGGACTTGAAACATTGAGTTCCCGAGATGTATTGGTTTGCCAAGCCTTGTCAACTTTTCTTAAAGTGCCTTTAGTGAATATTCACTAAAGGCTATTCTTTGCAACAAATAACCATGTGATGTAACATACTAGTGAGGGATTTCAAATGTTCCTGATCAGTACCCTACCTCTTACTCTTCTGTTCTTAAATAGTGAAACTTTCCAAACAGGCAGTCTGGCTCGGTGGTATTTGCTGGGAAAACTCCACACTAACAGGTCCTGCAATTACCCACCATGTACACTGAACATGTTTTCTGGCTACAAAACCTGAATGAACATTGGTGCAGCATTTGTAAGGTCGAGGGAGCTCCTGATTATGCAACTCACTGTAAGCTAGCAATCTAATGTTTAAAGCAACCTAGCAAACATCACCTTTACAACACATTCACAAACATCTTACATCTAACATCCAGCATTACTGATATTGTAACTAAGAGATATACCATATATATTTTGTATCAGGGTTATGTGAACAGCAAGCTAACCAAGGTAGCAAGGGATGAAGGTGGCTTTTTCCCTTGCCAGGTCCTTCATCTTTCTTCTGACAGATCTGGATCTGTTCCCGGGCCAAATGGGATATTTTTAGCGATGTTGCAGCGTTAAATTATCTTAACAATTACTTAGAGAAGTATGTTATCATAAATGTTAGAGCTGATGGACAGAGCTAAGAAATTAAATTGTAAAAAAAACATAAGCCCCTATGCCAAAGTGCTAGGAGTAGTGGAGCAGGTGGATCCAAATGCAGGAGACAGCAGGCAGTGGGAACCAAAGAATCAATATTTATTTACTGAACTCGGGAACAGAACTCAGGAGTGCAGGCAAAGTGAAACTGAACTGAACTGAACAAAGAATCCAACACACGTAACTGTAAAACAGGGCTTAAATACAAACTAAACTGACAAGGGGATGAGGTGCAGGTGGAACTGGAGAACAGGAAAGGAGCTGATAGACTGACACAGGGAGCAGGGCATGGCCAATGAGTCTGATGCAGGGCAGGTGTGGAGGGAAGTGTGGCAAGAAAAGCAGGCTGGGGACACAGGAGGAAAAACACAGGGCAAACAGAAAACCAAAAAATCAGAAACACAATCTTCTTGTAAGCCTATCCAAGAATATACATGAATTAACTTAAATACAAAAGTACACTATAACCTGCAAACTCTTATTTACAATTTCATGATGGTGCAGTTCTTCTAACATGGCACACAAACTCCTCAGTCACATTTCACAACTAGTGTGAAAGTACACTTCAGTTTCAACTTCAAGGGTGCACTGCCACTCAGTCCAGTTAAACAAATGGGGAAAAATTGCAAGGGCATCTGGTGGACTGGTGGAGGGACACAGAGCCAGACTGGGAAAGAACCATGACACAAGGATTTGTAAAATGTTTTTGGTGATTCCTAGTGGTAGAATCAAAAAGAGACACAGAGGTAGAAAGCAATGTAAGCTTTAAGGCGCCAGTATACGTAATCAGATTACCATTCTGATGGTGTAATTGGGGGGGGGGCTCCGTCCGACAATTTATATAACTTTCTAAAACCGATGATCCGACATTCACACTCACTCTGCACAGTGATTGGCCAGCTGTGTGGAGGAACGAAAGTAAGCAGGTTTTGAACTTCTCTCTCAAGCTCTCTCTTTCCATTATTTACACAACTTGTTCTTCAAGTATTTTGTCACATTCATTGTGTATAACCGAGTACAACACTATGAACACCTTCCAAGAGAGACTCAGGGAAAATGGGCGTTGTTATCCCCAAACAATTATCACATCATCCACCTCACTATGACGGTCAGATTTTCACCGCAACTTCATGTGTGTGTGTTTGGAACAACTATAAACACTTATGCCTTCCAACGTGTTCTTTTCTAGCATAACCGTGCCCTTCCGTCTTCCCCTCACTCCGATCTGACCTGATAACACACAGCTGAAAGCTACATATGGACTGCACCACTTTTCACCTAAATTGTCTAATTTTATTACAAAGGGAATTTATTATGAGGCTAGAACAGTGACATTAAATTTTGGCATTAAAAATAAAATTTGTTATTGAAAACGAAACCTCAACTGCAAAATGAAACATTGTCAACACTTGTATTGGAAAAAGTTATATTGGCACTGAAAAAAGTTCTACCAAAAAATAACACAGAGGCATTAAAAATAACACAGAGGCATTAAAACATTACAATCTTTCAATCTTTTTTTTTACATATATTTTTTTTCCATCGTGATGTGTTTTTCAATGTCAATATTTAGATCTTTTCTTAATGTCCTGTTTTTCAGTGACGGTTTTTTTGTTTTGTTTTTTTATGCTGCCAGTTTGTTTTTTTTCAATGCCACTGGTTTTCAATTTCCCTGAGATACTTGAACTCCTCCACTTGGAGCAGCAACTCATTCTCAACCCGGAGGGAGCAGTCCACCTTTTTCCAGCAGAACACCATGGCCTCAGATTTGGAGGTGCCAACTCTCATCCTGGCTACTTCACTTTCGGCTGCAAACCGCCCTAGTGCCTACTGGAGGTCACAGTGTGTTGAAGCCAACAGAACCACATCATCTGCAAACAGCAGAGAAGCAATCCTGAGGTTGCCAAACTGGACTCACTCCCCCCAGCTGTATCTTCAGATTCTGTCTGTGAAAATCACAAACAGAATTGGTGACAAAGGACAATCCTGTTTATTTGTATAGCACATTTCAACAACAAGGCATTCAAAGTGCTTTACATAGAGCATAAAAGGCATCAAGACAGAATATAAAAGCAACACAAGGCAATGCAAAAAGACACTTAAATACAATTTAAAAAGTGTTAAATTGGAAATAAAAAGAAGCTAAAATAGAATAAGAGATAAAACTGGAGAATAAAAGTGCAGTGTAAGGTATTAAGCCTCAAATTTGGTTTAATAAAAGGCAGTGGCAAACAGAAAAGTCTTCAGCTGTGATTTAAAAGAACTGAGAGTTGCAGACCTGTGGATTTCTGTGAGTT
Source organism: Thunnus maccoyii (assembly GCF_910596095.1). NCBI lineage: Eukaryota > Metazoa > Chordata > Actinopteri > Scombriformes > Scombridae > Thunnus > Thunnus maccoyii. The sequence continues at coordinate 25,639,832 of NC_056553.1, read as the reverse complement.
TGTTCCAGATGTATGGAGCATAAAAACTGAACACTGCTTCTCCATGCTTAGTTTCTGGACCAGAAATGTATTTTGGCCCTAAATCATTCAGTTGTTTATAAACCAACAGTAGTTTTTTAAAATCAATTCTTTGACAGACAGGAAGCTAATGTAAAGATCTGAGAACTGGACTGATATGATCCAATTTCTTTGTCTTAGTGAAGACTTGAGCAGCAGCGTCCTGAATCAGCTGCAGCTGATCGATTTTTTTAGGGAGACCTGTGAAGACACTGTTACAGTAGTCAAGTCTACTGAGGATAAATACAGGGCAAGTTTTTCCAAATCCTGCTGAGACGTTAGTCCTTTAATCCTTGATATATTCTTCAGGTGATAGGAGGCTGACTTTGTAATTGTCTTAATGTGGCTGTTGAAATTAGGGTCTGAGTCCATGACTGAAAGTAGTGTGATCCCCTGGTAGTTGGAGCACACCCTCCAATCCCCTTTTTTGAAAATGGGAACCACCACCCAGTTCTCCATCCCTGCTGAAAACAGCCTGGGCTAAGCCCTGCATCCTCTTCCAGAGGTGCCTGACAGTTTGCCAGAACTCCCTTGAGACCAACTGACAGTCCTCCTCCATGGTCTTCCCCAAACTTCTCCCACACTCAAGTTTTTGCCTCAGCAACCACCTGATCTACTGCCCTTTTGGCCCTTCGGTACCCATCTGCTAGTTCAGGACATCCCTGGGCCAGCCAGACCCAAAAGGCCTCCTTCTTCAGCTTGATAGCCTCCTTCACTGCTAGTGTCCACCAGCAGGCTCTCTGGTTGCCACCCTGACAGGCACCAGTGACCTTCTGGCCACAACTCTGAGCAGCACAACTGAGGTCCTGAATATGGCCCACTCTGATTCCATGTCCCCAACCTCCCCCGGGATGCAGGAGAAATTCCTCCGGAGGTGGGAGTTGGAGGCTGCATGGACAGGGGCTTCCGCCAGATGTTCCCAATCCCCCCTAACTACTCGTTTGGATCTCCCAGATCCGTCTGGCAGCCTCCCCCGCCACCTGATCCAACTCACCACCAGGTGGTGATCAGTTGATAGCTCTGCTCCCCCCTTTGCCCAAGTTGACCGCTGAGGGCTTGTGTTGCTGTGGCAGCCACTGCTCCCACCTCCGTGTCTAAACCTTCTGCCTAACTATACCCCTCTCCACCAACTGCTCTGACAAACAACTTTTGATCTCTGCCTTACGTGCGTTCAAAGGGACAGAGATATTGAAGAAATTTGCAATTAACAACAAATCTGCTTTTGTGCATCCATCCAACTTATCAAGGGCGGGATCTTGTGCAAAATCAAGTCCCCACTTTATGTTACGCCCAAGTCTAGGAGCATGAGGGCTCAACATAAGGACAAAGAAGCAGGGAGCAATGAAATGCAAAAAAAGGGAGCAACAGTGACAGATGAATGGGTTTCTCATTAAATGACTTAATTTTCAATTAATGAAGCTAGGCTTCAGGGTGAATCAAGACCAAAACAATAAATAGAACCAAATATCTTACTCAAAACAATTTCTAACTAAAGACATTTTCTAAACTTAACTCCCTACACTTACAAAAACAGGAAAAAAAAACTGTGTACAAAAGGAAATGGCGATTCACCCCTACTGCTTCAGGAAAGTTTAGTGGTCTTACCTATTTATAAAGTTAGAGCTATTTACAGGGTGCATGATTTACAAGGTCTGAGCGATAACGTTACATAATGCAAGGCAGTTTTAGCAAAGTGCTAGGCTAACACAGACTAACAAGAAGGCTACACATGCTAATGATGACCCTAAAACTACAGCAAAACAAGAAATCAGACTCAGCCTATGCTCACATTCCTATCAATATTCAACACACAAAACTTTACAAAGGTGGAAGGATGAGGAGGGACAACGCTCCACTGCCAACACTGACCCCCAGCGTCACCTGGAAACCCTGGACATTAAGTAGACCAGCATCTTGAACCAGCCAATCCACTGCAGCTGCAGCACTGAGGGGCAGCCAATCCAGGCTGGAACCGGCACCTGTCAATAAACATAGATCCCACACAGAAAAGACAGAGCTCCCTTTTCTGTTATTAAAAGCACTGCACAATTCAGTAATACACACACAAGACTATGCAGCGGACAGCGTAACAGTCCAAGACATGTGGTCGCTGATCTGATGGCACAACTACAAAGTTGATCAATGGTCTTTGGCCTAAGGTGTTCTGGTACCAGGTACACTTATGAACAACCTTATGCTTGAACATGGTGTTTGTTATGGCCAATCCATGGCTAGCACAGATGCTGGTAACAATGCACCACTCAGGTTCAGATCAGGCAGGCCATTCCTCCCAATCATCCCCCTCCAGGTTTCTCTGTCATTGCCCACGTGAGCATTGAAGTCCCCCAGCAGAACTATGGACTTGCCGGGCCATGCCTCCTCCAGGGCCCATGCCAGAGATTTCAAGAAGGCCAGATATCCTGATCTTCTGTTTGGTGCATATGCACAAACAACAGTCACAATCTTCCTCCCAGCAACACATAGTCGCAATGAAGCGACCCTCTCAATCCATGGGGAGAACTCCAACACTGCTGCGCTCAGCTGGGGACTCGTGAGTATCCCCACACCCACCCAGTGCCTCTCACCCTGGGCAAATCTGGAAAAGAAGAGAGTCCAGCCCCTCTTCAGGAATTTGGTTCCAGAGCTGGCGCTGATGAAGAGCTGCAGATGACCAGCATACCTCCAACAGGTAAACAATTTATTTTACTTTGCTGTACTGTAATGGAAAAACACTCACAGGGTGCCGGCTCGACTCCAGTCATGGCTTGGTGCAACTACCATGGAAAAATGCCATAATGTTAGTGGAGCAGAGCAGTGAACTCACACGCTGTGCGTGGAACAGATGACGTGTACTTCTGTCCATCAACAGGCCCAAACCCTGCAGGAAGGGGTAAAGCTGCATCACAGTGAGCGATGAAGACAACAGTAGCAACATGGAATGCATGAATAAAGTGAAGCTTGATGCAGGACATCCACCAACCATTCGTTAGATGAATATCATCCTCTTTGTCTGCCAAGCCAGGAGCGACAGTGTGATGGCACTGTGTTTTGTGCCCAGCTTGTTCAGTTGTTTCAGAAAGAAGCATCCAGGGACTTGGTTGTGGTTGCTAGTTATTACTGTAATCCTTCACATGCTCCTTTTGAAAAGTAAAGTTACTCTGTACAATTCTGATGTGATGTTTTTTTCCTTCATATTATACATTATCTGTACTTTAGTGTTGAATGTGACATATAGAACTTATGAGTATAGTTTTGTGTCGTAAACATGATTGCAGAGAACCTGAACATAAATTATTTGAAACAGTTAACTGAAAATGATCTACTGCTGTTTGTGTTACTAAGTTTCCACATCAACCAAAAATATTATAATAATCCATGATGACAAGTCTACTGGCCTTAAATTACATTGGCTTTAATGTTGTTACTATACATGACATTCAAACAATGAGATGTGTAATATGGGGTTAACTTTTCATATTAATACTGAGAAAAAGAAGAGAGGAATCACAGCCAGGTCTGCTCAGCTAACAAGTACATTAATAAAAGATAAATATTTATGATTTCTGTGAGTATTCAAACTTTTGTTCATCTCTACATTTCTTTCAAAGACTGTGACAGAGTGGACATGAACAGTAGAGGGTCCACTGTCAAAGCTGGAGGTGTCTCAATCTTCTGCACTGTAATGTGGCACAGGCTGCTTCTGTAAATACAATACAATCAAATGTGTAAATTAATTGCATATAGATCAGTTTGAGCTCAGTGTAAGTATATGTGACCACTGAAATAAAAAAAGATAACCAACTTTCCTCCTTTGTTCAGTATGATTATTATTGTCACTTCACAATAATCTTGAGTTCAGAAAATTATTGTTCTTCATATTGAACAGACACTTCATCACTGTTTGTCTTTTGACATACCCTTATGACATTACCCATTATATGCAGATTATATATAAATCACACACTCCTTGCCCCTCCGCCTCTCTACGCCACGACAGAAAGTTGAAACTGAAAACCAGTGACACTGAAAAAAAAACAGACATGAAGAAAAAATCTGAGGATTGACACTGAAATCACAATATCATGTAAAAAAAAAAAAAAAAAAAAAAGATAATTGTAACTTTTAATGCCCGTGTTTTATTTTTCAGTGGAACTTTTCTCAATGCCGATACTTGTTTCAGTGCCAATGCAATGCCATAATTTATGTCATCAGAATAATTTGAAAGCTGAAGCTCTAATCAGATGGAAAATCTACACATTGGGGCTTTTAGATTCACTGTAGGCAATGTAAAATCACTGGTATAGAGATTTTAAAATGCCAGACTATATAGCACAGCATCAGTTTAACAAACAATACCAGGGATATTTTATCATGCACCAGCTGTTTATTAATCACAAAGCTTATTAGGTTAGAACTTTCAAATTTAGGGAAATATCATTATTACAAATCAGAATGTGTTTTTTCCTGCGTGATCATGAAGTGAGGAAGGAAAACAACAACACAAAGGGAACACTGAGAGGTGGTGTGGATGTTCGGATGAGGACAAATAAACACAATGAGAGAGGGAGACGGAGCGAGTGAGAGAAGCAATCATTCAAATGAAAGCCCCTTGGAGGTGTACACTTTATTGAATTCAACATTTTTTCTATTGCCAGCTCATCTGCTGTGGCAATAATAGAGAGAATGTTTTAGTTGATTAGCTACCTGCCGCGCAATGGCGATACATAATGCGGAGGAATACACTCATCAGAACATTCAAAATGGAACTGATTGTTAGAAGGGAAATACGGAGGTGGATGAGAGAGAGGAATTCAGCAAAAGAAGAGGGGAGGAGGGAAAAAGCGCTGACCAGATGAGCTTTTGCTGGAAAACACCAGAAGGATATTTATTTGTCTCGCAGCAGCAGGTATAAACAGAAACGGAGGTGGAGAGAGGGAAAGAAATGAAGGGGGAATTACTGGGAATAGAGAGTCGAAAAAGAAAACCGAGAGCGAGCGGCGGGTCTTTGTAGTGCTGTATTGGTGGCTCTTCTCCCTCTGTGTTGCCTGGCTGAATTGCAGTGACCTAGAGCGATTCTTGAACAAATAAGATTGCCTTTGTGTGTGCATTATTTTCTGTTGACATTTGCTAAGCGCTAGAGCTCCTGGCCATGGGAGATAGATGAGGGCCCTAAAATGTCTCTGTATCTGCCAGGGCCTTTCATGTTACCTTGAGAGCAGCGGTTATGTGTGTGTGTGTATGTGTGTGTGTGTGTGGAAGAGAAAGAGAGTTCAACGAGAGGGAGAAAAAGCAATGTGTTTGCTGTTCAGTAGAAATCCACCAGAGCTTTGTTTCTGACAGCTGAAGGTAAAGGTTATTGCGCTGCTTTTCTCCCACTGTTGTTGTCTGTTGTTCTGGAGGAAAATAGGGACAGAAATATTGTATTATTCTTAGTGACAGCTCTTGAAAGTGCCCTCCCATTGACTTCCATTTATCGACTAGATAATAGATCTTATGCGCAATCTCATATGTATTCATGTGAAAGTCGCATTTGACCTGCAATCAAACACCACTGCAATCCAAAGTCCATCATGAATCTGGTGTGTTTAAATATGACTGATCGCTGGGGTGTAAATGGATGTTAAAAACTCCAAGTGGCAGACAATACAATGTTAGTCAACATACAATCTGCACAAACACATGCAGACATGGAGACCTTTAGCAGAGGTGAGAGTAAGTCATACGTGCAAGTCACAAGCAAGTCTCAAATCTTAACATTCAAGTCTCAAGCAAGTCCCAAGTTACTGCGGTGAGAATCAAGCAAGTCAAGTCGAGTCCCTGTTATAAATCAAGCAAGACAAGTCAAGTCATTGCTCAGGTCAAGCAAGTCACAAGTCAAGTCATGAAATTCTGATGATCTACCCCAGTTTCCACATTTAAATCAGTTAAAAGACAATGGTCATGAAAAGTTGAGTTTATTTTCAACATTAACAAAAACCATTGCAGCCTACTTACACCGTCTAAATCTTATTGACATTGTGTGGCAATCCTAAACCTCCTAAACAGCTCCTAACATTACACCTGTAACCATTTAGTCATGAGCATGCCGCTGTGTTAGTTAGTAATGTGCCTGCATATTTTAACTGGTTATCTGGCCCCAAATCAGTCCCCCAATGAATTCGAAGCCAAGTCTAACATAGCTTAAACTTAATGTTACCTTTCTAGCTAACGTTTGACCAGCCAATAAATTAGCACACCTTGATAATAACAGTACCTACATCAGACTGCTGTTTGTTGATTTCAGCTCAGCATTTAATACAATCTCTCCCATGAAACAGATAGGAAAACTTGAGTACCACACTCTGCAACAGGATATTGCACTTCCTCACAAACAGACCCAGACCATTCGGGTTGGTGGTCACACCTCCTCCACTCTAGCGGTCAACACCGGAGCCCCCCAGGGTTGTGCACTCAGCCCTCTCCTACTCATGCTGTACACCCATGACTGCAACCCCGACATGGAGAGGACTCTGTTGTGAAGTTTGCGGACAACACCATCATCATCAGCCGGATTTCAAACAATGATGAGAGTTCATTTCAAGAGGAAATCAACAATATTGCAGAATGGTGCACAGAAAACAACCTACTGGTCAACATCAACAAAACCAAGGATCTGATTGTTGATTTTAGAAAAAAGGAGGCAAAGGCACACACCCCTGTCTACAGTTTTAACAGTTACAGTTCCTTGGAATCAACATCATAGAGGACCTGTCATGGACATCACACATCTCCACCTTAGAAAAAAAGCTCAGAAACGACTGCATTTCTTAAGGAAACTTAAGAAGGCAAAATTACTGTCCCGAGTTCTTTTTTACAGGGGAGCAATAGAAAGCATCTAGACTGGAAACATCACAAATTGGCATGAGATGTGCACGGCCCAAGACAGGAAGGCTCTGCAGCGGGTGATTAAAGCCACCCAGAACATCATCGGTACTTCTTCAGGTCTGTTAAATTTAGTCAAATTAAACAATATCAGGAGGGAAAACCACCTCATGGACATGAGAAACCCTGTGACTAGGAGTTAGCCATTTTTAAAGCTTTTATTAGTAGTAGGGTAGTAGAGCAATGACAAGAAATAGAGAGATAATAGAGATATAGGTCCCCTGCCGAACTTGAACTGGGGACGTTCAGGTTTGGCTTGCTGTCGTCTTGTCCATACTGGCCATTAAATGATCTTTGGACTCCACTAGAGTAGCTCTGCATGATTCAAAGTTCAAAAAACTCCTTATTTATCTTATACTGGCCCTTTATGCAGCCCCTCAATATGCACAGTTTCTCTTACACTCCGTTTTAGCTCCTGTCTCTTTAAGCCCCCCCCTCCCGATGAGCCCACTTTGTTCTGATTGGTCAGCTTTACATATCAGAGTTGTGTAACCGTCATTGCAAACCAAACATTTCCTGCTTTACTGCTTCAAATTAAAAGCTTTTAAATGACTAACTAATGGGAGACTTTTATTGTGAAGAATTTACAGGAAGTAAAAATGTGTTCCTCACTGACTTAGCAGAGCTTCGTTAGCGGCACTAAAAACCAGTCGAAACAACAACATATGGCGCTAATTTGAACTATTTGTTCAGCGGATCAGTGAGATGTTTTATGAAGAGCTGCCAACAACCAGCACACCTCCAACAGGAAAACTACTTATTTTACTTTGCTGTGCTGTGTAATGGTGTTGTGGCTTGGCATAACTACTCTCGGAGCAGAGCAGCAAACCTGTGCGCTGTGCACATAGCAGATGTCCATACAAAGAAATCCGTCACAAACTGACGTCAGCTCGGGCCAAAAGTAGAAAAAAACGTTGGAAACCTAGCATTCAGAGCAGTCTAAAGCTGCTGCTTTTTGCTCACAGGGATTACTGCTACATACGTTAACCTCATTATTTGACCCATCGGCCACTTTTAATATGAATATCCGACATTGTGACATTATATATATATATATATATATATATATATATATATATATACACATATATATATATATATATATATATATATATATATATATGAAAATAAGGAAAAGCATAATACATCCCCTTTAAGACTTTTCACTTTGTCTGTGGCTCACAGCCCCAGGAACATGGATTCCTACTGAAGACATAAATCTTATGGAGAGGGAGAGTAGAGGTGAGATACAGGTAGACCAGCAACCACCATGGTAGTCTCTAGAAACACCCCCCAAACCTTACACAGACACAAGGGTCTCCAACCACACACACTGTAAATTTATAAATGAATCATTTCATTCAGTTATGTTTTGGTCTCAAATACTACAGTGCTTAATGCCTGTTCAGCCATACACTGTACATAAAGATGGACATAGCGAAGTGTGACATCACCCATTTTGCATTGTGGCCGGTTTGAAGTCCTGAGTTGCAGCTTCTGGTCAGCACCATCATTTCCATTTGGAGCAGGACCTTCCAATAAGGAGTGCAGGATGTTTTCTTTCATGATCTGGTAACATGCCCCGCTACCTCAGACTCAAGCTAATGCTCACTTACTGGGAACACCCAGTGCTGCACACTTGGGCTAACATTAGCTACTTTAGCTAAATTGTGCTAACAAGACAGGTATCATAATCAAGTAACATTAAACTTAGTGAAATATTGCAACAATAGTCCAACTCAGTGCAAGTCCTGGAGCCAAGGAGAGCAGCAGGTGAGCCAAATGTCAATCACAGCTGTCAATCAATGCCCACATGGCAGATATCAAAGCTAATATAAGTCTTCAAATCTTATTAACTGAGCAATCATTTCCAAAATGACCACCAGCACACTTATTAGAGGGCCAGAATTTAGCAATTGAGACCATAATGACTTGTTGAAAAAAAAAAAAAAAAAAGACTTAGTATGTCCAGAGAGAAGTTGATGCTTTTTGAATGGAAATCAACTGGAGACAGCATTTAGTGGCCACTGTGGTAGTTGCCGCTGGTATTCAGCAGTGCAACACCACATGTGCATAGCTCTTGTATCTCTACTGTAAGTCTACATGAAGCCAATGCTATGCTACATACATGTATGCCTAAACAGTGGGTCTCCAATGCAAGTCTATGTCTAAATCATAAGTCTAAATCTTACAGATATAAATCTACATATAAATATACAATTTGATTTTGTTTTTTAAAAAGGTTCAGTAATTTTATACCAACAGCTTGCATATCATCTTAAAGTAACCCTCTGGAAAAGCCACACATTCCAGACCCTCTGAGTGTTTATGCATTGCAGCCCATCCCCCAGTACTACATGGACAGATTCAATATCTGCTTCAGGGGAGGCCAGGAATGATTTATTGTCAAATAAAATAAATTGGTCAATGCTTAATGTCAACCAATAATCAACCAACTGTTTTAATAAAATATGGTATGTGCCTGTACGCGGTCACATTTGCAAGATGGGTTTCTCATTATGTTCTGTACGTTTGGTTTTGTATAGATTTGCATATGAATCATGGTTGTGTGCAGATTCTGTGTTCTTACATGTTCATTTAGATTACACCAAAAATATACATGGCACCAGAGTGAAAACACAGGAGACCTAAAAGACATATGGCTTCTCATAGACTAAAGGTTGGGTTGGGTATTTGTGTTTTGCCAGTGTGGGATCATGTCACTTGTCACTGTAGTAGTGACTCCAAGTAGTTGATGGTGGTGCCAATTTGTTCATGGCCAGCACAAAAAATGGGCCGTTGGCAAACAAAAGGTGGGTATAAAAACATTGAGGATGGGTGGAATTGCCTGTAGTCTTCTTCAATAGTTGACATGTTAAATTCAGGATAATGGGCATTTCAACAGCACTAATTCTATCAGTACAAAAGAGTCATGTCATACTCACTGATCTGTTGCTCTCAGTTTCTCTTTTAATTCAAACCATGTTGTGGAAAGGTACATTATGCTGGATTAATCAAGGCAATGGGTAAACCTGGAAGAAGTGCTGAGGTTGTATGAGCAGCAAATGAAAACAGGAGTAGCTCCAGTCCTTTTTGTAGAGCTGAGGCTGATTGTAATGATGTTGATGTCATTAGTTTTGCAGGTATTTGGTCATAAACCAAAGTATTGGACAATTGACATTTTGACATAATGATGGCTCTAGATGAAAAATTAGGAGATCACCAAAGTTATTACAATTCATCCTAAGGAAAAAATGAATGTGTCTACCACACTTCATGCACTCCTTTGTTTTTGAGACATTTCAGTCAAAACCCCAATTGTCAACCTCATGGTGGTGCTGGACAAAAAGTCAGGGGATCACCAGTCCTTTTTATGGAAATCCATCCAAAGGTTGTTGATAGTCTGAATCATAGTGGTTGATCACTGGACATTGAAATTTTGCCAAATGGGTGAAGAGTCAGACACATGTAATGCAGCTATGATGTTGGGTTTGTCTGTGGGAGTGTTTCTGTGTGTTTGTGTTAAGTTCAGCCTGTGACTGAACTCAGAACTCACCAGAGACTTGGGTTCTTTCTGTTATTTCCCTCCAGTATCTTTCCTTTTTCCTCTCTCATCTCCATACATTTATGAAGTACGTTAATGAGGGATTTTTGGCAATTCACACTGTCCTGGGCAAATTTGTGTCTACTTGCATCTTTGCATTGACCTTGTATGTAATCGTGCTGCATCTAAGATCTGTCTGAGTACACAATGGAGACACAGAAGTTATGCACATGCAGTGTTGCACAGCTGAAAAGGTATTCAGCTCTGCAGTATTTGAGATCAAAACATGAATGATGGTGATTAATTTATACATTTACAGTGTGTGTGGTTGCAGGCCCATCTGTCCTTTTAAAAGGTGTGTGTTGTGTGGAGGAGGGGAGAGGTGTTTCTAGAGACTACCTTGGTGGTTGCTGGTCTACCTGTATCCCACCTCCAGTCTCCCTCTCAGTAATTAGTGTTGTGTCTGGATTGTAAGTGGTATTAATGGGACAGCATTATTAGAGGTAAGAAGCAGCTGCACTGCATTGGGACAGCAGAGGAGCCCAGCTGACTCTGTCTTTTTACACTTATGGTTTTTTTTTTGGTTTTGTTTTTTTTTTTTTTTTTGCTTTTATTTCAAACTAATCTCTCTGTTTTCCCACAGGCTTTTCTTTCTTTCTCCACTTATCATTTTTGCTCCTCCCATTCTTCCTCCATTTATCCAGCATCCTTTCTTTTGCTTCTGCTTGTGCTCAGAATGACATGGACATTCATTCATATTTTTTACACCTCTAAAAGCTAACACTAACACCTACAGCAGCTTTTCTTCCTGCTCCACGTCATCCAACCTTCTGTCCTTCCCCACCTCTGAAACAGCTGTTTATACACACACACGCACACTCCTGTTGTCTCATTACTAGGTAGCACATCCATTTTGTCTGAGCATGAATATCTAATTGGCTTGCCTGCTCAATTCACCCAATTCATCATGTTATACTGGGCTGTTAGTGGTAACCAATATGCTGGCCTCCATCAGCCCTATATAACCATTAGTGCTTTAGCCAGAGTTGTCATGTAGCATCAGTGGAGATGGTGAATTATCATGGAGACAGCTTTGGTATTCAAGTCTATGTTTGTAAGCCAAATAGATGAGGCGTGGATCTTATTTGAAGAAATCTGAGCAAATTCCTCAAAGCAATTCAGCATGAAGCTGTAGTCAAAACGATCCACTGGTTCTAAGTTTTAACCAAAATAACTTGGAAATTTGATTGAAATTATGAAAGTCTAATCCCTGAAAACAAGGGTTCAAAGCAGGGTCAGACCAATCAATTTTATTCATGTCCATCATGGCTATGATTGTGCATTTATTATTCATGATTACATAATATATTTTCATAAGGGAACCTCTCATTTGAACTGATGCAACATATCAGGTTTCAAGCATATACACTATATGTATTTAAGAAGGAATTTAAAAATCACAATGTTTGGTGTGAACATTTTCCAACTGAAAGACAGCCATCCATCAATCAGTTTTCTTCGTTATATTGTGTTTTTCCATTACCGAGTGTTAACAACCTGAAACTTGGAGTTTCCCATAACCTGAACCTTTGAGGACTTGTAGGGCAAAGGTGGTTCTGCCTTGCTTTTTCATTATATCTTACTAACCAGGATGGATTGGACATATGACACTGGAAAGGCGACAGCAGGACAATGTTATTATTTTTTTCCGAAATGGGCTCTCCATTGTTCTTTATAATAAAGAAAATATTAAAAGTCGATGTACACACAGAGGTGAAATGGTTACTGCTATACTGTTGTCGAGATGTGACAACACATCTGTGCAACAGCCCTATCCCATCCCATTTCTGTTAACCTCCACGTGGCTGAAAAGTCATGGGTAGAATCAGCTTTGTATGATGATCTGTTCAAACTTGATGTTTTTCAAGTCTAATATACAATACCAGTCAAAATTTTGGACACACCCTCCCATTAGCTTGAATGAGAAAGTGTGTCCAAACTTTTGACTGGTACTGTATCCTGATTATTTTGAATATACTTTGTGAAAACTTTAGTTGTTAAAATTAATGAACAAGTACCAATGTTTAGACATGAAAGTCATAAGCTTCTGTCCATCAAGGTGCAAGGCTCTTAAAGGACAGGATCACACTTTTTCAAGTCAAGTCTTAAAACAACAATCAGGTGCCCATATGAACACTGAAAGAGGTTTTCCTCACTGTAATCATTCGTCCTGTCCATACTGGCTATTAAAAGATCCCCATCAAATGCACTTTCAATGTAAGTGATTTGTACCAAAATCCACAGTGTCCACACAGTGATTTTGTGCAAAAATACATATAAAAATTGATCTGAAGTTTATATGGGGCTTCAGCAGTCTGAGTTAGTCATATCAAGTGGATATCTGCCACATTTACAGTCTTTTTAGCATCAAATTCATTCTTTGTGTTTCCTCAGACAGTATTTCCCTGTTGAGCTGCTGTGGAAGTAACAAAAAGAGTCACTAAAATGACTGTAACATTGAAACATATCTATTTGATTTGACTCATTTGAATGGCTGAAGCTTCATATTAGCTCCAGATCATCAAATTAAATCAAATCAAGGATATTTATTAAGCACATTTAAAAAGAACTAGAGTTGACCAAAGTGCTGTACAATAAAATAACATAACATGGTGACAGCAAAAAAGCAGTGAAGATAACATAACAATGCTATCCCCATAAGCATAAACAAAAACAAATAAATAAGTAAAGGAACCATTGGAAAATAAAAGAGTAAAAAGTGAAACATAAAACCTTAAGGACACTCAAAGGCTTAAGAAAATATGTTGGTCTTAAGTTTAGCCTTAAAAGTGTCTACAGAAGGGGAACACTTAATTGAAAACGGTAAACTGTTCCAAAGCTTTGGGGCGGCTACTGTGAATGCACAATTGCGCTTACCCCTTGGCCTTGATTGAGGGACTGCCAGGAGGAGCTGGTCTGAGGATCTGAGAGATCTGGGGCTCAGAAGGGGGCAGAGGAGCTCAGAGATGTATTGGGGTGCCAGGCCGTGTAAAGCTTTAAAAAAAAAAATAGAACCTTAAACTCAGTCCTATATTTGACTGGTAGCCAGTGCTAGCAGCAGCATTGCAGTAATCCAACTGAGAGGAAATTAAGGCATTTGTGACAATCTTCAGGCCATTAAATGAGAGGTTTGAGTTTGACAGTATTCTTAGCTGGAAAAAGCAACCTTTCACAACAGTGTTAATTTGTTTGTCAAATTTTAAAGCTTGATCGAAGATGACACCAAGATTTCTCGCATGGACATGAAGGTTAGGCACCAGGGGCCCTAAGTGATTAGATATACCCCTGATGGAGTTAGAGGGACCAAATAAGACCATTTCATTCTTACTATAATTTAACTGAAGACAGTTTTTGCCATCCAATATGTCACATGATGGAGGCAGTCAAGGAGGGACCTAACTGTGTTGTTATTACTGTCACCAGATTCTAATGGGAAGTATAGCTGAGTGTCATCTGCGTAGCAATGGTTGGAGATATTGTATTATTTGAAGATAGAGCCTAAAGGGAGTAAGTAGAAGGGAAATAATATGGGCCTTAAAATTGGGCCTTGAGGTACTCCATGGGTGATGGGAGAAGACGAGGAGGTTTCCAGTTTTGACAGAAAAAGATCTATCTGTTAGGTAGAAGGTGAACTACTGGAGGGCGCTACCCTGGATACCGACCTGGTGCTTGAGACGGTTCAGGAGAATAGTATGGTCAACTGTACTGAAGGCACACAGACTCACAGTTGAAATACCTGTAATGAGAGTGTATGGAGAGGGAGTGGTCGGTGGAGGATACTTCCGTGCTGGTGTAAAGAGCAGTATGGAGCGGCAAGCCCTGGTGTAAGAGGAGTGCTCAGGTATGGCTGTTGGAGGGGTCTGAGGCGATGGAGAGCTGTGGTACCTAAGGAACAGAAGGGGAGCTGGAGGAGGAGGCTGGGATTCAGCAGCCAAAGGAGGGAAGTCATACAGGTCGAGGATGTCATATTTGTTCTCCAACTGGACATTATAGTGAGGAGGTGCATGAGAAGAGCACCTCCCTCTCCTGCTACCAGCACTGACCAGGGACCAGAGCTTGTGAAGGGACGGAGTGGAGCTAACCATGGCTTCAGGATTAGCCCTGAGCCATATCCAGGAATCATCAGGGACAGTGACTGGAGGAGGGGCATCAGCAGCAGGACATTGAGCAGTGACAGGCTCTGGAAGAGAGGCAGCTTTAGCGGCCTCAGCATCGGGCACTCGGGCACAGGTTGTGTCGATTTTTACTCAACCGAAAATGATGGTGTACATGAGCCTTTTGGCTTCCTGGATCTGTTAGAGCACGGATACTCTTGATTCCAGCTCTGCTATCTTAACAGCCAGGCGGGTGCAGCTGACACAGCCAGATGGGGAGGTGAATAACGCCATAGACTGTAGATGTGGTTGCTGTGGAACATAATAAAAAGGAGGCCAGTACAGGGCTAAAAGTGCATAAAAGTTTAGTGATCAGTTGTGAAGCTGTAGCAGCCACTGACAGGGAGGTCACAGGCACTTACATGCAGGGGTTCCAACCTAGAGCCCACAGTGTTGATATGGTTTTAGCAGAGATGACAGATGTGATCCACAGAAAAGACATCAAGCAGCAAGCAGTAAAACCTACTGACACGGGTCCAAGAAGTGGACCAGTTGCAGAGAATAAGCTTCAATTTGCAGATTGTAGCTCGTCTTGACCTGGTATCCGCAGTCCTCATTGCATTAGTTAGCTCCCAATGCTAAAAACAAGCAGGTTGCACCAGCCTTGGCAGGCTGTCCAGACTGGAACACACTGGATGCGTGAGCAGCGCGTGTGCATGTGTGTCGCTGAACTGCTGCGTCTCTCATGCTTGCAGCATCCACACAGGCAGCGTGTCTGCTGCGGCGCCTCTGCCACTGACAGCCCTATCTTTCTCGTTTTCCCTGTCTATTTCTGCTGAGAACCGGGCGCGTCGTGCGGAGAATATAGGCGAGACCTTGAATTTCTAGATGACGCAATGCAGCGGCCTCGCGTGAGACACGCTTCTCACGGGGGCTGTGTGGCTGCTCTAACCTGTTAACATGGACGCAGAAATGAAAAGCAAGAGGTTCCGTGACGCACACGCGCTGCTCACGCATCCACTGTGTCCCAGGCGTAAGATGTGGCTTAAAAACTGGATAAAAATGTCAATTTATGACAGAGCTTCCGACAAGCATGCGTAGGAAACACTGAAATATAAGGTCAGCTAAACTTGTAATTACATTTACAAGATAAACTTGTAAATACATTTTTACACAGAAGGAGAACTGTGGATTTTTTTTGTTGTTTTAAGACAGACTTGAAAAAATGTGAACATGTCCTTTAACCCTTTAAAACTGTGCAAATGCAATCAGAGGCATAAAATTAGTAGCTGTGACAAACAAATTTTTGTTGTTTTGGTGACCAGCACTACCACTTCCATCCTGGCAAATTTTAAAAGAGACTGCAGCCAAGCCTATCGCCAGAATGTCACTGTACTCGTATGTCACCTGACTACATAAAGGACTTACTACTTCCTGTATTGGCACTGAATGGTGGAACTGGATGTAAACCACGTGCCACAGATTTGTCCAATACAAATGTACCTCCTAGGGACTAGTGTGCTCAAGCAGGAGGAATAGCTGCAAATCAGTGTGTGTTGTAATAAGTAAATATAGTGTTGTAAAAGTCTGTAGAAGAATATTCTGTCCTGAATGAAGGTTGAAAGCAAAGACTTTGGAGGGGTAATGCTGCTGGAATAAAACCTTTGACCTCCTCTGGTGTTCCTAGCTCTGTGAGTCAGCTTCCTGAGCTGTATAGTGTGACATCTTGTAGAAATAAAAGCGGAGGATGGGACATGAAGCCTGATAACACACTGCTGCTGGACTCACCGTTCCCCACTGTTATTGGGTGTGATAGACATCAATATGAGAAGATAGGATCAGTCATTTCATCTGCCATACAGATGAAAGCGCTCCAAAGAAGTCACTTATGACTGTCTTATTACATACTGTGGAAAAAAATCACAAAGACGGCCTATGTCTGGCTTTCTGATCAAGGCTTTCTGCCTGTATTTCATTAATGCACTATAACCATCCAATATTGTTTGTGAAAGCCAATATTTAAATAGTGTATGTATGCAATAAACCCAGAAGCGTGTGGAGTAATATTAATAATAATTGCACCTCATTTCTTCAGTGTCTCGCTCTTTTTTTCACAGACACGTTCGCCTCCCCCATGTGTTATTTCTTCTGGGGAGAAAAAGCAAATCACTGAGTTTAAAAGTGAGTAAAAATGTCTCTTTTCTGTGCCTCAGCCTCATGCATGGCTGTTAATTTGCTGTGCGGGGAAACATTATGGGGCCATTAGAGGCTCTTAAATTGGATTCAAGCAGGAAAGTCATTATCGTCCACATAAGGAAGATTTCAATTGAGAGTGCTTCATCTGATATTTGATATAACTACCATATTAGAGGGAAATGTTGGATCGGATTCTCAGGCAAAGATAATTCTCTGCAGCGTTGCTGGATTAACTTTATTTCACTTTAATAACAGTTGTGGATTCATTCCTATCTTATTTCCCAGCTGAAAATGTCCTTTAAGCAAAGAAATCATTGTAGCTCAATAATGCCTCAGGATTTATCATTCTATGTATTTCTTTGCAACACTGTTTGCAGAAATTCCTTGTACTGGAATGTAGTCTCTCTCATTGTGTAGTTAAAATCAGATGGAGACACATAGACTGCTTAGATATCCACTTTGTTCAGTTGTATGAGACCTTCAGCTTCAAATCTCACCAGGGGCTCCAAGTGAAGGCCAGTGCAAATAGAGTGTAGAATGTCTTTTAGGCAAAAATTAATTTTATGAAAGTATACATTCTGTATGTGTAGAAGTGGTTTCTCTACATCTCTCTCACTCACTCCTACTCACATTCACTACTGATAACCTGTTTTTGTGTTGGAGTACTGAGAAGGGGACTTTTCATTGTTGAACATCCCATCTCTATAGGAATAGTTCAGAATTTTGGGAAATACAGTAATTTTTGCTTTTTTTAAGACTGAGATGCAAAGATGGATATTAATCTGAAAGTACAAAACAGGAGGCAGGACATGGTTAGCCTAGCTTAGCATTAAGACTGGAAGCAGGGGTATACAGCTAACCTGACTCTGTCCGAAGTGAAAAAAACAAACTTATTGTCACAGTGAGGTTTCCAGGTTTGGTGCTATCATGCCTGACTGACATCTGTGTTCATTAATCCTAAATCACTGGGTTACAATTTTACCCAGTTTGGGTCAATATAGCACCAACACATTACTGGGTTAATGTTACCCAGAAAGTCACTCAAGACATAGGGGTTGTTTTGACCTAGTTTTGTTTTTTTCATGTTATGTCATGTTGGGTTATTTACCCAAACTAAAGTGTGTTATAATCTACTCAACTCTTTTTAAACTTACATGTCACAGTTTGTTATTGATTCTCAATAACCTGTTTAACTTTTGAATGTCATATGCACATCGTTTTGTACAAGAAACAATATGTTGGCGACAGTTCTTAGCAAAAGCTTGTTGTGTGTAACACTGGGTCAAAATAACAGACTACTACTGTTTAAAGTTAACCCAATGTTGTATTGGTGCTATATTGACCCAAACTGGGAAAACCCAGTTTTCTCCCCCATTTTTGATGCATATCTGGCAAGTGTATAGCTAGAGATGCTACACAGAGTTGCTATTGTTTCCAGTCTTTATGCTAAGCTAGGCTAACCATGTCCTGACTCCAACTCCACTCACTCAGACATGAGACTGATATCCATGTGAAAGAAAGTGAGTAAACTTATTTCCTGGACTGTTAAACTATTCCTTCAACTGCAGTAATATTGAAACAGTATATTATGATAGTTGGATTTTTTTATGTTCTACTCTCTGTAGACATTGTATCAAACAGTATTGGATTACAGGGTTATGTGGTTATAGCTGTATGTTGATCTGGTACAAAGCAGCGGTGCGCACAGCTCCAAATCTTAAGCAGAGTATCAGGTGCACGGTTGTGGTAAAAATGAAACAAACAAAACACCAGCACTCACTGATCCATCTTCTTATGTTTGCTCGTGACACTGGTTATCGTTTCCATTGATTGCTGAGGTCAAACCTCTTTCATTTGAAGAGGCTACATTGGGGTTGTGCTTTCACAGATGGATCCTTTTTATATAATTATGTATTCTCATCACTGATTGGCTTTTGAATCTCACCTGTTTGTCTATATATATTGTCATTTCTTTTGTTTTTTATGCTGATGATGGCTTTAGGCTGAAACGTGTCTATTTCTGTCGTTTCTGTCCCGCTCTGCCACAGTGTGAGCGTTAAATCCATTGCTTATCTCGCAGCCATAACCAGTGATGGAGTGGCGTGCGGTGGTGTCTGGCTTGGTATTGATGTTGCTGCGGAGCCTTTGTTATGGTATAGGTGCAGGTCAGGGTGAGGCGTCTGTCACCCACAGCCATTAAACTCATCCTTCTCTTCTTGTTTATCACCAAATGCCACTGTGTTCTTCCGCAGCCCAGACAAACAGCACAGAGATGGTAACTTACTCCAGATGTCACCGATAATGAATAGTGTCAAGCCATGATTTACTTCTGGATGACGATGTTGAGGAAACGCAGGGAGGGATTCTTTGATCCGGAAAACACAAGCTAATGGTACAACCGTAGTCCTTGTTGTTCTTGTGGAAAGGAGAGGTGGAAGGGGAGAATCTGGGGGAGCAGGGGGGTGAGGGGGTGGTACAGGGCCAAAAGCACACTTGAAAGAGACGCCGTTCTTCTTTTCCCTGTGGTATGTTGGTATCAGAGAGGATCTGCACACTTCCAAGGGACCGTCCTTCATGTGCCATGACGGCTATCACTGATGGCAGCTTCTTAGCGTCAGGCTACATGTTTTTGAACTGCTCCATGCTGCATTTGTTTGATCATCTGCCGATTTTTATTTCTGATCGCCATGTTGAATGATAATGATGTGTGTGTGTGTGTGTGCGTGTGTGTGTGTGTGTGTGTGTGTGTGTGTGTGTGTGTGTGTGTGTGTGTGGGTGTGTGTGTTTGTGTGTCCCTCACAATGCAGCTTAAAGAGATAATCAGGGTACTGCTTCCTGCCAGAGTGCTTGTGAGCTTCACTTAGTCGCATGGTAACTGCTAATTAAATGAAAATGTCAAATGTGGTGCGTGTGTTATGTGTGGTGGCGTGTGTATGGACATGTGTGTTTGATTCAGTGCCTTTGACCCACGCCGGCGATGTGTTCTCATCATCAGGATGGAGATTTTACAAACACTAACAGGCTAACTAAACAGGTTTCAGACTGCGCTTCAAGGAATCCTACAAGAAGGACTTTGAAAAGGATTTCAAAACGCTGTGAGAGAGAGACAGCACTTATTTGTGAAAGTCTGACCTCTTAACTAAGTAAAGTAAATCAAGTCCTGTTCTCACTTTACTGGCATCACAGTGGATCAGTGGACAATTAAAAGGTGTTTTTCCCCAACAAACACACGGCACTATTTCAATCAACCTAAGTGGGAAGTATTTCACTCAGAGTGCAATGCCATTTACAGTTTTTTAAATATGTGACTCATAATGGGCATTGAAAACTGAGAGTAATGTAAGACGATGTTAGCAGATTAAGTAATTTCGCAGTAAATTTGGAAAAAATATATTTAAATTTAAGGTCCATGTCATAGCTTTTTCTCAAGATTTCAAACACATTTTTCAATAAACCAAAAAAATCTATATTCCAGCACATAACAGCATACTTGGATTGACATTTTATTGACAAATTACATTAAAAACAAAAAAAGAGTGAGGTAGGCATTTCGTATGTTGCTTCATCAGATTCTCTCTCATTTTTCAGTCTTCGTGTGAGATGGCTCAGTTGTCATCATGAGACCAAAGTGTGAATATGAATGTCCTCTTTGATCTTCTGTCCATTGACTCCTGGTCCATGACCTTTGACCTCTTCCTAGTGGATGCTGTGACCAGTTTTGGTCTGGTGTTGCTGATGTGTGTGTAAAATTTTGTAAAGTACACACAAACAAAAATGACAACATCCACTAAACTAGTTACACAGTTCTAAATGCTCAATATGCATTCTTATGTTCATGCGGTGGTAAAACATTAAAGTCCTCAAACCAGATGCGAGGCATGAGACTGATCAAACTGAGAGGCATAAATCAAAAAAAAATCATCAAATCAAGGCAGCTTCATCCAGCTGAGCTGAGCTCTCTGAACATCGTTGCAGAGAGCAACGTTTCTCTTCATGCATCATTCCAGTAATATGGGAGAGGAACCTTATTATAATTCAACAATCACTTATTAGTCAATTCTGTGGTACTTTGATGTTTTTCTAGTTGAGGTGATGTCGGTATCAGTGGTACACTATGGTATAGGCAACATGGGCAATTGCCTAGGGTGCCAATGCGTGAGGAGGGAAAAAAAAATCACCTGGCACTCATCAGCGCTCAGTAAATATATTAATTATAGATTAGAAGTGCCCCTCCCCTAAGGCTGGTTCTTCACTTGGTACCCTAATTCATCTTGGGCACCAAAACACCAAAACAGGACCAGGACCGCCACTGGTCAGTATCCCACATAGATAACACTATCAGCAAAAGTCTCTGGCTGAAGTAAACTCCATTGACTCCAACAGTTACTAGTTTCTGATACAAGCAACCAAGTGGTGCCAGTGACAATTCTCATCTCAAGTGAATGCAACATAAAATCACACTTGTTCCCTGCTGTGTTCCAATTAACAGCACAATACTGAGGGTTCATGTAAGTGTCATCATAAATTTAAAGGCATGTTGTCTGGTGTGGTGGTATTTTTCTTTGGCTCTTTTAACATAAGTCCCTACCATTTTTTCCTCACTGTTTTGCCATGCTATCATTTAATAAGAAATGACTTACACATGTTCTGGTGACGGTTTTAAGTTGTCTTAACTCAAAGTTGTAACTAACTTGTGTGGCCAAAATCTGCTTTTCCCTCACCCACATGTATTTCCCCCACCACATTCAAACTAAGCAACATTTGGACTTACACATAGCATAGATCAAAGCTTCTCAATTTGTATACTCATTTAAAAGAAAATTCTGTTCAGCCTGGCACATTTCCCATAATTGTTGCATTATGACTCTATAGGTCATCCTTAACTTTGCACTTGCTGCCTCCGTTGTAAAGGACAGGTAATGGAAGAAATCAGGATAGTTGCCCAGCATTGGACCAGTCAACTTCTGTCTGACGTGAGAAAAAATAAACTTGTTTCCTAAGCCATTGCACCAAAACAAGTTTTATTTGTCACAGGCATCAAGTGAAATAATGGCTTTTTCTTTTGTTTTTCCTCCATGTATTATGTGCCTGTAATGAATGTGTACCATACTGAGTCCTTTGCAGTGTGTAGTCACCTGTCAGAGATTTGTGAGGTGACATGCTGGGTTTGAACCAGCATGACAACACAACAGTTTGTCATCACTCGCCCATTTACTTCCATCTTACTTTAGGAAAAGAGTAAGAGGCAGATTAGCCTCAAGTCTTGCTTCACTTTTACTTTTCATCCTCACACATTTACCAACTTGTCAGGTCTGTGTGATCAGCTGTGTGTGTGTGTGCATCTCTCTCTTAAATAATGTAATAATAATGTTGCCTGGAAAATTACATTCACTCTGACATGTCCAAGTTCAAGTGGAGATTTATTTTACTCATCTGACTAACCTTCTCCTCTCTCTCATGTTTAGTTTGACTCTGGAAACAGTTGGCAGACTGCAGGGGTGTATATTGGTCCTAATCAACTGATAGATTTATAGACAAGTAGCAATAATTATAACTCTATTCTATGACATACTGGAAGTCAGTGTAAATACATTAAAATTGGTGTGGTATTTTCAGTTTTCTTTGTCTGCTAGGACTCTATTAGGAAAAACCTAACCTGCTGGAAATTAAAGCCTAGACAAGCCATGCTTGGACATGACTCCTCAAATTCTTGCGATGTTATTAGAATGGCAATATCAGTCTGTCAGTCGCTCCAGCACTATGTACACATTTCATGGCAATCTATCCAATAGTTGTTGAGATATTTCAGACTGGACCAGAGATTCATGGTCCCCAGAGAATGAATCCTACCATTTTTTTATTTAGCACCAACATGGGGCTGACATAAAGGTTCAGAGTATGATATCTTGACAACTATTGGGTGGATTGCCATGAAATTTGCTACAGCTATTCAAGATCCTTTGAGAGTTCAATACTAATGATATTCTCTGACAGTCATAAGGCAGAGATACTGTGTGAGGTGAAAGGGATAGGTGCATGCTGGTGTTCTGAAAACAACTGGAAGTCCATTATTGTAGTTTGACCCACTGAACACGGTCAGCAGTTGGAGCTGTACCACTGGCTGTGACAAATTTATAGAGTCTACACAATAAAGTACCATCATCAGTAGTACCCGGACAGTATGCAAAAAAAAAGTGTAGTTGATTTGATGTGACTGTTAAGGTTTAAACTCTAAGTCCATGATTTCTGACTGAAATTTTGGTTGATAAGACAGAATTAATAGAATTAAGATGAGTGTTTTTAACTAGTTATTTAGATAGTTTAGGCACATCCAATCATGATCAACTAAAGATTTGTTCAGTGAACTTGCAGAGCTAGAGAGAGAGAATTTATGTGACTGTAGCCACTTGATGACAGAGCAAAATGGAAAAGTTTAAATGACAGATAAAAAAAAAAAAATGGCCAAGGATTTAGTCTTCGGTAACTCCACATATCATGTTGGGCAAGGAGCAGAACGGAAAAGCAAACAGTCAATTGGAATTGATACAAAGTAGTGCCTTTCCTGAGGACAGGAACCACTTTAGGACTATGTTTGAAAGTCCAACCCAATTCCAGTCTGTCCAGTATTATTGTATGGTCAAGAGTATCAAAGGCAGCACTAAGATCCAATAGGACTAGGACTGAAGAAATAGAAGACAAAGAGAAAGAAATCTAAATGGAGGCAAAGAGAAAAAAAGAAATGAATAACAAAGACAGGGTGAGAGAGAGGAAGAGAAAGACAGAGAAAATGAATTGAAAGGAAGAGAAAATGAAAGGATGAAAGACAAAAAAGAGGAGTGAAAGGGGGAAAGCGAGAGAAAAAAGCAGAAAAAGAAAGAGGACAGAAAACCAAAGAGAAAGAGAAAAAGAAAGGAATAGAAAGAAAGATCAGAGCAACATAGGTCATTTCATTACTTCCCCAAAGGATAAAAAGGCACAATTACCAAAAAGGCCTTGTATTCCCGCCCTTTTTTCACTCTCTATCAGTGCATTTTCCTACCCTCCTCCCCCACATCCACGCTGCCCGCCGCTGCTCCTCCTGTTCTTATCATCCAGCTCTATCAAGGTGGCAGCG
The DNA here is from genome assembly GCF_910596095.1 of Thunnus maccoyii. Taxonomy (NCBI): domain Eukaryota; kingdom Metazoa; phylum Chordata; class Actinopteri; order Scombriformes; family Scombridae; genus Thunnus; species Thunnus maccoyii. The sequence goes on along the minus strand of NC_056553.1, from coordinate 25,615,846 downwards.
CTTTCTTCTGTCCAGCCTGAATGTGAAAGGTCAGGCCGGTGATCAAGCCGGTAATTAGACAGACCTGGGAAGAGGAACTAGATCACTGCATGTCACCCTCTTCAAATGAACAGCCAAGGAGTCCATGTCCTCTCCCTACCCAGCCACAGATGAAGCCTGTGCCTCTTTTCATTTAAGAGGAAAACGAGAACAGAACACAGCAAGGTGGCTCGCCTTTCTCTCTGCCCTTAATCCACTGCTAGTGGCTTCTAAGCCTATTAGTCTCTGGAAACTTTAAGACAGAGGCTAAAAGAAGTGGGACCTCTGAGAGAGTGGAGATGAAGATAGGCTTTTAATGTTGTGTGTGTGGGAGTGTGTGTGCTTTCATCTTTTTTCTCATCTTTCATACACAGGGTAGACACAATAACACAAACACTTAGACAATAGAATGCAATTCAGAACAAGAGGGCTAGTTTGTGTAGTTTCTAATGTTTAGTTCAGTACTAAGGCAGTGTCAGAAGATATTTCTTGAACTCTGTATAGCAATTTTTTGTTTGAAAATGACCTTACACATAATATAATGCAGTATAAACTAGCACAATGCAATGTAAGTACACCACCAACTGAGGCACCAAAAATTTAACAACAAAAAAGTAAAGTCCCCCTTCACTCAGAAATGTGTTTTGCTTCTTGATACTTCACTTGGATGTTGAGCTTCACTATGCAGAATGATGTATGTGCAGAGTTTGACACTAGAAGGAAGTTTTCACAATCATCTGCTGAAGAGGGAACGTTTCTCTGTGCTCCACTTAAATCTGACTGTATTGATGAGCATGATTTGTGGCATCAAAACTAGCTTGGAAGCCAATTGTGGTCCATTATGCAACTTGAAAGAGACTTGAAGTATCCAATGGATTTTTCTGTGAAGTAGGAGACATCTTGTGTCCAGCAGTTAACTTTTAAAGGTGCAGTGTGTAGTATTTAGTGGCATCTAGCAGAGTGGACTTGGCAGAGATGGAGTATAATATTGGTAAGTATTTTTTCATTCATGTATAATCCCATGAAAATAAAAATCGTTGTGTTTCTACAGTAGCCCACATGGCACAAACCAAACACTGGCTCTAGAGAGGGCCTTTTGCGTTTTTCGCGAGTTTCATAGCCACCGTAGCTTCTCCCACACACTTGGAAGGGAGGGGGAGGGAGAGTGGTATTCAGTGGGTTGCAATCTGCAACCTCACTGCTAGATGCCAACAAATCCTGCACACTGGTCCTTTAAAATGATGAATTTTAAAATCATTTGCATATTCATAGATTCTGGATTTTTCAGTGAGGCAGGAGTACTGTAGATATAATTATAAAATTTCTAAGAAGAAAATAAAACTTTTTTGTAGAGAGAAATGTATCAGACACATTTTTATTCAAAGCAGATTATTTTAAGTAGTTTTAAATACTTTTTCTGCCCAGAGTTGTTTTCATACATGCTGTTTCTAATAACTTATGATATAAAAGTAATCCTGACAGAAAAGACAATGCAAAACTAAACAAATTAAAATAAGGCATGTTAAATAATTTTATTTAAAAAAATAGGTATATCTTGGTATAAATATTTAAAAAAGCATGTACTGCATACAGATGCATACATTACAGACACATATATATTACGTATTAACAGAACAACAGGAAGTAGCTAGGCACAGAAGATAGAGTAAAGATCATCTGACTAATGCAGAGAGTGGACAAACTGATGCATAACCTTTTTCTTCATGCATAATATAATTATAATTTTTTTTCACCCAGAATCCAAGAGTGTTTGTATATGTCTCTATGTGTGGAGGGGATCTTTATGCTTAGGGATTATAGGGATTATTGTAGGGTTTTTGAGTTGCATTGCATCAGATCACAAGTGGTGTTTTTATTCTCTCCACCTATATGAGTGAAAGTCAATACTTCTCTAAGTTTTGACTTTGTCAATAGCATCAGGTCAGCGAGCACATCTGAAATTAGGTAATTTAGCTGATTTCTATCTTAAAGGGCCACTCCACTGATTTTACACATGAAGATCACTTTACTTGTCATGAGGAGTACTACTCAACCTGAAGTTTAGAATTTAAAATTTAAAATTACACAAACAATTAGGCAGAAAAATAACAATAAAAAGGAAAATATTACACAGTGACACAAAAGCTGTTAAAAGTAGAAGCTATTGCTCTAGCTTCCTTCTACACTTTTTACAATATTCAGTCTATATACAATATTGATCATTATATCCTTACCATACTAATGTGCCATTCATTTTTTGGTTAAATATTTTTTTCAGACATGAAATGTATGCTACATATTTTCAGTTCCTCAATGTAAATATTTCATAAATGCACCCGCTGAAGTAAAACGAAGAAAAAAGATTTTTTTTTAATTATTTATTTTCTTTTACATCAGTCCTCACTCTATTGTTTGTTCATAAACATGTACATTCCTCTCAAGTCGTTTTGGCTTTCTCATTTCAATTTTACTCTCAGTTTTACTTTTTGACTTTATACATGATCTGCACTGTTTTAAGATGCACTCAGGCAATACCTTTTAGAGCCCTTAATTCAATAATAGCATGCAGTTGGTTCTTGGTAAGTCATTTTATTTGCAGTTCTTTATGGCACTCTTTTGCAGTATGAAAACTGGCTTTGCTTTATATGCACCTCCACACAGTAAGAAATGTATGCAACTACATGTTTTTAATACCACCTTAAAAACTGACTAAACAAGTGAACAGTATATGGTGTAGCCTGTGAAAGCATTTCTATGTCATCTGAGGCTCTAAAGGCAGTTTTCTTAAATCTGATAAAAGAACCCTGATGATGTCATCAAAGTAGCATATTGAGGTCATCTGTTAAAAACTACTCACTAAAACACTGTTAGTCATTCTTACATATTCTGATAACATAAAAGATTTCCAGCTTTTGTTATAAAAAAAAAAATCCACCATAATATATCACCAGTGTGTGATGTACACTGCGTCTCAGGAGTTATCTGTTTTGTTGTTTTTGGCAGATCCACTTTCCTCCAACACACTGCCTTTATTTCAGATATTTTGCAATTACCACTATGTCTTTCAACAAACCCTCAATGGAAAAGGAAAAATGAATGTGTTGTTTTTGGCCATGTGGACAGACTAACAGTGATAGTATAATAAGAGCAAGAGAGAGTTTTTCTTCTGGGAGAATTTGTCAAGTCAAGAAAAAGTGGCATCAGGGTACTATTTACTAAGATACTACATCATGGTCCATTGAGCTGTTTTAACATGACTATTTATATTTGTCTAGGCAAACACAGAAATAAAGAAAAAATATACCACCAAAAAAAAAAGACTTTACTAACTAAAAAAATATGTTTTGCCCATATTCAAACGGTGTACTAGCATTTGAGGAAGTGAAAGTGCCAACAATCATTGCAATAATCTGTCTCTTGAAGGGCCTGCACGAGGTCTGCAAAAAATATTTAATTTTAATTTTCACTTTACCTGAACTTCACCGGCACTAGACCGAAAACATCATCTCCATTCAGGACATGGTCTGACGTCATCTGCTGCAGAGGCAAATCCAGCAGGAAATTAAATAGGAGAGCACCAACGTTCACTCCACCACCTGAACTCTCATTACACAACAGGTATGACCTACTGACTCAGAATGAAATGTGTGATAATACTAACTATGTTGAAGCTAATCACACCACTCGCACTAAGGCTAATCAAAACCCAAGAATTAGCCCCAAAAGCACTGCTAGTCTGAGGGCCAGAAGAACCATTGTTAATCACACTGAAAGCACACAGGGAAGCTAATCCAAGGGCCAGAAGAAACACTGCTAACTCCCCACCTGAGCCAGACACTATTCTGATTGGGGACTCTATAACCAAGCATGTAAAAATGACAAAGACTGAAAATCTGACCATGGGTGACACGTCTGTCGAGAAGCTAATATGAATGTTGCCAGTTATCCTCACTGCATGTCCAAGTAATATGAAGGTTACTATCCATGCTGGGTCTTTCTACATTCTGCGAAAGAAAACTGGCTCTGAAATCCTGAAAAACGATCCTTACCTGCTACTGGAAAAACTGAGTGACTATAAATTGCAAGATGTACTCATTTCTGGACCAATTCCAACTTTGGTAAAAGATTCGACTCCTTTCCTCAGACTCCTTGGCCTCAATAAAGGGCTGACATTGGCGTGCTTCACCCATGGGATAAAGTTTATTGTCAATTTCAATATTTTTTGGAACTGTAAAGACTGCTTTAATCCGGATGGGGTTCATCCAAATATCACTGGATCCAGACTACTCGGTGCCAACCTACGTCATGCCCTTGGGATGCCATACCCAAATAAGAATGTGTGGATAAGCGCAAAGGACAGTGCACACAAGCAGACAGCCTGCTTCCTCCGTCCCCACCAGGATCTCACCCCCACCCTGCCGCCAGGATCCCCCCAGCCAGCACACACAGGCTGACAGCCTGCTCTCCTCCCCCACCACCCCCCCTCCCCCACCCCAACCCCCACCCCCTCACTCCCCTCACTCACTCATTGACAGAATTATCAATGTTCATCATTATATCAGCCACCAAAATATTCATCACTATTTCTACAGGAATTCATAGAACTGATCTCATTTGGTATCACTAGACATGATAGGTTAACCCTGAATGTAGACCTGAATATTCATATTAATAAAAAGACTACAATGACTACAAACCCATGGAGCGTATGAATTAACTGGACAGTTCTGAACTTACTCAACATGTAAATGAAGCCACTCGTCAGCATGGTAACACTCTAGACTTGGTGATGGTAAATGGTAAATGTTAAATAGACTGTACTTATATAGCACCTTTCTAGTTTTCCTACCACTCAAAGCGCTTTTACACTATACATTCACCCATTCACACACACATTCATATGCTGAATGGGTGCAGGGGCTACCATGCAAGGTCCCTACCTGCCCATCAGAGGGAACTAACCATTCACATACATTCACACACTGATGGCACAGCTATCAGGAGCAATTTGGGGTTCAGTATCTTGCCCAAGGACACTTCGACATGCGGACTAAAGGAGCCGGAAATTGGACCGCAATTCATCTGATTAGCTCTACCTCCTGAGTCACAGCCACCCCTTTAACTATAAACAAATATAACAATAGGGTTAAACATTGATAATATTTCAGTATTCGAATCACCTCTTTCTGACCATCATTGTGTGTTTTTTATGCTAACCTATTCTTAACGAAGACTAAAAGGGAATTTTTGGTTTGAAAGAAATTCCTAGATGACAAGGCTGAAACAAAGTGATCTAATATTGTAAGATCATTTGAGCCACACAGTTATGACTGCTCTTTAAATGACATGGTTGAAAATTTCAACAATACCTTGTCATTTGCTTTAAATACTGCTGCTCCATTAAAGCTTAAAAAGAGGCTGACTGACAGAATTACCCCATGGTTAAACAATAAGTGTTCATAAGATCAAGAGAAACTGTCGTGAAGCTGAAAGAAAATGAAGGAAAACAAGGCTCACAGTTCACTGTAATATATACAAAGAAGCCATGACTGCCTATAACAAAGCAATATGTCTTACAAGAAAGGAAACATACATCCAAGGGAGTCTTGGAGATCATGTGGCTGAGGAACATGACAACTGCTTTGGGGTTTCACAAGGGAGCTGCCTTGGTCCATTATTAATCTCACTATACATACTGCCACTTGGTGACATCATCATAGAGCACAATGTCTGTTTCCATAGTTATGTGGATGACACACAACTGTACCTCTCTGCTGAACCAAATGATGTGGCAGCTATAAACTCCATTACTACCTGTCTTCTGGCAATAAATAAATGGATGAGCAAAAAATTCTTAAAGCTAAACAAGGACAAAACTGAAATCTTACTAGTTGGCCCCAAAACAAAAAGAGAGGAAATTAACTCCCTGGATTAAATCTGAGGTAACAAGTCTTGGTGTTATCTTAGATTCAGGTCGAAGCTTCAGGTCCCACATTAACAATATGACAAAAACATAATTTTCCACCCTAGAAACATAGCCAAAATATGACCATTTATAAATTTTCAATTCAATTCAATTCAATTTTATTTAAATAGTGCCAAATCACAACACAAGTCATCTCAAGGCACTTTTCACATAGAGCAGGTCTAGACCATACTCTTTAATTTACAGAGACCCCACAACTCCCCCATGAGCAAGCACTTGGCGACAGCGGTAAGGAAAAACTCCCCTTCAACAGGAAGAAACCTCAAGCAGAACCCGGCTCTAGGTGGGTGGCCATCTGCTTTGACCGGTTGGGTTGAGAGAGAAAGAAAGAAAAGGGGGGGGGGGGGGGGCAGAGAAGTAGAACAACAACAGCAACAACAATAGATACATGACTAGCAACAACAAACAGCATCTCCACTGCCACGGGCCAGAGCCTGTTCCCTGGAGTTTCCTGTGGATGAGAAAGCACAAAGAACTCTGAGGAAGAATTCAAGTTAGTAACATGCATTAATGGTAAATGAATACATACAGATGGAGAGGAGGAGAGAGGAGCTCAGTGCATCAAGGGAAAGTCCCCCGGCAGTCTAGGCCTATAGCAGCATAACTAAGGGCTGATCCAAGGAGAGCTTGGTTGGCCCTAACTATAAGCTTTATCAAAAAGGAAGCCTACTCTTAAACATAGAGAGGGTGTCTGCACCCAGACTGAATCTGGAAGATGGTTCCACAAGAGAGGAGCCTGATAGCTGAAGGCCCTGCCTCCTATTCTACTTTTGGAGACTGGAACCACAAGTAAGCCTGCACTCTGGGAGCACAGTTTTCTAGTGGAGTAATGAGCTCTTTAAGATATGATGGTGCCTGACCATTAAGAGCTTTGTAAGTTAGGGGAAGGATTTTAAATTCAATTCTGGATTTTACTGGAAGCCAATGAAGCAAAGCTAAAATGGGAGATATATAATCTCTTTTTCTAGTTTTTGTCAGTATACATGCAGCAGCATTCTGGACCAGCTGGAGTCTTTAGAGACTTGTTAGGGCAGCCTGATAATAATGAATTGCAATAATCCAGCCTAGAAGTAACAAATGCATGGACTATTTTTTCTGCATCTTTTTGAAAAAGGATGTGCCTGATTTTTGCAATATTATGTAAGTGAAAAAGGCAGTCCTTGAAATTTGTTTAATGTGGGAGTTAAAGGACATATCCTGATCAAAAATAACTCCCAGATTCCTTACAGTGGTGCTGGAGGCCAGGGTAATGCCACCTAGAGTAGCTATATCATATCATATATAATGTGTTTCTAAGGTGTTTAGGGCCAGACACAGTGACTTCAGTCTTGTCTGAGTTTAGTAGCAGAAAATTGCAGGTCATCCAAATCTTTATGTCCTTAAGGCATGCTTGGAGTTTAGTTAACTGATTGGATTCATCTGGTTTCATAGATAAAAATATTTGAGTATCATCTGCATAACAAAGAAAATTGATGGAGTGTTTCCGAATAATATTGCCTAAAGGAAGCATATACAAGATGAATAATATTGGTCCAAGCACAGAACCTTGTGGAACTCCGTGTCTAACTTTTGCCTTCATGGAGGATTCATCATTAACATGTACAAACTGAAATCGGTCTGATAAATAGGACTTAAACCTTAAATCAGAAAAAATGCTGAAAAGCTGATTCATGCCTTTATTGCAAACTGACTCGGTTACTGTAATGCACGTTTTACTGGCCTCCTGGAAAAAAAATAACAAAAAAACACTGAGAGACTTTAGCTCATCCAAAACTCCGCAGCACAGCTAATAACCAGAACCAAGAGGAAAGAGCACATCAGTCCAGTTTTAGCTTCCCTGCACTGGCTTTCTGTAACATTTAGAACTGACTTTAAGGTCTTCCTCCTCATAAACAGAGACTTAATGGGCTAAGACCAAGCTACATTGCTAACTCCCTTGTACACTATTTGCCCTCAAGAACACTGTAATCATCTGCTCCCGGTTTATTGGAGCTTCCTGGCAACAGCCAAAGAAAATTGGGGATGCAGACTTTGTCAATTGCATCCCAAAACTATGGAACACACTACTGATAGATGTATAGATATCAGGGAAGCCAGCTCTCTAAATACTTTTAAAAGAAATCTAAAAAACTTATCTCTTCATTTAGCCTTTAACTGGATACAACTTTCCTGATGCAGGCCTGAAATTCTTTTTTGCACCTTGCTTTGCGCTTATGCACTGCTGCGCTTCTTTTTTAAATGTTGTATTTTACTTGATCTTATACATTCTATGTATTGTAGTTTTTATCTTTATTTTTATTCTATTTTATGTCTGTAGTCAGTTGATTTGTTGAAATAGGATAAATTCTGAAAACTTTAGTTATTGAGTCTGAAAATTATTATTATTATTATTAATTTTACTACACATTATATGCTGGTTCGGATGTGTCTAGATATGAGAGTTAAGTAATCAGTTTCACTCTCTCTACTAAATAAAAAACAGTTAATATAGTTTTACAGATAAATGGTGAAAGAATGTGACTATCTGAGGGTTGTTCATCTTCAACATCTTCATCTTTGCATCATGAAAGAGAGGGGTTGGGATGTACTTTGAAACTGTACATTTTGTCTTGGTGTTGTGGTAACGACGGACAGCCTTTGCTGCAATATGGAGGATGATTAAAAATGCACTGTGATGCAGCAATTTCAGCTTCACAGTTGACGAAACTCATGAATAAGTAAATTAATATTACCTATAACATTGCCTGCTCAGGCATAATATTGTACTTACTGTGTGAGAGCTTATACAGAGTATGGATCAAGATGAACTTATCAAGGAGACTGATGTCTCTCTTTCTCATAGAAATATTTTTTAATCATGGATCCAACAGCACATATACTGTATCATTCCCTAGCTTATGGTAGTTTGCACTGAGTATCACAAACACAAATCAGATTGTGTGCTTTCAGGCCATCAGTTAAAATTCAATTATATGAACTACTGTCCATCATCATTACACTGTGCTATCATGTAACTGGACAATGCAATTATAACAATACAAATCCATTCAGTTATGTACAGAAATGTATTTGCCAAATATCTATATCTATAAATACTAAATATATTAGTTTATGACCAAATACTTGGAAAACTAATGAGAGTAACACTTTACTTTAAGTCTCCCTATTTTGCATGTATATACACTGTATATCAACTTTTATTAAATGGTTTATAACATGCTATAATGTTAAAAGCAGATATAACTATTTATGTAACTCCTTAATATATAATATTATAAAATATAAATCTTCATAGGAGAAGTTATAATTTCTGAGAAATACCGTACATCATACCATAGTCTGGGTGAACACTTTTTTCTGATTGGTTGGCAGGTGTGTGTTAAAACCGTGTATTACACGCATAGTTCGGCTCAAGTTTGATCACGGTTCTAAATTCATCTGCTACCCAACGTGTAACCATAGTAACATTAAAGAACACAGCTGTCAAAGCTTACTCATTATCAAGTTTTGAGGAATGGGAAACAGCAGAGGAAAAAGAAATAGAGAAAAAAAGAAAGAAACCAAGTGAAAAACGGCACAAGGAACTGACACCTGAAAAGCTTAAAATGATAGAGGAAGAGAAGGATGAGATTAATTCAAAAAAAGGCAACAAAATGTGCAGTTAATATACTGAGAGACTTTCTCCACCTAAAACAAAGGAACACTGATTTGGAGACATTATTAACATGCTTAATGACACCTTACGTGAATTTTATGCCTCGGTTCAGGCTGGTGGCCAGTGTTGCAAGTTGTCATGACAACGGTAAGCTCTTGCTTCATAACCTTTCGATTTTGAGCGCAAAACTTTAACCAACAATTTCTGAATGCTTTTATTTTATACTGTTGGCAAATGACCATGGTATAAGCAGAATAATCAACTTGTAGGTGTACATTAAATGGTTTTAAGGCATGACATAGAGGTGAAGAACCACCCAACACAAACCTCTTCACATTTAACATGTCCTTATATCTATTAACAACTACGTTATAGCTTGTCATATATTATATGTATTACAAACAACAACAAAAAAAACCATGCATTAAATATTTGTATATTGCTTATACATGCTAAATACCATAAGCCAATCAGATTGGCTGTGGTCTTGCCCAGCATCAGCTTTGCCTTCTTCCTGGCCTCACTGGGCTTTAGTGACATCACCATCACTGAGAAGAGGTAAGTTGCTGACGTAAGCTACAATGCCTACACTAAAAGCAGCAAGCTTGAGTAAACATACTGCACTGGTATATATTTATGTCTGCTCAAAACAGCTAAATAAATCACTAAGAACAGGCGGGCATTTCAAATGACACATTTTGAATTATAGTAGACTTCCCCTACCTTCCAGTTCCACTCCCAAAATTTACAGCACTTTCAGTGACTTTGTTACGTCATCTACATTCATTTAATCAAATAAAAGCTGCACAGTGGTGCATTTTTGAAAGGAATGATCGGTCCACCTCTCTCCAGTTTCACCCAGCAGAATGACTCCAGACTATGTGACTATGTGCTTTATTCTACTCTACACTTTGATGATTTCTTTGCCCACTTTCTTCCTTCTCATTTGGTTGTTTAATGCAATTAGTGAATTCTTCTCTCCTTTGCCTTTAGGGTGCAATTGTCCACTCTGCACCCTGTCTCCTCTTCCCTACTGATCATCACTTGCTCTCCCACCACTGCCAGCAGGACAGATTACTGCCCTGGCGCTGCTCTTTAGATGATTATGGTCCACCCGAACGGCTGTGTTGTTGTGGTAGTGAGCAATCTCTACTGAAAGGCCAGTGTCGACCGTGGTTCGGACGATCAATACGGAGGAGCTTGCTTGAAGGTCAGACGCTCTAATGAGAATGCTGTAATTGCGAATATTCATCTTTTGAATGCTTGCCTCTGGGATCAGGTTATCAATTACACATGCACATAGACATGAGGCAGCCTCACACTGTCAGAGTTACACATGCAAGCAAGCTTATGATTAGAAATCCACTCACACAAGAGAACATGAAGTGCACAGTCATGACTGCAACAGGAAGGAAACTAGTAAGCATGCTGCAACAGACATTCACAAGAACATAAAATACTTAAACACACAAGTGAACATGTTTAAAATGCTGAAGAGGGACAGAAGGTTCCAGAGATTTAGGGCATTTTCAAACCTATAGTTTGTGTGCTCTGGGCCGAATCAGTGGGTGAGCTGGTAAACTTGTTTTCCACTTGACTTGGTTTCTTTTTACACTTTTCATGCCAAAATGCATCACTTAAAGCCAGGTGAGAATGTTCACTCCGCTCATTGGTCAGATGTATCTGAATGTACACACAGGAAGAAGGTCCTGAGGAAGCTCCTGGCTGGCCCAAAAGGGAAACATACTGCATTGCTTGCCCAGGTCAGACCTTGCACCAAGAGAGGAAAACCAACCAGAATCCCTGTAGGAAAGTCTAATCTTTTCTGTTTCAGTTGTTATAATTGTTGTCAAGCCCCTTAACAATTGTGAGTCTAGCACACTTGCAGTAGTTGATAATGTCATACTTCCTTAAGGAAAGATCCATTGTCAGTCTGTGCATTATCCATGCGTGAGCAGTAGTGGATGCCTGTTGAGTGTGTTCATACACAAACATGAGTCCAAACCCCCTCCCAGCTAATATTAGACCACCAAATATTGTTAGTATAAATATAATCTGATTCATTATGAATCCCAGAATTGTTCCTTTAAGTGCTTTAAATGCATATTAGAGTAGATAGTAATTTTCCTAGTATATGGTTCAGAGCATTTGGACATGGTGCAATATTTCTTCTTAATATAGCTTATTTTCCTTATGCTTTTATGTTATGAGTGTCATACTTTTGGAATATGCCTATAACATTGAGTGTTTTTCGGTAACTTGGTAATTCTTTGATAATTATGTACATAATGACATGTCATACATTAATATGTCATATATTAATACATTTGTCAATGGCAAAATTTAAGACAAAGCTACCAATTAGTTGTGACTAGATAAAGGCACTACTCTATCTTTTCACTAGCAGTTCCCCTAAATAACACAAGCAGAGTTTTGTTTTTACAAAAAGGTTCAATACTTCCACAGCTGGTTAATGTAGTTTTTATGAAATGTTATTCAAATGGGAGAAAATAGCACTTTTGTTGGGGACTATTTTCAGTGGTGGATTAATCCAGGGCACAGAGGAATGAGATATATCAGGCTTTGATACACACACAATACTTAAATTAAATTTCCATTGCTGGTTTTGATCTTTTCATGGAATTTTTTTATAGTTTTAAATACCTTTGGGAACAAATGTGACTTCAGTCATCAACCTGTAGTTGATAAAGTGATCTTCACAGTGTTGTGTGAGGTTTTTGCATATTTTTGTTTGTTTGTTTGTTTTTGTTTGTTTGTTTGTTTTTAAGTGTCTTAAATCTGGCTGCTTGCTGCAAATATGAGAAGCAAGCAAGTAATCAATTGTGTTGTAACATATTGTGAACATATTACATATGAAACTGAAATAAGGACTGTTATGAAAAAAAAAAAATCACTTTTTTAATTTAATCATCAAGTTTGAAGAAGACACCAGGCAGACTATCCTATGCAAGGTCTTAAGCTTCTGGTTTTATTTGACTTTTTGAATTTTCCAAATACAGTCCTGATTCTGTTTCTCCAGCTCTCTAGAATAGCATGCTTCCTTATTTTTGTTCCTCAACTACTCCAAGTGATGGGAGAGGAAAGACAAAACAGAGCAAGACCAGACAGCAACTCCCCAAAAGAGCATTAATAAAAATAATTGATAAAGAACAGCTTGGAAATTTTTTACAGATCATTGTTTTTGGTCTGTGTGTATGAGTGTCTGTGTGTGTGTTTGTGTGTGTGTGTGTGTGTGTGTGTGTGTGTGTGTGCATATGTGTTTTAAGTTATGTGTGTACAGGAGTGTGTGCTGACATGACGTTATGTATATCTTCATCTACTGTATGTTTGTATCATTAAGTGATGGTGCCATGTATTGTCTGTGTATGTCTTTTTTTGTAATTATGTATTATGTGTGTGATGTATGATGTATGTAACATGCACCAAATGCACATATAACATGCAGCAGTGGAGAGCATGTAGGATTGTGGCCAGAGGCACAGGTGGAACCTAGGGGGGTTGAATTTAGACAAAAACACATCACAGGAAGAGTCTTAATTCTTGTCTGCCCACAACCAAATCTTTCTCCAAAAAATGATGTCAATATAAAACTAATTTGTATTGATAAATATTTTTTGTTTAGCTATAATTTGACAGGTGAAAGTGAAGATTGACAGGAAGTGTAGATGTAGAGAGATGGGAGATGACATGCAATAAAAGTTCCCAGCTGGAACGGAATATTGCAGTTAGACTGAAAGATTTTTCAGACATTTAATTCAACATGGATAAAAAATACCCTTTGTATTCTTGAAACATCTCTGTCTTGTGGCATTTTGTATTGACATAATCAGATTACGGAAGCAAAACAACATTATCCGAAAACCCAGTAAGTATAATGGATGAGGCTGATATCTGAATGTTTTTAATTGTGCCCTTTAGAATCTTGGTTTTCTCTCCTCAAGGGCTCCTAGACAAGTTCTTCTTTTATTTTTCCAGGGATATAAAATAATCTTATTTTATGTCACCTTAAATGTTTTTGGAACATGAATTGGTGTTAGTATTTGATATGGCTCCTTCCCATTTGCTAAATCTATTAGACTATATGGAGCAACAAGGGTTGGTAAAAAGTGTCACAGTTAGTTCTCCACTGAAATGATTAGCCCCAATTAAATTTGACATTTTCCCATATTGGACTGCATCAAAATGTTTTTACAGAAATCTACTGTAGATACAATAATACAAGTAAAAAGTAAAAAGGTTAATTTCAGTCACAAATACACCATCTGATACTCGGTGCCTCCATGTGGAGGGCGAACTGTGCTGTGCCTTGGTCTGTGTCATGCACCAGGCTATTTAAGAGGCCATTAACAGTTTCTGGTGCTGAAATGAGGTCTAATAAACTAACCATTTGAATAACAGATGACAAGTAAACCACTTCATTTTATTTACCAAACTAGGCCAGCTGTATCCTCTGGATCTAGGATAATATTCTTTTCAGAAATTAAATAAACTTTATTTTACAGGACAGCAATTTTTCTTGGTTATTTCCTTGAAAGAACGATGTAATTTGGTACTAATTATAGGGACTGCACACCTGAACGCATACATGTCTTGAGTGATGAGTTGAAGATACAAAAATCAGCTCCCACACGCTGTCAGCACTTACGGTCAGCAGCAGCAAGGAAGACTGGGTCAGTGTCCAATTAGTACATTTCTAATGTATCACTTTTACTTTATTACTTCACTTTTTTGAGTTGATGCAGTGCAGGTCAGCTGAACATGCAAAAATGTGAGATGTGTCTACAGACAAGCATACACATATGAAGAATACAGTTTCCAATAAAAATGAATAATGAATGAATATTTACCTGGATTTAGATGGCGCCAGTTGACACAACTCACTCTAAATGATATAACAGTCTCAGTCTCACTTTGTCTCTATTTTCTCTATAATTACCAGATTACATAATTCTCTCCAGGACACACTCGGGGCTGTAAAATAAAGCTTTACCATTTCAACAATAACATTATTGTCTCATTGAAGAAACAACTGCTATTGCTAATAATACTGTAGGTGAGATAAAAGATGAGGTGAAATAAGGTTAGCATTTTGGCCTAGCTTTAGCCACAGCATTTACATCTTTGTGCTAAGCTAGGCTACACATGCACAGAGACACACAGAGCTGAAATTATCAAGTGTAACTTTAACTTCTATTAACACTGTATTTTATGCACATTCATTAACATACGTTGTCAATTGTAACCTAAATTTAATAATTTCATTTCATTTTCTGCATTATTTTGTCTTTGCTTTCTGTTCCAGTGAAGAGAGGCTTTCTGTGCTGGCTGTAATTGTGCCGTCAATACCTTGTTAACAAGAATGATTTCATGTACTGAGAACAATTGCACCTGACAACAGTCTGTCTACACTACATTAGAAATTCTGGTCAAGGTCAAGCTGGGATGACACCATCCTAGGCTGGACTGAAGGCCCAAACACACTGAAAGCATCTGATGCATGCATTCTGAAGTACAAATGTTGTTTTCAATAGCCAAACGCGCACCAAAAGCATTATGAGGCGCGTCAAACTGCCTTGACGCCCCTACTCCAACCTTGTTTCGATTTTGGAGCATCAAATGAGGAACCGGCGACCAAAGCTGTGTTTCTGCAGCCAAAAAAGAGAGAGAGCACGAGTGAGCTGAAAGCACGAGCGAGCAGGAGAGAGAGAGACAGCACAGCAGAGGTCGAGTGAGGAAAGGGAGCAGTAGCGAGAACAAAGCTTGCGAATGAGAGACATAAAACATTGTTTTCTGATTGTTTCACACACAGTGGTTACGTTATAAAGCACAAATAAACAACTCACAAACACTCAACAGATGATTTACTATGGAGACAGACACTCTTCGTTCAATTTTCCTCCTCTGTATTTCTCCTTTTCATTCATTCATAACATCCAACTGATGCAGCAGTAAATACAAAGAACAACAGGACAAATCTGTGTTGGTTCTGTGGTGTTGGCATTTCAAATCTGATGCCTGCAGTGCACCATAGATGCATCATGTGATGCATGACAAATGAGGCATGTCAGTTATCACTTTCAGTGCATTTGGGCCTTGAAGCCACTCCCTTTTTGACAGTACTCTGCAAGGTTCACAGTTCAGTTTGGCTTAGCATTAAAAGTTAAATGCCGCACATGTGAGTAGAATTTATTAGAGCAGAATACAAGGAATAAAGAATACAAAATAACCTTTGAAAATGGTCGGTGAGGAGTGGCAAACTAGGGAAAAGAAGTCTAATCCCCGGCACTCCATACTGACTTGAAACAGTATGTAAGTTTATCTCAGCCAGCAGGCTGGTCATGTTGAGTAGTGAGACAATACGGCACAGGAGAAAGAGGAGGTTATCCTATCAACAAACACGGCTGGATTGACCCACTAGAAGAGCCCTGAAGGCAGCTACTCACAAATACCTTCAAATACGATACTCATTCACCACCCTGGCAACAACACCTTTACTTACTTCTTGTATTGCCACTGAACATTACCAATTAATGTAATCTCTGTCTTTCAGATTAGTAGTTCAGTGTAAACATTTGTGGAAGGTATTAGCTTTTCCCCAAAATGATAATGACCACTTATCTACTCATCCAAAACAACCGATCCAATTAGCTATAGCTTGAACACAGATAATAGTCCAATAGTCCAATAGACCACAAGCATTAGGCCAGAGTAATAGATAATAAAAACATCCTGTTTTAGCTTGAACACAAGTTCATTTTAATGCCTATACATCTGACGGTCATCCAGAATTTATAGAACCATAGTTACGTTCCTACTTATATTTTAATGTCTGTCGGCCACTGGTATAAATCCATGTTTCATTGCATGACTCTAAACCTCTTTTTAACCAGTTTAACCATTAGCTTAGCTTAGCAGAAGCAATGCAGACTTAAAGAATAGGGAATATAAATGAATGGTAGGGAGGCTGTACGTTTATCTGACCAACACTTAACTACTGGAAGTTTACTGTTCCACTGTGAAACTGAACTATGTTTATGTACACTTTTCACTCTGGACCATCCTCTCTTTTTTCCTCCTATTTCCCACTCCATCTCATGCATCCAATCACTGCGTGTGCTCAAACTTTCTATGGCACCATTCATAAACAGCACCTTTTCCTCATTCTTTGACTTGCTCATCCACCTTCCACCAGACTCAAGAGTCCTTCTCAGGGCAGGCTCAACACTCTCCTGCAAAGCTGGCTCTGCCAGCATCTCCACCACCAGCCTCAGTCAAGTCGTCCATGGAACCTGAATTTGGGCAAAAATGTCCTGAATAAATTATGACATGACAAAGTCTCTTCTTGTTGAACTAGCTTACTGGTAGTAGTAATATTAATAAGTGATGTGAATGAACATAACTTGTAATACAAATCTTTTTTTTTCATATACATGCATACATTTCTGTCTATATAAGTATTTTAGAATATTTTCCACTGAACTCATGAATAAAATCGAAGCATCTCATCATTCTTTCAGAGACAACAATTATCATTATGTCTTTGTAAAAAAAGAAAAAGAAAAAGAAAACAACTGATGTCATAGACGCCACACTCACTTGCCACTTTATTAGGTACACCTGTACAACCTAAGGCAATCCAATACAGCAGCTCTGCCATGAATTTTACTTTTATGAGGCTTATTAATTTTCAGTTTTTGCTGACACTGTCAGAAAGGTGATAATTCTACTTTATGTTTATTGGTGAGGCTGTAGTGGATCGTGGTGGTATATTGGAGTGCATTATATTGAAAAGTGTGTCTAATATTTTGTCCATCCCATGGGGGGGCATTTATAAGCTTCATAAAAGTAGAATTCATGGCAGAGCTGTTGTATTGGATTGCATTAGATTGTACAGGATCAATGGATAGTGTAATAGGGGGATTTAATGTGAAGACACTCTTCTACCAAGGCATCAGGTACTGTGCATCATGGCATGACACTTTCATTCAGCGTGATTTTAATCACAGACACATACATACACACATACAAAGTTAACCCCAGCGTTCCTTGTCAAATGTCATTTGCCCAAGCTTGAGGATAGCAACCCATTTCAGTCTCATTAGCTTCTGTGGTTGAATAGGTCACCAGTCGGCTTCTTTATTCAACTGCTTAAAAATCTGTAGGCAATTTCCATAACTCTGCTTCTGCCTGAGTGGAAGGGAATGGCAGAGAGAGAAAGAGAGAGAGAGAGAGAGAGAGAATCACACAAAATGAATAAAGGCAAAATGAAAACAATAAATCTAAATGCAGAGCCAGAGTGCGATATTGTGTTGATTCTCCACTATACAGAGGCAAATAACTGTTGGTGTTCTCTATTGATCTGAGAGAGCAAAGTGGTGTCTGCTGGTTGTTTTATTCAGCTGAACTCAAAGAATAAGAGAATGTCTGACAGAAAAGAAAGGACATGGACATGCAGAATTCATTGTTTCAAAAGAATTTTTTGATAGCTACAATGTTAATTACGCCCAGAGACGCTTACTTCAACCATTTTGGTAATTTCTTCCGTCCACAAAGAAATGTAAAGTAATTACAATTCCTGGTGAGCATCGTGTGTGTGGGAAGATAGGGGGAGATTGTGCATGTGTGTGTGTGTGTGTTTGTGTGTCTGTGTGTCTGTGTGTGAGTGTACGTGTGCATTTCACACGAACGTGCACGCGCACTTCGCAATTAATTTCTGTGATTTCCTACCAGTCCTTTTACAGGCTTTTTAAATGTCATCCGCTGCTATGATTGACATGCAAATTTGTGGCTGGCAGAGGGGCTAAATGGGAAGGCAGGTTGAGCGAACCAGATAAGGGCATTGTTTCCCAGCTATAGGCTTAGGGAGGCAGAGCAGGGGTTCATTGGGTTTAAGAAGGAGGTTAACCCCTGCCATGCCACCCACAATGCATTGGGGTTAGACACATCACACTGACTGTTAGCCTTTAATTGTTGAGCCCCTCAGTTATGATGGGGGTTCCTCAAAGTTTTAGTCAACAGCTCCAGGGGAGGCAGTCTCTTAAACCTCTAATTAAACCTACCTTACATTGCCTTAAAGGAACACTCACTGAATTTCAACCGTATTTCCATAGATGACACTCCTATAACCTCCATAGTACTTGCTAATGTTCTGTAATTTTTGCTAAAACCATCCCTAACAACTAGCTTCACTTCTGCAATCCATTGATGTCAGAAGAGCTACAGTAAAAGACAATAACTTTCATTCTTGACCTTTGTCACAACCTGGCTCAAAAATGTGTGACAAAGGAAGAAGACCACACATAGTCCTTAAGTAATGCAAATATGTTTTAATTAAGTAAATTAAATAAGAAAATACAATAGGGTGTGTCTGTGAGTGGGTCAGTTTGTATGTAATGTCTGTTGGCCAACAAGTCCTCCAAATTAAATGACCAAATAGGTTGTTTGACCATGTGACTCCAGAATAACATTCTAATCTGGCGCCCCTGTCAGCAGTAATTGGCAGGACAGCATAATTTGTCTGTGTTTTCCAAAACCGTTACACATCACTGTTAAAAAATAATGATGTTTTATGATGTGACAACACTGTGGTTGAGGTCTGGGTAGGTTTAGGCAAAAATCAAACAAACACTTGGTTAGGTTTAGGGAAAGGTCATGTTTTTGGGTTAAAATGACCCCTTTGTTAAGGTTAGAGAAACATGTGGTGTGGGTTAAATTTACTACTTCCTTAAAGTTAGGCAGCCCACAAGAGAAGACAAGATAGGGTCAACCCTGAGGCCATCCCCTTCTTTTTTTAGTGCTTATTTTTCTACCACTGAATAATTCAGCTGGTAGGAATTGAATCTGACTGGGCATTCAGTACCTTGTTTGTCAGCTTGAAGATGTATGGCACCTGCTCCAACATTGCATCCTGCTTGATCAGCTTGAAAGGCTGATCAAGCTGGAAGTTAATGGTACTGGAGCAGAACACAACAAACAGTATTGTAACACTTTATAGCTTTTTCCTGAGCTTTCAACTGCATCTCACAGTCTTCCCCAATAGATGGACTTTGATCAGTTGTCATGGAGGTAGCTCAGTTGTTATCCTTATAAAAGGTGATCAGGGACGAGGGCTTTCCTACACAGACAACAACATATTGTCAACAGTGCTGAGATCTGGGAATGCTTCAGCATCACTTAAAATAAGTCAAATGGGGCAGCAAAACTTCAAATCAGACAATCAGACATGTTGTAAACAAATCTCCAGGTTAGTTAGACCTATTTGTAGGAGGAAATTACAGTGGTCAGCAAGATTCTTAGCCAAACTGTTGGATCTAAACATCATCAAATCTTGCAGGCAGATCTTCTGGTTTAATATTGACCTACCATACCAACCCACAGTTTTCTGTGCAAAAACGGGTTGTTAATGACATTACTGGTGTGTTCACTTTTGGTTTTACCTCCTAATATAGTAACCATTCAGGCTAAACTGTCAGTTTGTTTACAACCCATCTGATTGTCTTGACTGCTCGTGTTTCTTGCTTCATCGCCCTTACAACTGTCAGAATATCCAGCCCTCAAGTCACATGGAGTCAACACTTACCACAAATCATTCGACACCTTAAGATCTCTGCTGTTACATCCTAAAGACAGGACAGTGACATTTCAATGCACAACCAATGAGAGGACCCATGATGTAACCTGAAAGCAACCTGCAGTGGACGTGAAGAATGTAAAAGGTTTCATGCACCCAAACCCTTCTTGATTTTTGTGTTCTTACCCGTCGTCTTCTCTTACAGAGGATGATTGCCAGAGCCTTCTTTTGTGTTAAACTGAAATATATGATTCATAAATGGTCAGAGCTGCTGCCACCCAGCAGCATCTGGAGGCATTCTTACTCTGATACTTTCTTTAAAGGTAAACTGAAGGATACAATCAATGCTAATGTGCATTGTTTGAACTTTGAGTCCCTCTGGTCCAAAAAGACTTTCTCCTACAGAGAAATGCTTGTTAAATACAATTATCACACACATTCAGACTGAATTACAGTACTGTTATATTGAACGACCAACCAGAGAGGCATGCTCATGCTTGATCCCTCACCAGCTTCCCATCCACTAACATTGCCAATTGATGTTGATTGGGCCTAGCCAGAATTACTGCTACAGAGCATTGAATATTGTTCAGCATGTTGGTGGGTGAGAGTGTTTCTTTTACACCATCCAGGCCCCCCAAATTTATGTTACATGTTATACTCTATATAGGTGAAAAACAAAAGAAGCTCAGGCTCAGATTCATCTTTGGACTGCAATATAGTTTGATAACTGGTGGATGTTTTGGAGGTCAGACATAAAAGGCAGAAAATCACCAGAAGATTTCACAGAATAGACCAAAAATCTGACTATCATCAAAAAGAGCTGTAATGTTTTGTTAATTTTCAATTTAAGCCCTCAAAATTAAAATAGGTCTAAAATAAGAATATTGAAATATACGCCTGCAATACATGTGAGCATGTGAGAATATTATTGTACATAATGGCCCTATTACTGCACATTTATTATTCATCTGATGCTTGAAATTGTTCTCTGCTAAAAGGTTGTCAGCCTATAAATCCCTGACATGTTAAATATTTAGATTACTGCATATTTCATCACTGTTTAAATATCTGACTGAAGAAAATGGTGGTTGTGTCAACATTTAAAGGTATGCATTTTATATGTTCTGGCTTTTTTCTGCAGTTTATAAAGTTCAGTTCACTTCTTACATTTTTTATGCATAGTATGATATTTTGTTTTATTCAATTAAAGTCCTCAGTTTTGGGGTTGCCTGGATCATTGTGTGAGAATTAATTACTTGAATTTATGTCCTTAAATTAAGGGGACTGGCAATAGTGTTTTTAGGTTACCCCTGTCCAACATGAGTTGAAACAATTCCTATACTTATACCGACACACTTTTTTTATGCAAATGTCAGCAAAATAAGGATTACAAGTTATTACAATTTAGAAACATAAATTATCAAAATTTAAATTTAACAATAGTGAGTGAGTCCTGATAACTATAACAACATGAGAGACCTGAGTTCTTTAGTTGTGTATTTGAGTTGAGTCAGTTATATTAACTGAGCTTCCCTTTTATCATTAACTTAATGTAGTTGGGTAAGTTTGCCAGTTTCCAGTCAGGTAAACTTAAATAATCTAGTTATCACATTCAGAACTTAAATCATGAGATCAGTTGTGATGAGATGATGAGTTGACTAAATATCCAGCTGATCACTCTCTTCATCAAATTAAGTGTTTAAAAGCATTGTCAACTTGTTATAACATATTTACCAGCGTGTCTTCAATTTTGGTTAAAATCCACCAGAAAGCAATTGTTGTCACAATTTGAAGACAGTTACATGAGGCTTTGTGTTTATTCTGTGTATGATATCTGATCAAAATTTTAACAAATTATGATGCAGCTAGGTATTCAGTTCAGCCATTTCCTCACACTGTTTCTGTGCAGTCATATTTTTCAGTGCCAATCCTTCTCTGGATGTGACTGCCAGCAGTGCAGTAAAAGCTTTAACAATTACATGCTGTACCTATGTAGCTTATGAAGATCAAACTTGGCACTGTTTTGTGAGAAAAAAAGTAACAGAAGTGGATATCAAGCCCATTTAGAAACTACAAGTTCTCAGTGGATAGAATGTACAACTGTGAGTTAATTTAATTGAGTAAATTAACAGAAGTGAAAATTATCAGTTAAAAACTCAAATGCAAAACTTAATAATGCAGTTAAATTGTCAAATTGCACGCAGTAGTTCATTGTTCAACCTGTCTCTGTTCACCATCTCCAACTCCAATGGTTACCTTTTACCTTTTCCTACATGAGATGAATTTCTGATCAGACAGCAAAGCTGAAGTGAAAGTCAACTGCATATGAATATATATCGTGAACTCAAGAAAGATAGGAATAAAGATAAGTTACTATATCTGTTGATGTATATTTTAAGAGTTATGCTATCCTATGATCCAGTCTTAGAGGCTTTTCCATTCAGACAAAATCATATTTAATATTTTTTAACATGGTATATCAGTAAAAAATACTGGCTTTTGGCAAATGTACTCCAAAAGTGCAGGTCAGTGCCTGCACAGCATCCTTAAAATGAAGAGGCAGTTAGTCTGATTCTGCCTTCACTCAATCATCCATAGATGGATGTATAGGTACAGTACAAGAAGGCTAACAAATGCACACACACACACTCAGATATACACACACGCACACACACGCACAAATATATATATATATATATATATATATATATATACACACATATATATATAATATATGTGTGTGTGTGTGTGTGTGTGTGTGTATAAAGCAGCTCTAACACACAAAAAGAAAGATGTCTTGCACTTTAAGTTAGGCCTAAAAGTGCTCGTTCAATAGCAGATGTTGAGAGTGCAGCTCGGCTAAGAGGCTTTTCATTGATCTGACTGTCGGCTGCATCTTGAAAGAAAGCAGAACTATGATGATGTTAGGTTACAGTCCAGCCCCACTGTACGTGAACTGACTGGTGACAAAATCCGCACTCATTCATTGTCTATGGGAAATGACAAATATGCTGCACTAAACATACTGGGATACCTGGCGACATGGATCAAGCCGGCGGTGCAACAAGAGGATGGGAAAAATTCAAACAGTGCTCACACTAAGACAGCCAATCAAGCTGCAGCACCAGTGACTTTCTGAACAGCTGTGTGTACAACCATAGGGGGGGATTGTAGGATGGACGAGACACTCACACCCAAACTCACAAGCTACCGGCAGGGCAGGGCTGACACAAGTATATGAATTGATCATGTATGGTGGGGCTGCACAGAAGAAAAGGCAGAACAAGCAGAGATGGGTGTAAGTACCATCATGCTGAAGGGCTACAAAGGAGAGCAGACAGGCAGAGTAAAAGGATAAGTGTGTTCTGTCTGTTTGCCTCAGCAAAATGACAATTAAGTTGATGCGTAAAAATAATACATTAGTCACCCATCCGGTTTGTCTCATGTAGGTTTCTTGTAAGATTTAAACCTCTGTTAAACCCAACAGCTGAAAGCCGGACTGATAAGTGAACTATGAAGAGCATTAGGAAACTACTTGACTTGCGGCCTGTTAAAACTACCAAAACGTGTAAACAACTAATTAAACCAGGTGTTGTACACATAAAAAAGATACACGATACATGCAACTGCAGCTCCTTCAGAACCCCATTTGTGTAAATATTTAAGGCGAAATGTGAGGTTTTGAGAATAACCGCCATGTTGTTAATGTGCAAAAACCAATGAGGTCTTCCTTCAATCACCCATTTGAGGTCCTGCAATGACAGCGCCAACCAAAAGAAAAGAAACAAAATATGTGGGTCAAATGGCTGTCAGTGCACTTAAATAAGGATTATAATGTTAAACAAACATTACATGGTTCTGTTTAGTTAATATGTGAGCTTAAGTTACAATAGTAATTTCATGAGAAGCCTTTATTTCCTGACTCAGTGTACCAACATAACACCTTCTTGAACAAATTCAAATGTCTATAAGTATGGAGGTAGTCATTGATAACATGATCACTGCAAAGCCTTGTGAACTCTCTGGGCCCATCTTCACTAGTATTCTCCTCCACCACTGTGCTTATTTTATTGCTAATATCCATACATTTCAGTGAGGTTATTTAAAGGACATTTGGGGAAATAGCTATACAACTCTTGCCAAGAGTGAGATGAGAATATGGAAACCACTTTTATGTTTGTACATTACGTATTGAGCTGGAGTCAGGAGGTGATTAGCTTAGCATAGCATAAAGGTAAGCACAAGCAAAGCTAAAGGCAATTAGCTTACGTTATGCTAAGCTAATGTGCAATTTGTGGAAATCAAGTTATTACAATGTGTACAAAAATCTTATTTTAAGTTAAGAAGTAATGTAGATGACTGATATCTTGTCAACACAAATGCAAATACAAACAGTGCAGATAAATTAATGATCAGACTTTCAAACAAAAAAATGTATAATGATGAAGCCTTCGCCAATGATGCACGTCTTTTATTATTCTTGTTCAGCTGTTTTGCACATGTTGGCCTAAAAATATATAGATGTGTCATGTTTGAGTCTTTTTGCATTCGCCCAAGAAAAAAAAAAAATCCTTAGTCCACAGTTTTATAACCAGGAAATGTGTTTACACTTCAGCCGATAAATGTAAGTTCCCAGGATAAATTGAGAAGAGCTTTATGCATATTAGAATTTATCTGGATCAAGAATCAAATTGAATTGAATCAAAATTAATTGATTGTGGACTTTGTGAATCGAATCAGGAGACCAGTGGCAATATCCAGCCCTACTAGTGATATTCTTGATAGTAGGGCCGATACAGCCAATAACTGTATTTCCCAAAATGTCAAACTATTACTTCAACTCTGGGTTTGATACTTCTTGTATTTGTGCCTTTTTCTTCTTTTTTTACTCAACATGTGTTTGGCAAACTATCAACTTTTTTTGGAAAGACTATCTCGGGTGAAACAAGCTACCTCCACAGTCAGTATGTATGTGCTGAGCTGCTAACAGGACTGAAAATTGCATGTTTTTCTAACTGCCAATAAGGCGTCTGTTGGAGGCTGTGACATAACTGAAGGACCTTACTGGGTGTGTGAAAGTCTTTGTCTAAACTACAGCGGGCACTCGTCCATCATCTATTGTACAACCTACAAAATGACACCTGTGAGAAGTGGCTAATCTGATTACCTGCAAAGTAATTTTAGTTTCCGCCAGTGACTTTGCCCTTATCCCAATTAGACAGACTCCACTGAGCCTCACCAGACCCCACCGAGCACGCACTGCTCTGTCTTACCTCTGACTGTGACAGCACTGAACACTCACTAATATAGAGTAAACATAAGCATGCTTGTCATTATATGAAGCACATTTCAATTTTAAATCCTGGTCATTTAGATATTGCCCTAACTATTTAGTTGGTGTTCTACGCATTATGCAAAATAAAGCTGCATATGACCTGTCAAACAGAGAGAAAATCAATGTGATTGCAAACGAGTGTGAGAAAAATTTAAGCAAAAATATGTTCTTTGCTCCATTAAACTAGGATCTGGAAACACACTTGATCTCACATCAAGGCCACGGCTCGTCATTAGCATATTAAATAGACACAGTATTTGAATTATATTAAAAGTATATGAGCTTTAAAGAATGCATCCAGAGAACATGTCTTCTTTCTAGTCCTGCTGAGTGTATTTGCTACTGCACAGAATACAATTTGATAATAACTTAGTCAATGTGCATGTGGTTTTCAGAGGCATAGCTCTCTTTCACTGTAAGACATTTAGAAGTCAATGTCATCTCATCTATTCATCTCAGCACAAAAGAAGCAGATGCACAAATTCAAATCTTACATCATGATCCCCGCTTTGGGAACTTTTGAAATGTGACTCAATATCTCAAGGTCTTTTCTCGAGGTCACCCACCTGGTGTGGGCGTCCATTTTTTCCTTTGACATCTCCCTTTGGAGTTGTCTGTCTCTCTCTCTGACAGGGTTAATGAGATGGCAGCACAGAGGCCAGTCACTGCTCTACTGTTCCGTATTTATGCTAAATCTTAATGTACTCAGTGTGCCTGGGCATTATTTAACACCGTGCCCTTGGGCTGCAGCTGCGTCTTTATTCAATTCACCGAGGTGGCAGGAGGTCAGGGACTGCGCTGAGCCTCTGAGTCACACAGCGAGCAGAGAGAAACACTCCTCCATCACTTCCTCCTCCACCATGTATTTTTGTGTTCCAGCCTCCTCCCTTGCTTCTCACTCCGTTTTCTGCCTCTCTTCGTTCATATAGCGACTGATAAGGTGTGATTAATGAGGGCAGGCTCCTCGCCAAGAATGAGAACATCTGTCTTTGATTTATTCGTTTTTGTTCTTTCATCTAGTGAGCTTGGTGTGTGTGTGTGTGTGGTGTTCTTGTGAGAGGGAGACCACCTGTACACCATCCCTGTGGACGTTGCTGGGGATAGGCTTGCAAAGCTGAGTTCAATGAGATGCAACATGTGACAAATGGTACCTACAGAGGAGTTGTCACAGGAAGGGGTGCTGTTGTAACAAGACTGAGTTTACAGCTGCTAGCAGCTCTGTGAGGCTCCAGTGCTCACTGTAAAGAAAGTAATTTTAAGGTGGAGAAAAGCTCAGGTTCAAAGTTTGTTTTTGTCTAAAAAAAAAATACCAGTGTTTTTGTTTTGATTGTGGTTTTAATGCTGAGATGCTCATAATGACAGTGTTAACATACTGATGTTAAGCATGTCTAACAAAATAATTTAAGGCTCAAGGATCCACTTACTAGCTTTTCAGAGCCAGGGTCAGAGTGGGAATAAAAATTGGCCTGGACTGGCTCACCAAAACCCACCTGGAGATAAACCATCACCATATATGTCACACTTTAAAAGAATTAGGTACTAAACTGAGATTAAATCAACCGTGATCATTTGTAGAGAACTGCATGAAATAGAAACCTTTGTAGAATGGTAAATAATTATAATATATTCATCAGACTCTGTGGTGATTTTATAACTGTAGTTTGTAGAAGTAGTGAGGTGGGTGAATGAAAGGCAACAGCAAACAGAAAAGTCTTCAGCTGCAATTTAAAAGAACTGAGAGTCACAGCAGATCTACAGTTTTCTGGAAGTTTGTTCCAGATATGTGGAGCATAAAAACTGAAAGCTGCTTCACCATGTTTTGTTTTTACTCCCAGACAACCTGAGAGGTCTAGATGTTTCATAATGTAGCAGCAGATCAGAGATGTATTTTGGCCCTAAACCATTTAGTGCTTTATAAACTAACAGCAATATCTTAAAGTCAATTCTCTGACAGACAGGAAGCCAGTGTAGAGATCTGAGAACTAGAGTGATATGATCCACTTTCTTGGTCTTAGTGAGGACTCGAGCAGCAGCGTTCTGAATCAGCTGCAGCTGTCTGATTGATTTTTTAGGGAGACCTGTGAAGACACCATTACAGTAGTCAAGTCTACTGAAGATAAATGCATAGACAAGTTTTTCCAAATCCTGCTGAGACATAAGTCTTTTAATTCTTGATATATACTTTAGGTGATGGTAGGCTGACTTTGTAATTGTCTTAATGTGGCTGTTGAAATTCAGGTCTGAGTCCATGACTACACCGAGATTTCTGGCTTGGTTTGTGGTTTTTAACATTACTGATTGAAGCTGAATGCTGACTTTTAATCGTTCTTCCTTGGCTCCAAAAACAAGTACTTCAGTTTTATCTTTGTTTAACTGAAGAAAATTCTGGCACATCCAATCATTGATTTGTTCAATGCACTTGCTTGTATTGTGCTTGTATTGGACCATAGTTCCCTGGTGATACGGTTATGTAAATTTATGTGTCATCCGCATAACTGTGATAGCATATTTTATTGTTTCTCATAATCTGAGCTAGTGAGAGCATGTAGATGTTGAACAGAAGAGGCCCCAGAATGGAGCCTTGGGGAACTCTGCATGTCATTTTTGTCCGCTCAGATGTGTAATTACCTATAGACACAAAGTAGTTCCTGTCCTTTAAGTAGGATTCAAACCAGTTTAGCACTGTGCCAGAAAGTCCCAACCAGTTTTCCAGTCTGTCTAGTAATATGTTGTGGTTGACCATGTCAAATGCAGAACTGAGATCTCGGTGTTTAAGTGTATGTCATTGAAGACTTTAACAAGAGCAGTGTCAGTGCTGTGGTGTGGTCGAAATCCTGACTGGAAGGCATCAAAACAGTTGTTTAGTGCCACAAAGTTGTTCAGTTGTTGAAATACAGCTTTTTCTATGATCTTGCTTAAAAATGGGAGGTTTGATATGGGCCTATAGTTGCTCACAAGTGAAGTGTCTAGATTGTGTCTAGAGTGGCTTGATGACAGCAGTTTTCAGGGCCTGTGGGAGGACACCTGAGAGAAGAGATGTGTTGACAATCTGTAGAAGATCTGAGGCCATGCAATTTGAAACAGTTTTTAAAAAGCCTGTAGGCAGAATATCAAGGCAGCAAGAGGAGGATTACAGATGTTGTATAATGTCCTCCAGGTTTTTATGGTTGATCAGATGGAATTGTGTCATACTACTCAAATTGATTTTAAGTGGACACAGGGGCAACGCATATCCTACACCTGATATGGAGGCACTGACTGTTTGTCTTATTTTCTGAATTTTGTCAGTGAAGGATGAGGCAAATTCATTGCAGGCCTTGGTGGATAGAAGTTCAGGGGCTACTGACACAGGAGGATTTGTTAGCCTGTCAACAGTAGCAAATAAGGCACGTGCATTATTATTATTTTTGGCAATGATTTCAGAGAAGGACCACCCTGCATTTCTCAGTTGCAAATTATAAATGCAGCTTTTCGATACAGTCCACAACTACAACAAAGTCACACACAAACGAGTAGTATCAACGAAACTGAACTCTAAGGCCACTTTTATTCATGGCTGTTCCATTTGCATTGTTTTAAATTGTACAGGTGTTTGTATTTTTCATATTCAACTCTATCTCTGCAAAGTATTTGCTTTTGGAGTGCAGCAGTAAATAATATACCGTACATTTTTTAAATTTTGTTTTTCTCCCTTGAGTGAATCCTGCTGCAATGAAGATATGTAAAGTCTGAGAAAATGGACAAAATACTCGAGTACTTTGATAATCAGCTTAATAGGAATTAGTAATTAGCAAATTAAAGGAGAACAGAAAACAAAACTGAGTAATCCTGCTAACTAAACCCAAACTAGCTTCCTGTTGTCTTCTGTCCTACACAGAAACATTGACTGGTGTTTTAACTGGAGTCAGTGGGAGCTGTGGTCCTGAATCCACTCTGCTGTTGTCTGCAGAGCTGCTAGTCAAAGCATTTGGATGGTTCTATTTTCAGGATTTTGTCTTCTTTTCTCTTCTCTCTTCTTTTCAGCCCCACCTCTACATTTTTTAGCTTTGTTATTTGTGAAAAAACAAGTCAGCAACAGTTCAACTTTAGCTTTTTTTTCTCCACCATTGTCATCAGCAAATGCAGCTGGCTCAGATGTCATTACTAAGAATTGAAGTTTCTGATGTAGCATGTTCACATTTGACCCCTTCTCAGCTGATGCTGTAACTAAGACTAAAACTACATCAAAGGCTGGTGCCAGAATGAATGCTGCATCCTAAACAGAAAGCATTGACTATGTGTGCTGAGTGAGCCACAGCAGCAAACTGTATATTTTGCTACATAACATAAATTCACTTTTGTATTTGCTTTGTATTTGTTTTGTTTGTGTGGCAGCCGGCCTTGGATGATAGTCAGTGAGAGCTGACAGGTAATTTGTAAGCATGTTCTTGACAGATGCTGCATTCAGGCATCTTTGCTTTTCCTCCCAACAATGCTGAGAATCTCTTCAAGTATACAACTGTTGTAGTTTTTCCTCTGCAGTGCTACGCTGTAAAATTGGCAAATTCCCTCTGCTTTCACTTAAAATGTCCACTACTGGAAATGAGAGGCATAAATCACCGTGCATGTCTGGCACCAACGTGCCCGCTGTGTCACATCAGCTTGAATTTTTTACAACATGGAAGGAAGGCGGCGGGCCCGTTGACACTTTCCAGCCTGGGAGCTACTGTTAGTCAACCACTCATATCCATTTTTAATGAGCTCTCAGCCATGATATAGTGTAATTTCACCTCCAGGACCCAGTGACGCTATTTACTGTTAACGAGAAACAGCATAGCCCTGGCCAAATTCTTCCCGATTGGAGCGTTTATGAAATTCACAGATTTATGACCTGGGCAGGGTGTGTTTGTGTGTACTGTATGTGTATCTTATTATAGCATTGTGTTAGTGTTCTGTAACTTTTGTTCAAGTAAAATTGCATAGGTTTAAGCACAGATTAAAATCAAGCATGTCAGTTTGAATACCACAGTCATCCTGTAACTTGAAGGAGTGCAAGGAGAGAGAGGAGGTGCAGAATCTGTCGGACAGTCTGCTTCAGTGCAGTATCATACTGAAGCAAGTTGAATTTAGCAGGCTGCGATTAGTTTTGTATTGAAAAGGACAGTCTTTTGCATCTTTTCTGAACTGATCAGACACTGAGCAACTTGAAGACACGTGTGGTTTTCAGAGGTGATGGCATAACACACATTTGTAGTCTATAGAGTAAAACAGTTTTATTGCACAGTTTCAGGCGCGGGTCAGGCTTGATTGGTTTGTGCACTTTTTTGTATTGGAGTAACAAATGGGCTGGACTACCTTGTGCTCCCCTTATAATGTGGTGGAGTGTTCTCTGATGAACCAAGGCAAGCCGTCCTGCTGTCACTGCCATTTAAATCAATGAAAAATTAAATGAATTATTTTCTTCAAAAACAGACACTTTTGTTGTTGACTGTCTGTCTCCTCCCCATTTTTCATTGTGTTTCAAATAAGTGAAACCGCTCCCCTCTGAGCTGTAACAGCTGGTACACGTCAGCCAGTTTGTGTGGACAAACATGGTGTTGCAACCTTGCTGAAGTCTACCTAAGGGAAGAAAGGTGAAGATGGCTAGTCTTTATTTATAACAGTAGGTTCACTAACAAAGACCATGCCATTTGAATGGTATAAAAGTTTTATTTGGATTGTCGAGAGAGTTCAGGATTGGATGAGGATAGTGTATGGTGGGCTGGATGGGGGTCGAGAAGAGGGATGAAGGAGGTCGATTGCCGGGGGATGAATGGGAGCTGAAGGTTGGTCCGGGTCGTGTACGGTGGGATGATGGGGTCGAGGAGAGGGAAGAAGGGGGTCGATGGCATGGGGACGATCAGGGACCAAATGGAACCACAAAAAGGCTGGAGCATCTAGGAACCCGGGGGTCGAGACTCAGGGTGGGGGACATGTCTCGATGAGCTTTCTGCTT
The DNA here is from genome assembly GCF_910596095.1 of Thunnus maccoyii. Lineage (NCBI taxonomy): Eukaryota > Metazoa > Chordata > Actinopteri > Scombriformes > Scombridae > Thunnus > Thunnus maccoyii. The sequence goes on along the minus strand of NC_056553.1, from coordinate 25,584,284 downwards.
CGTCATCCCCCAAAGTTAACTACATTTGACTAAGTGAGAACAGGCTCTTTGAATGTCGCTGAGGTAGGTGTGGAATCTTGGGAAGACTAGTGGTCGAGAATTTTATTTATTTAATTTTAAACAGGTGGTCTGGGATTTCTTATTTGGAAGCGGTTGGCGTGGCTCCAGTGCGAAAGAATTGGCAGAGTACGGTTAGGAATGTGGACTGACTTTGTTGATGTGAGGAGACAGGTTGCCTGTGCGTAGAGTTTGGTGGTGGGCCAGGAAGTCTGAAGTGAGGGGCGAACGTTTGGCATAAGATGTGGCTTTCAGGTGGGAATCTGGGTCTGGTGCCAAGGATTTAAATTTCTAGTTTATTATGGTTGACGACAATGTAGTAGGCTGAGGATGACTGGAAGACCGCTCATGCCCCCAAAGAAGGGCTGAGAAGATGACGTGGTATGGTTCATAGAGAGCAGGGGGGGGGGACTATTCAGGTGGCTGATCGGAGACGAACCACCTACTGCTGCGTCTGAGGACGGCAGGATGTTGTGGGATTAGGTAGTGCGGTTGTCTCGGAAAGCACTCGGGGGCGTCGGAGGATGAGGGGGTAGGATGAGAGCTGGGAGGTTCATAAAGGGCTGGATGAAGCTCGGATGCAGAGGATTGAATGAGGGTTGACGAGTGGCGTGAAGAAGGGTCAAGTGGAGGGATGCAGGAGTGACGAGGACTAGTTGGAAACCACAGATGGACCAAGAATAAGAAAACGGGCAAACTGGCGATTGGGATGGTCAGTTGGAGCATGGTTTTGGGCATGTGATGTTTATGGGTGTATGAGATATCAGCGTGATTGCAAACCATGCGTGGTGGTGGGATAAAGGAGGGTCAAGGGGTGGGATGAAGGAGGTTTGAGGACTGGGTGGAAAACGTGATTGAACCAAGGGCAGGAACGCGGATGACATGGTGGTCGGGATGGTCCACCGGCACATAGTGTAGGGCATTTAACGTCTATGGGTGTTGGAGATGATGGCACGATTGTAGACAGTGTTCAGTGGCGGGATGGAGGGTTGGCGGAGGCCGGAGTGAAAGTGCTGGTGGGCACGGTGACGAAGACAGGTAGAGCGAGGGGACCCGCGACAGGGGGTGCTGAAAACACAGAAAAAATACAGTTGGGTGTTGGGGTGGGGGGACGATGGATGAGACGAAAACAAAAACAAATACAAAACGGAAGGGGTTAGAAAGGAGGGAGCTCTGTGGCTTCCTTAACTTGTCAACTAATGATGAGGAAAACCAGGCTCCCTGAAGCAATGAATCGATTGCAATGAAAACTGTTCACTGTGGCAAAGCAGTTGATACAGTCAGTCAATGTCACTGAAAATGAGTGCATGCCCTCAATGATACCCCGACATGTAAATAAAGGTTGATTGAATGAAAAGAAGCAGGTGAGCCGAGGCAGCTATAGTAGCGGCGGTGGGAGGAGGCGAAGAGGGGTGCTGTAAACAAATAATATCGGCGGAGGAGAGCCAGGATGATTCATAAAGGACGGATTAAGGGAGGGATGAAGGGATGAAGGTTGAGGGTCGAAGGGTGAGGGATGAAGGGATGAGGGTCGAGGAGTGAGGGATGAAGGGACGAGGGGTGAGGGATGAAGGGATGAGGGTCGAGGGGTGAGGGATGAAGGGATGAGGGTCGAAGGGTGAGGAATGAAGGGATAAGGGTTGAGGGATGAAGGGATGAGGGTCGAGGGGTGAGTGATGAAGGGATGAGGGTTGAGGCTGAGGGATGAAGGGATGAGGGTCAAGGGGTGAGGGATGAAGGGATGAGGGTCGAGGGGCGAAGGGATGCCTGTGAGGTGGTAAGATGTGCGGCTCATAGACGCAGGGATGAAACAAAAACACAAGGCAATTAAGACGTAGGGAGCAGGCACGTAGGGGAATACGACCTGGCTCTAGCTAGGGCTGAAGCAGTCTGTTGCCGCATTGTAGTGGCGGCAGGATGGAATCATCGGTGTGCCAGTGGAGGAGGCGCTGGGTAGGGAACCTGCAAGCAAGTGGTCAGCTGGAGCGGTGGTGGAACTGGAGGCTGTGCAGAACTGGAAAGCCTGGCTTTGTAGGCCTTGGAGGTGCGGAGTGGCAGAGGCCAGAGTGAAAGTGCTCGCGGGCAGTGTTAACGATGGCTGGAGCGAGGGGATCGGCGACCGGGGGTTCTGAGGACACTAGCATAAGGAATGACAAAAAAAGGAAGTATAAATATTTTTATTACAGACAGTCAGATTTAGATTTTACATTCACCCACTTTAACTTCCTCCCAGTTAACTTCCCAGCTATCACTAACAGGGCAGGGGCTGTTTTACTAAGACACGCCAGTGCACACTGCAATCAATAAGTCCTACACACTAGGTGAGTTCACACACTCCAAATTGGCACACGTGATTATCTTCACTGCAACCGACTAACAACCACAGCACACCTTAAGCCTGCTCTGATTGCTTAACTGGGATTCAACCTGAATAATGTTAATGGTGGGGACATAAGGCAGACTGATGTCAAAACAAACAAACGAAAATAAGAAAAAAGAAAAACTAGTCCGCCCAAAGGGCAATACCCATTTCTTTTTGCCCGCTACCAGCTCACGTGCCAGGGCGGACTAGACAGAAAAGAAAACTCCAAAAAAACCCACAAACAAATAATACAAATAATCCCACGGCAAGAGCAGGTAGTGGACCACTGATGCCCTGCAGGAGAAAACATTATAAACGATCTTAAAACCACTTTATTGCACAAATATTAAGATACATACTAATTAAATATCAAAAACTACATGACTGAACTTTTAAAATACCTGGTACGTCGATTTATTTTCACACTGACTACCAGCTGCATTCAACCCAGCAAGGAAGCAGGTTTGAAATATACGAAAACAATAAATGTCACACACACACACACACACATACATTCCAACCTGGCAGTATAACACACACAGAAAACAGCGTTAAGCCTACCAGTCATTCCTGCACTCTTGCCTTCCCTGCATGCCAGCATGGTTTGAGGTGTGCACCTGCCTCAATCCACCAGCCTGAACCAACAGAAGCAAAAACCTCCGTTCCTCCTTCAGGTAGCCTTATATCTTGACAAACCACACTACTTGGTGCACCTCCCCTTTTTCCGCTCGGTGCCACCTGCCACAAAAGGATGAGGGGATGTATGTGCAGGGGTTGATTGTGCAGCCTGCTCACACGGGGATGAGAGAAAAGACGAATAACACGAGGCAGATCAGACTGAGACGCAGCAGGCACAGGGGAAGATATGACCTGGCCCTGCGAGAGGGCTGAAGCAGTTGGCTGCGTCGTGATGTCATCAATGTGCGGCGTACAGGTGGGTCTGGGCAGGGAACCCGGAAGTGAGCGGCCGTCTGGAGCGGTAGTGGAGGTGGAGGCAGAGGGGAGCAGGAAGAACCTGGCTTTGCTGTCAGTTCAGCGAAACAGGATTTGTATCCGGAGTTCAGCCGGGGCTGAAGAAGTCTAGGTTCTGTTGTAGTAGGCGGCGTTGTGTCATCGGTGTGCGGCGTGCGTCGGCCCAGTGGCGGACAATGAACCCGGAAGAGCGGGAGGATTTGAGCTGGCGGCGAGAGGGTTGATGGAAGTAGAGTCTGCATAGGATTGGAAAATTTTGTCTTTTTCATTTCGAAGGAGGCATCACTTCGCCGTCTCCTTGAGAGCTCGCTGGAGGTGAGCAAACGTCCAGTTGAAGATGTTAATTGCTTGGAAGAGCCGCGTCCGAGTGGGCCACTGCGTGGATGCATGTGGAGCGCCTGGATCCCAGCTGATCAGAAGCGCGGCGTCAGGAGGAGAAGAGTTCCATGTGGATGTGGTGGTGAAGGAGATATCTCATTGGTTGCTGACATGTTGCCGAGGAACGTGGATTACGGAGCGCGGGAGGTAAGGATGGTTAAATCACGATCTGTTTTTATTTGCATGAAGAGTTACAGAAGTTCATATTAAGTTATATATCCTGCTGCAGGTTGTTAGCAGGTTGTTGTTGGACACTGCAGCTGTGGTGTTAGTGTGCTGTCTACACAGACATATTCACAAAGACAGAGCCTGCAGGTGTTTGAATAATCAGGAATTTCTCCAGTTTTGCACTTGTTGGTTGTTCAGCGTCCTGTTGACTGTGTGTGATTTGTGAATGAGTCTGTGCTGAAGGTCTGGCTTGTGAAAATGAGTTCTTGTTTTGTTTTTAAGCTGTGCTTTGTAATGGGTAATGAGCTGAAAGTAACTAAAGTACTGTACTGTGGGCTCGTTTTTGTATGTCATGCATATAGATCAGAGTGTGTAAGTCAAGTACATGTATTGATACTGTTAGTATCAGAGTATAAGCTTTGTAGTAGTGTACTTTTGTATGCTGTGCATGTAAGTCATGTATCTATGATATGTGCATTGTTTCTTTTTGAGTTTACCAATGGTATATTATGTAGTTTGCTGTATTACGCCACAATAGAATGACACCACTGATGTAACCTTTGTTGGTAAAATGACACGTTGTCCTACTTTATACTTTATTTCTTTGGATAACCTGTCTGACTTCTGAACCACTCCATTGCTAAACTAAGTGCTTAGTTTCACAGGTAATTTAACTGGCTGCTCTAAAAGAACAGCTGACCTCAGTCTGGCCCCTGTGGTTTAAATAAGCCAGAGGCACAAGGAAGGGCTCCAAGCCATTTACGTTTCATGCTGGTGTTTTAGTCTGTTGGTCGTGTCCACTACTTTGGTCCAGACTGAAATGTCTCAACAAATATAAAATTATAGATTGCCATGAATGATCCTCTCAGGATGAATCTTGTTGATTTCAGTGATCCTCTTACTTTTGTATCTACTTACTTTTGTAGCGCCACCATGTTGAACATTTTTGATTTTTAGTGAAATATCTTGACAACTATTGGAGCCACTTAATTCTGTGCAGACATTCGTTGTATTGTGCTCCCTGTCTTTTTTTATGTATGTTTCCTCTAATGCTATCACGAGATGACTTTTGTTGTTTTGTGTGAAATATTTGGACAACTATTGGATAGTTTATTATTAAATTTGGCACAGACATTCATGTCTCCCTCAGGGTAAATTGTGATAACTTTGGTGATTCTCTGGACTTTTCATCTAGCAACATCATTAGGTCAAAATTTTAATTTGTCCAATACTTTGGTTTATGACCAAATATCTCCAAACTAATGATATCCCCATCATCCTTAGCTGTCTGTTGTATTTAGTGCTAATTAGCAAATGTTAGCATGCTAAAACACTAAACTAAGATGGTCAACATGTTAGAATTGTCATTATGAGCATGTTAGCATGCTGACTCTGGCATGTAACTCAGAGTAAAAGAAAAAACAAGACATTATAAAATGACACATTTAAATATGATTTATAAGACTCAAATATAATAGAGGGTAAACATAATCTAAAATAGAATAAGACAGATAAAACAAGAGAATAACAATTGCATTGCAGATACAGTGCAGTGTGAGATATGGATAAATAAAGTCTCAAATTGAATATAATAAAAGGCAGATGCACACAGAGCTTTGTTTTAAAAGCACTGAGAGTTGGAGCAAACCTTAAGTTTTCTGGGAGTTTGTTCCAGATGTGTGGTGCATAGAAACTGAATGCTGCTTCACATAAACGACACTACAGGACATTTTCAAATAACTTTTACTTTGCTTTTGTTTTTTTTTTTACTTTAGACTACAGGGGTGTTATTGTGTGGATCATTGCAATGTCAGATTAACTGGGAGGGAAACATCATTTTCAGACTGCTGAAGCTTCATAAGCTTTAAGGACAGGTTCATAGTTTTCCAAGTCTGTCTTAAAACAACAGTCAGGAGCCCAAATGAAGATTGAAATAGTTTTTTTTCTTTCTGTAATCATTCCTCCTGCTCATACTGGCTATCAAACTGGCTTCAAATGTCACTTTGTCCAAAAATGCATTTAAAAGTTGAGCAGTCTGAGTTAGTCATTTTGTCCCCCATTACTTACATTGTAAGTGCATTATGAAGGGATCTTCCAATGGTCAGTATGAACAGGAGGAATGAGTGTGGAAAGAAAATGTTCAATGGTCATTTGGGCTACTGACTATTGTTTTAACACTAGGCATGCCCCCTGAAACCCGGATCTGAATTGGAACTGGTTCTAAAATTTTTAGAATTTTTAGGCATTTTTAAGGTCAGTTCTTTCATCGGTACTTTTTGGTGTAACTTGTGCTCGTGCAGTAGCCTCTCCTCTGTGTCAGTGTTTGTTCCACACACACACACACACACATACACACACACACACACACACACACACACACACACACACACACACACACACACACACACACAGACAGAGCAGACAGAGCAGACAGAGCAGACAGCAGAGCAGAGAGGTGGACACAGTGAACCAGGTGAATTGAAAGATAAAGTTTTACTAGAGTTTACAACTATGTTTGTCTATTTGGATATTATTGAATTTATTAAGTGACTTTGCTGCTGTAACCATTACTGTTGCTAGTCTAGATACAATATTGTTTTATTTAAAATATAAATCAATTCTAATCCTGTTCTGAATGTATGCTTTAATAAAATAATATATTTTTAAAAAATCAATTCTTTAGTCATGAAAAAGAACCAATAAGAGTATTGAACTGATGAGGAGTATTGATAAGAGTAAAGTCCTAATGACACCCATCCCTGTTTAAGACACACTTGAAAAATTGTGTCCTTTTAAAATTCACTTAAAAATGTCAACCTGTGCTTTAGCAGTAGCATGGAACGACTAAGCAAGTGATGGAACAGAGGAGAGTACAGGTTGAGAGTGATGAACAACCTGATCAAATCCTGCACTGACAGCTCTGAAACAGTAACACTCACTCTTATTGCCTCTTTAATTTTACACTAGTTATTTGTGACTTTTTATAAACCTGATGCCCTCATGTAGTAGCATCAAGGTTATATTTCTAAATCTCAAACCAAAAGGAAAACACATCATTTTGTTTTTTTTATCATTATGGTGTTTGCTTTCATGCATCTGACAGCTGGCATTTTGTCATTGATGCTAACAGCTCTACCTAAGGCAAACTCAAATCACATCTCTTAAGAGCCAACAATGCAGCAGGGCTTTCATAGTTCCATCCTCTTTCTTGTAGCCAAGGCCAGCAGGTAAACACTCCTGTCAGAGAAGATGTGATGCACTGGGAGGAGGAGGGGTGCATAAAGCTGATGTTTGCATTCAACCCCTCAAAAGGAGTAAAACTCTCCACAAAGCATTCCTCAGCAACAACTTGCTGGCATTTATTGAGTAACTCTCCTGCTTTGTGTCGAATGTTGAATAACCTTGTGCCACATAGAGAGTTCAGCCAAAGCAAACACATTTAGAGAGGCGGTAGGGGCCTAGGGTCAGCACTTAAAACATGGAGAAAGGAAAACTTTGAGAGTTCTGTTTTTCTTTTTCTTTTTTTTTTGCAGCTACAGCTGTGGTTAGGTTAGAGAAGACAAATGAGGCCCTAGTCATTTTTGTAGATGAAGGCAGACTGAGCTATTGGACGAATGGACAAAGGTGGCTGTTAATGTACATCACTGATTACGAGTAATTTGCCAGTCTGTTAAGTATTGAGTAGATTCTAACAGACAGCAAAGAGCAGTCATAGCTAGCTACCAACCTGTCCAGCAGTCATACAGGGGAAATGCATCATAGAAGAGGAAGAGGTACCATTTTATTCTCCAACATTAGCTTCAAAGCCCTAGAATACCATGTAGCACAAGATGTTATGTTTGATCACACACAAAACAATGTTCATTGACAAGTGGACAGCTGTATTTAGGTGATCATAAAGCCTTCAAAAATGATAGAATTGGCCAAAATGTTCTAAACGGGGAAAAAAAAGGTATTGTGTAAAAAGATGTTAAGACATGAACTATCACATCAACATGACAATACAGGCTTCTAAAATGTCTTTTTAGTCATACTAGCAGTGTTATCTCCAGAGATAACAATGTTGGTTTGTCCACCCGTCCACCACTTTGGTGACTGAAATATCTCAACAACTATTGGACTACTATGGATTGTCATGAAATTTTCTAAAGATCTTCATGTCACCCTCAGTATGAACTATAATTTGGTTTGTGACCAAATAGCTGCAAAACATATTCCTATCAGCCTTAGCTGTACTTTCTATAAAGTGCTCATTAGCAAATGTTTGCATGCTAACATGTTAAACTTAGGTGGTGAACATGGAAAACAATACAGTTACTAAATATCAGCATGTTAACATTGTCATTGTGAGCATGTCAGCATGCTGACATTAGCATTTGGCACAAAGCACTGCTGCACCTGAGTGCCTCACAGAGCTGCTAGCATGGCTGTAGACTCTTAAGCTCTCTGCAGCAATCTGCCGGTGTGTGTGCTCTGTCCACAACAGTTGATGTGTACATACAAGTCAAGTCAATTTTATTTGTATAGCCCGATATCACAAGTCACTAATTTTCCTCAGGGGGTTTTACAGTCTCTACAGCAGTACAACATCCTCTGTCCTTAGACCCTCGGTTTAAGGGTATAGCTACACCCAAGTCAGTGCAAAAGTTGCCATTGGTTCTGCAACACTGTAGCAGGTCCTGTGGACTAATCTACTGAAGGCAGGAAAAGCTACATGTGATGGTTCATGGTTAAAACATTTGCAGGTCTGCATGTCGGCATGGTGTAGGTCTACATTATGGTGTTTAAATAGTCTCAAAACCTGTGCACATAAAAACCAGGCATGTGCATGTGATGCGAGTGCACAGTACAGTATCTGTGAGTGGAAAAGCATTCTTGTGAGGAAGAATTTCTGCTCTACGTCCACAAATGTAGTCCCGCAATCACTGGGCTGTGATGAGCGCAAGCTAGGCCCTCCCTTCACACTTGCAACTGCTCAACACTTGCTCACTTGTCAAGTTGGGCCTTTTCCAAAGTAGCCCCTACACTCTCTCCCTACCTACTTCCACTCCATTTGTGCGTTCATGTGGAGGGTCCGCCATATTAAGTGCCATCCCAAACCAACTAAGAGGAGTGGAAGTGGGTTATAAAACCTTCCAACAGCGAGCCTGCATCGATGCTGACTTACTGAGCATGTGCAATGCCTATTGTGTCCATCATGGAGGCGCTGCATACAAATGTTAAGTTCCGTGCGACAACCTGTACAAACGTTTACTAGTAAACTGCTCAAACTAACATTGATATTTAATTTTGCCATGCAGATTTTAAAGAATTAAAGGTTACATTGTATTTAGGATCAAATATACCGTTCTATAGTCTAGAAAACGGTAGACGTGTTTATTTGATTGTAAAGTGTTGTATATTTACAGGGACTGTTGCTAAAAACAAGCAACCTATAAACATAAGAAGGCAAAAGGAGAGGATGTTTACAAAGAAAAGAAATGCAACCAAAGAGGCTTGGGAGTAATTTTGGTATGATAATATATGTATACGTAGTATTATATATGATGATGTCTACCTATATGTTTGAAATTAGTGTCATTTTGTATTTAAACAAAACTGGTTTGGACAGGAACTTCAGCACGTTGTTTAATTTATTTCCAATGGAACATTAATACATTTTTAAAAAGTTTGACAGTCCCTTTGTGTATCCTTCATATCTCCAGAGACAACGATGTTCACAACCTCTGGTTGTTATATCCCAGTTAGTGGCAGGAGCTAAATATACTTCTGACTACAAATGTATAAAGGAAAAGGTAAACACATTTATTGTTTCAGGGGAAAAACATTCATTAACATTAGTGCACAAATGTAATTACCACAGATAAATTCTATTAATGAACAACAGGCTTTCAGTTACTTGCAGTGTTACTGTACCATTGTGTTTCCATTTACATGTGAAATTTAGCAAATGACAATATAACCCAGGATATTTGATGTGAATAATGAAGCTAGAAGGAAAACATTTTTGAATTGCATCATAGAAAGTGGTCTTTAAAAATGGATCTTTTCAATGACATGTCTGAAAAATGGCTCATCTCCACTCCCTACAAAAGGATCACTATGCAAGGGGTGTAGTGATGTGGTCTATACCCAAGAAATGTATTTTTGATTATAAAAAGATAAAACACCAAAAAAGACATCTACACCTGGAAAATCTCCTTCTGTCATCTTGCAACAGCTGCTGGATGATGGCACCGTTGCCGCTCCCGACCATTGACTATATAAAGATTTATTATAATATTTAATTAATTTATTTAAGTATATAAATATTTCTATACAGTCGATTGGAAACCATAGCGACGAAAAGTTACGACTGTTTCCGCCAGAGAGAGTGAAGTTCGTCCCAAAATCTGAATATAGGCCTGTACTCTACATCATCCTCTGCAACATTTCTGTAATACCAAGTGTCATGTGATTCCTTTGGAGTATAATTTTAAGTGTCTGTCTCTCTTGTTAATATCTAGGATAGTATAAAAATACATGCTCCACCGTTTCCTGTAGTCCACATTGTTCACATCTACCCATAGCATGCTTATTCATTATGTTTAATGTACTGTTCAGAGCAGTGTGACCAAACCTCATCCTTGATATAATGTCCTCCTCCATTCTATTTCTATTGCTTCCTCTCATTTCTCCTACTTTTCTTTGAATGCTGTATCAGCCCTTATTTCGTCTCTCTTACCCTTCCTGCCATTTCTTTTTCATTTCTGATTTGATTATACTTTTAACCTCAGCCTTGCAATATTTGACGACCATACTTATTTCTACTTTTCTTGTTGCTCCTTTTGCATATTGATCCACCAGCTGATTTTCATCCATACCAATATGTGCAGGAATCCCCATGAATTTAATTTCTATTCCTGGCCTCTTAATTTTGAATATTGTTTGAGCTATGTCAAGTGCTATGTCTTGCCTTGTACCTGATTGCATGTAGTGGTCTACTGGAATCAGAACCTATCAACACTTTGATTGGTTTGACTTCGTCTGTCAAGCTTAGAGCTAAAATGGTTGTTCTGTCAGGCAACTGCCTGTCTTTGACTGTGTCATTGATCAAACCAAACAGCCCATCAAATGCAATGCTAAAGTCCAATTTTGTGTGCAGGTGATACACCACATTTTTAACCTTTTCAAATGTCATTTAATGCTTTTGGTTAGGTTTAGACACAAAAACCACTCTCAAAAAAGAAATTCTGGGCAGAATGATGACAGCAATTTCATGAACATCAAAGCTACTTGGTTTGTCATATAACACTGACTTCCTGTTGCCAGTAGGTGGCGCTATGACTATGACTCAATATTGACATGTAGACGTGTTCAGGCCTAGACTCCAATCAAGCATGTTAATGTTTTGTTTTGTTTTTTTCCACTTTATATTTCTTTTTTATTTCTTTGGTTATGCCAATAGTAAAACTGTATAAATGTGGCAGGATGAATGAAACAAGTGACAAAACTGATAACTTGCAATGTAAAAACCTGCAATAAAGTATTTTTTTTAAAAAAAAGTCCAATGGATTTACAACAACTTCCTGTTTCATGGTGAAAAATGCAAGTTTACCGGCACACCACGTTAAGATTTTGATAAGTTTCCATTACAAAGGTCTTTAGACGACACCAACCAAATTTGATATCACTCAAGTTGATAGGAGTGTGTTAAAGTACAACACCTACAAACTGGTAAACTGACAAAAATTGCACAGTAAATTCAAAGTGGCTGACCTCCTGTCAGACTAAGGGTATGGCTCCAAGATGGCATGTGCCTTCCAAATCTATTTCATCTACATCAAATTTAAAGATGGGGGGCCTTGACTTTTAAATTTTGTAGGGGGTGCCATCGAGCCATTTTGCCACACCCATGAGCAAAACCAATAAAATATATAATATCTCACCACTTCTGATGCATGTGCAAATTTTTATGTCTCCCATCACTTCTGTAGTAACAACATGGAGCTGTTAACATTTTGAGAATTAGCTGTTTTGAGCGGTCTCGTCAGGGAACTGAGAACTGTTAGGGAAGCAAGGAGCAAGACTGGTGAAATCAGAGGAGAATTCAATGCTAATCTCCCTTTCTACAAGTGTAAATTAATCCAAGCTAAAGGGTTGTAAACGCATTTTGAATAAAGAATACTCTGATTTCCGTTTGTACCAAATATTTAGAACAGAGATGGCTAAGTAGGCTATATATCTAGTTAGCTAGCTACTATACATCTAACATATTGTTTAGCATGTTGTACATCTTTGGAAAGGCCTACATATAAAACCAATTTAGAAAATATAGTTCACATACATTAGTATTGCATCCTTAATAATATTTAATCCATACACTCATTTTAATTGCGAAAACAGTTTTTACTATGTGACCTACCTCACCAATTGCCATAAGATCAAGGCCACAGCTTAGACCCCAAAGACAACAGAACAATCTAAAGAGGCTGTGACTGACAAACTAGTGAGTAACACTGTACTAGAATCAACTGAATGGAATAATGTTAGCTACAACAACTACAACATTATTTAAGGGTGTTTCATTTTCCTAATGATCAGCCTACATAATGGATACATTCATTTCTACCACAATGGCCAGTTTACTCTATTGTACAGGGCACAGTAAGAAAAACACTCGCCTCAACACATGGTTACAAATGTGCAGATGACAGTTATTACATTCCATACAATTCAGCTATTCTTGCACTTTCTTGTTGTATAGTATAAACTAAATATGATATTGACAATATCATACAATATGAGCCGCAGTCTTGTTGCTACAAGGCCACACAGCACACAGATAGGATGCAGAAGAGTGTGGAGAGGATATCAGATATGAAAAGAACGGCTGGGAGCTTGAAGGGGGGGGGGGGGGGGGGGGGGGGTGATGGTGAAGGACAGAAGTGGAAGTGAAGAGACAGAGGAGAAGATCTAAATCAAAGGCAGCTGAATACAGAGAGGAGACAAGAGAGGAGAGATGAAGACAGACAAAGAGAGAGAGAGAGGGAGGGAGGGAAGGAAGAGAGGGTGCAAAAGGTGACAGAAGGGGGGGAGAAAAAGGGAGGTGGACAAAGGGAGAGGGATGATGAGGAGAGGACAGAGCTGAGGGCTTTATTAAGACGTCCGTGAGTGTCCTCTCTCTGGCCTCACTGACTCCTCTGCTAAGCCTCCTTCCTCTCTCCTGTTTATTACAAAGACTGGGATAACTGTCATACCTCCCTCCTGCTTTTGTGTGTGTGTGTGTTTGTGTGAGAGAGAGAGAGACAGTTTTCACCCTGTGCTTTGGTGGGCATAAAGGAGAGAAATGAGGCTGATGTGGACTATATTTCCACTTTGAATAAAAGGTGCATGTATTGATTACACTCAAAAAGAGTTCATTTAAAGTCTCACCCCACTCAAAAATGTGTTTTTCTTCCTGTTCCTTCACTTGGATGCCGTTCTCTTCTCTACAGAATGATGTACTATGTGCAGAGTTTGTTTTCACATTCATCAGCTGAAGGAGGAAAGTTTGTCTGAGCTCACTTTAAATCTCACTTTAACACATGTATGTACAAGACGATGTTGTGACAATAGTTGGGAGCCAATCGTGGTCCAGTATGCAACTTACACAAGTGTGATGTGGAAACTTGAAGCCTCTAGTGCACATACACTGAGAATGGACTTTACGGTGAGGTATGAGACATCTTGTATCCAGCAGCAAAACCTCTGAAATAAAGATTGTTTTGCATATAGATTCTGGATTTTTCAATGAGAAAAAGAGGTGTAGGTGTCATTTTAAGAATTACTAATCTAACTTTTTTTGTGTAAAAACCATATCAGGCACAGATGATTATTCAAATATTGTTATATGTATTGGAATCTGTTGAAATGAACTTTAGCAAACTAGTAGCAATAGTTTCCTTATGACTCAACATAAACATTCAGTTTAATTTCATATGCAACGAAATATTTGTAATAATATATATATTTTTTAAATGTCTGTAATTTTGGCGATTGTAATCATACTTAGTAATGCATACTATTGAGTCACACAGGCTTTTGTCAAAGAGGAACACATTTAAAATAGTTTTTGGTTTGAGTTGTGGACATTTGTGTGACATGAGCACAGATTGTCTCAGTTTGATTGAGCTGAATACTGTAGAGGAGCTTTGGTTGAGGTTAGGAAACTTCAGTCTTCGTTACAGTTTGGTAACTAAACCCTCGTTCTGGATCAGTCAGGTGTCGGTCATGCTTCAACCTGAGCATGAATGTTCATTCTTAACCTTCATCAGCAGATGGATTTTTCTCTGTTGTCATGGAGATGGTTCAGTTGCCATTGCTTGAGCTTCATATGGATATACAGTCATGTAATTCCATAGGTCTACTGACTGCTGTAGCTTATTTTGGCACAATGGTTGAACTAGAAGTATTGTCATATGGAAGAGGATTAGAGCCACACAGGTCAGAATTCTGAGAAAAAGCTTCTGTGATTACAACTAGTTTACAGGGTGAAAGATGCTTTACTGCAAGTTGTAGCAGATTTTACAGATCTCATGATCAAATGTGAAGCAACACACTGAATGAAAATGTGTCAAGATTTGTGAAGTAAAAGATTATTTTTTAAGTAACTTGGCAGCACTAACATGTAACACCCAAGGTAACAAGGAATTTTTTGGAGGTTAAATGTTAAGAAATTCAATGATGTATTATTCTTTTATTGATATTCATAAGGTCAGTCTGAGACAAAGTAGAGTAGATATTACCTTCCTTATGAAATGCAGGAGTAGAGAATGAATGAAGATTTTAGAATTAGAGTTTTCTTTTTTAAATGTATAATTAATTAATAAAATAGAGTTTTGTAGTTTTTGTGCTCTCACCTATTCTGTGAAACACTCTGATAGAGGCCCTGTGCTGAAATGCATCTGTGGAATAAAGAGCAAACCTTTGCAGCTGGTCAGTCAGTTGTCTTCTCATATGTGCACATAAGAAGGAAAAAAAAAATACAGTTTAAAATGGGAACAAGGCTGGATGCTTTAAACAACTTGCACTTATTGACATCAAAATGATGATTTAAGAACCTCTCCCTGTTTGTTTTTCCTGCAGTTTGTTATTATAACTGAATGACTGAACACATACATGCTACATACTGGAATACAGGCAGTTTGTCTTGATGTGAACAGTCACAGTAGTCATATGATTCCTAAGCAGAAGAGCACTCCAGAATAAAAAAAGTGTAATTCTGTATTTAAAAAGTGGTACAAAAAAAAAAAAATTTAATTTAAAAAGCATGATTGCTCACGACCCTCTTGAGATCCACTCAGTGTTGTATTATATCTGTATCATGCACGTTTCCCATTTATTCAGAAGTGTTGAATAATTTTTTTTTCCAAGCCATGAAAATGTTGCAAATGCTGTAAAAGTTATTGTTCTAGGAACAGTTTTTATTGATGTAAATTACAAGTTGAGGACGAGGAGTTATCTGGATGTCTCCTTACACTGCTGTTGTTTTCACATTTCACAGCTTTACGCTTAATAACAACAAAGCACAAAAAGTAAACCGGTCTTGACAAGTTTCTCTGCTACTTTTAATGATGATCTTGTGTTGTATAATATAAATAGAATCAATTACCCAGGCACACACCGTCTCCACTGCCATGGTTAAAGGGTTGGGAGACAACGCTCCCCACACACTGGCCATCAGCAACTTTTGTCATGCACCGTGTCATCTGCTCGCAATCGGCCGTCATGGCAACACTGAAAATAAACACCCTGTTAACCGGTCTGTAAATGTAAGGTGATTATCAGCAGCTGTTTGCCTACCAACCACCCCACCCCTCACCCTTCAGCAGAGCTGGCAGTTAAGCCCTGCGAACATCACTTCCCACTAATTAAGTTTGTTTATAAGGGATATTAAGTTTAGGGGGTGCGTAGGTGTAAGTAACCTTCACAAAGTACAGACGAGAGAAGGAGACAGAGGGATCCTGCTCACTATTGTGTGAAGCATGAACACTGATGTGGAATGAGATGATCTGTGTAAACAGTGGGGGAACTCAGAGCTATTTAAGCACATATAAATAGTTATATAAGCATATATAAACACCAAAAACGCCTACAACACGCCTCATGGAGCCACTGTTTGCGAAAGCTGCTGTCTACTTTCATATATCTAAATCTGCATGATGAAAGTGGAGAAACATTTAATGAAGAAAGGCAGGGCATCTCTGTTCTTTCTCTTCTTGTAGTTTGGAAAGAGATGTTTCATTAAAAGTTAAGTTTTATTTAATAGTAACAGACACGTTTTTTTCTGTTTACGGAGATGTTAAACTTCATTTTTACTGATTTGTGGATTGAAGTGCAACTTTTCAGCCTGACTTAAAGCAGAGCGGGGGCTGTGTTGGTGGGTGTGTGTGTGTCGTTTAAGGCACCAGTGAGACATTAAATATGATCCTGAAAGTCCAGTTTGATTAACAGAACTGTGACTTTGAAGGCTTCTCAGACTCCGAAAAGTGTGAGACCAGATTTTATATTCTGAAAAATTGTCTTTGCATCAATTATTTTACCTTTTGTGTCAACAATTGTGAGGTAAATAGTAGAAATACAGTGTTCATGTTACAAATAACATATCAGGAATGTGAGCTTGCAATTTATGCATTGACGTAATAACATTACGGCAATATTTGAGCCCGGTTCAACTCTTTTGCTGGACAAACCTGTATTTTTGTTTGTTTGTTTGTTTTGTTTTTTTGTTTTTTGCTGGATCCCCCCTGTGTTGGCAGCCCTGAGCCTACAGACTCTCACACTGAAATGAATGAGAGGGCTGCCTTTATTCACACACAGCTAAAGTCAGTCTGAATGCAACCTTACAATACGTCAACAGTGAAGCTACATGATGCAAGATTTCAAAGTTAATGCTACCCTCAGTCAAAACTGACTCTGGAAGAATCTGTAAGTTGTGCATTTGTTTTTTTTTGTTTTGTTTTTTTGTTGTTATTTTCATTTTTTACAAATTTATTTGGCAAAACAATCTGAAAACACATTGACACATAATATTTGTATGGCTAACATTTTTGCAAACAGTTGCCATTGCACATCCAGCAGACACAGAGCATCATTATCATTCATCGTGTTTGTGTCCACCTGATGAATTTAAGTCCACTCTCCTTTTAGCTCTGTTTTGGTCTCTACCAACTCCTAAGAAAACTGTGTCTCTTTAGCTGCTAAATGTTCTGCTGTGTTCACCAGCTGGTCACTAACTGTGTCTGTCTGCTGTTTGGTGCTGAGCAGGTAGTGTACAGTGGGTTTATTGGAGCTTTTTCACTGGAGATAGCTGCCTGCTGCTGCTGGAAACAGCACTGATGAGAACGCCGAGACTGAATCAAAAAGATTAAGCAGCGGCTGTAAAACCAAAACAATGAGCTAAAATAGGCTAAAAAAGCAGAGAACTACAGAGGTGATATCTCACCAATATATGACACATTTCACATTCCACATTCAGAAGTTGTTAGTCCATTCTTAATACTGATATTGATTAGTGGATCTTCAAGCCACTAAATGTTTTACTGAGTTTACACAAAAGTGTCATCTTTAGCTTCAGCTCAAAATTAGCAGTGCAAAACAATTTTAAGGTCAGCGATTGGATATTTCTCACTGAAATGCCCCTGAGGAGTCATGGTTGACTTCTCCCCTTCAGTTGTTATGTGCACCAGTTTGTACCTTTTTGATTTGGAACATACCCAGATAAATAAGAGTCCAGATGAAAAAGTGAACTACTTTTTACTTCCACAAACCCTGGAATCGCCTACTTTGCCACCAAATACTCTGGTGGAAGGTGGGATTCAGTGTTTTGATATTTTACCAAAATCTTGTCTTTCTAAAACCCAACACTGTGAAAAAAGTAGAGTCTATGAGGCATTAAAACTGCACATGAAACTGAAAGTAAAGATTTCCAGGTAGATGACAGTGTCTTCATCATATCTCTTTTTTTCTCTCTTAACTTTTATGAGTTTGCAACAATCCTGTTGCATTGTCCAACTGTTCCAACAGCTGACTAACTAGTGAACTAACGGCCTCATGTCAAACTTTGTTAGTTACTCCTTTAATTGTTAGAGGAAAACTTGGCTGAGGGGAGCAGAGTGCTGGAGTCACAGCGTTTAAACAACACCACCTGCATCTTAAATGTTTCCAGAGGCCTCCCATCATGGCGGTGGAAGACAGCAGCGTTCCCTTTAGTACCATGATCACGCCACTTCCTCACTCATCTTCATTTAGACCACTTAGAGACTCACTTAGTCATCTTGCCCTCCCATCATCTCTGCATTAGAGAGAGCTCAAGACTGAAGGAAGCTATGTTCTCAGGCTGGATTGTAAATGAGTGTCACTGATGAGAAGCTGATGTACTGGTGCTGAGGTCTCTGCTACAACTGCGTGTGAGAATGTGTGTGTGTGTGTTCTAGGAGTGTGCCCGAATACAAATACATTATTCAGCAAAGCACAAATAGTGGGTTTTTTACGAATATTTGTTTCATACAAATATTTTAAAAACTATTTGTTTTCGGGAAGAAAAATAAACCATGTCAAATTCTAGCACGCAGGTCAGTTACATCACTATCTCAGTGTCTCTCCTCTGCTCCGCTGTTACATCTATCAGCAGGTCTTAATGAGGGGAGTCACATCCACCTGCTACATGATGCATATTTCCTAATTTGGACATCACTCCCAGAGTTGGGGGTGTTCCCCAGAGATAAAGCTGAGCTACTGACACATTCTTCATGAACACTTATTATAACACTTTAATTTTCTAAAATTAAAAGCGCAATAAAAACAAAAACAGAATTTTTACGGACAAACTTTCCACTTTTATTCAAATACAAATACAAATACAAATAATTTTGCTGCCTCAACAAATACAGATTCAAATACAAATACTGGGCCCTCTGCACATCCCTAGTGTGTTCCCAATTAAGCTGATTCTGAGGGCCTCGAAATTATCAAAAAAGAGGATATTTTGTAAAATAACAGGCTAAATTTGGACTGGGATATGGGTGTAAAGGGTGTTCATATTTTTACAAGTGTGTCTTAAAACAACAGTCAGATGTCCATATGAACACTAATCATTCCTCCTGCTCACACTGGCTATTAAAAGATCCCCTTCAAATGTGCTTTCGATGTAAGTGATAGGGACCAAAATCCACAGTGTGTGTCATTTTGTGGAAAAATTTAAAGTCTTTTTAGCATCAAATTCCCTCTTTGTGTTTCCTCAGACAGTGTTTTCCTGTTGAGCTGTGGTGGAAGTATAGTAACACTTTGGCACTAAAAAGACTGTAACGTTGAAAGATGTCTACTTGATTTGACTCATTTGGACACGTTTGGCTTCATATTAGCTTCAGATAAACTTTTAAATGCATTTTTGGACAGAAGGACGAATGTGGATTTTGTCTCCCATCACTTATTGTAAGTGCATTATGAAAGGATTTTCTAATGGTCAGTGTGAACAGGAGGAATGATTACAGCAAGAAAAACAGGTTTCAATGTTCATTTGGGCTCCTGACTGTTGTTTTAAGACAGACAAAAATTGTGAACCCGTCCTTTAAAGCTAAAAGTAGATTTTGAATTGTACCTGCTAATCACAATGAGGTGGACAGAGACTTGGTATTTGAGTTTTGAGGGGAAGAGAGGAGAAAAAGAGAGAAAAACTGAATAAATGTTCATTTTTCCTACAACACAGAAAAATCAGCCGTGTGATGTGATGTCCACATGTTGCTAGTAGTGAGTGTGTGGGAAAGAAGGATCATTATAAACTCATGGTAAACTGCATACAGTGCCATACAGCCATTAGGCAGAACCTCATCCTGCTGATTCTCTACAGTTTTAACAAAAAGACTGAAAGGTTTTTTTTTTTTTTTTCCTTTTCTTTTTGAAAGAATGATTGTACTGGTTTTTCGCCAAACTAATGGTATTTAGTCTAAGTTGCTGTTACGGGTGGATAAATAATTTTGTAATACCAGAATTATCTCAAAGTAGGCCTAAATGCAGAAATATCATAATATATTTCTATTGACAAAAGGCACACAGATATTGAGATGTTTTTAGTCAAATTACCAAGCCCTACCACACTGATTTTTCCATATTTTACCACTTTACATCTTCCCTCCAAAACCCAACACTGTGAAAAATGTAGACTATACGTAGACTACATTCTCAACCCAAACGGTCAAGTCAGATGGTCGTCCACCTAGAGTCCGGTTCTGCTTGAGGTTTCTTCCAGTTAAAGAGGAGTTTTTCCTTGCTGCTGTCACCAAGTGCTGCTCATGGAGGAATGATGGGTCCCTGTAAATGAAAGAGTACAGTCTAGACCTGCTCTGTGTGAAAAGTGCCCTGAGATAACTTTTGTTACGATTTGGCGCTATATAAATAAACTGAATTGAATTGAATGAAAAGTATGGATGGTTTGAAAGGCTTATGATACACATACCCACACAGAGGTGATTTCACTTATTCTGGCTTATTAGAGCTCTTCTCAGGACTGTGTTGGCCTGTGCATGCTGTTTGATTGACATCTCCCTGACTCACCTGTTGAACCTGTTAGGGTGTAAGAAATGACACCTTTATCATTCTAATTAGTTCCAGTAAATCTGGTGAGCTCATAAATGCCACCACCATTTCGTCCACTTTCAACCTGAGGTCTAATCAGCTAAAGTGAAAACACCCGTGGAGCTGTGCAAGGCCTTTGAAACACGCATGTGTGTTGTGAGCTTAGAGGGTACTTGCTCTTGTTTGATTATGTATTTATTTAAAAGTGGTATGTAACATTTTTACAAACCATCTAAGTCTAGATGATCATAAAATCTTAACTTTCCCCAAAAGCACCCTAATATAAAATGATCCTAGAGACAATTAAGATTGTCTTACTCACTTGTAGAAGATACACAGTGTCTTAAGAAGCAGCAGGAGGAACACAAATGACATGTTTTCCTTGCATTTTATGTTGTTTTGTTCCTTTAACTGTATCTTTAAGACCGATACTGATGCTCTCTGTTAAGTGGTGCTTGATGTAAAATGAGTGATGATGTTAAAATGGGTTTCACATAACACTAACAAAAAACAAAAAAAAAAACGAAGGGAACAATTAATGATGTTGTGTCAACCCCCTCCCTCCCTTGCCGGTAGGGACTGAAGACCTTTTTTTCCAGCTCCTCAGTGTGAATCAAGTTGCATGTCGGCACCAGGTTTTAACAAGGATGAAGAATGCATCGAATAAAAAAAGACGATAACTCTGGATTTGCTGCATTGATTTTGATCTTTTTATAAACTGTCCATCATGAGTCTTACATGTTGTAGGACTGCAATGCTAGAGTACCCTTTTGAAGGATAGCTTCACATTTTTTCTGTCACATCTTAATACAATACTCACATACCCGTAAAAGATTATTATTCGCTGGAATCATCCCTTCCTAATGCACTTTCAATGTAAGAGATAGAGGACAAAATCTACAGTCCTTCCATAGAAAAATGCATTTCAAAGTTCAGTCAAAGCCTGATACGAGGCTTCCGCAGTCTGACTTAGTCAAATCAAATGGAATGTATTTCTGCACAGAATGAGGACTGCCCCATCACTTACATTATAAAATTGCGCAAGGAGCAGTCAGTAGGAATGGGAAGAACAATTATAGCATCTAATAATGCTTTCAATGTACAGACGGGCGTGTGAGTATAGTTTTAAGACAGAGTTGAAAGAATGTGAACCTAACCCGCCTGCAGCAGCAGCTAAATCTATCAAAGTTTACTTTCTTAATTTCCACCAGGTAACATGCAGACACTAAGCTGAAAGCTCTGACTGGTGACTGAACATTAAGCATCATTTTCATACTGAACATTTCCAGGTATTAAACATGTCTGTTGTGTCCTTTTATTTTTATGGACAACAGTTAAATAGCTGAGTTACTTTAAAGTGTATTCGGTATTCTTTTCAGCACCACGGACAGCGAATGTTAAGAAGCTTTTAACAGCATCAGTACCGCTTTGGGAAAAGTTATAATGTAAAGCAGTTATAATATGATAGTAGATAGTCAGATATAATATATAACAGTCAGAAAACAGGGAGACATCTTACAAAAAAACATAGTTCTAAAAGCAAGGAACACTTGGAATTAACACCCGTCTCTGATATATATATATATATATATATATATATATATATATATATATATATATATATATATAGGCCTGGTTCACACTGCAGCTGAGGCCACCAGTAGAAAATGAATGCTAATCAAATCATCTAGTAAAAGTAACAGTCACATATATATATAGAAAATGATGATGAAACATTGATTTTCTTGCATGTTTAAGACATTGTTTTAATGATTTTCTTGCATGGTGTCATCACACATTTAATACTTAGTAACCTTAATAACACAGATGTTTGTGTGTGTGTATATATGGAAGTGACCGTGTACTATTTAATGACCTGATATACACAGTATCACATATGTTAATGCCGTATGTGCACCTGAGTATTCCCATCTATCCCAGTCTATGTAAAGTGCATGGCCTGTTGATTGTATATATGTAAAACGTGCTGCTGAGAGTGGGTAATTAGATCCCCCTGAGAGACAACACAGCAAGTATAATTCTCATTTAGACTGTGTGTTGAATTAACTAAAGGTAACTTGTCAGGTCAAGCAGCACCAAAGCAGCAGGCTATGATTCACTAACAACCAAATCAACTGTAGAGAGATTATTTAAATTGGGCAGAGATAGGTATTTCTATCTCACAGCACCACTGTGGCATTTCAGTCAAGCTGCTGTAGGAGCTCCTTATATCCTTTTCGACCAGGGCAGTTCGGGGGCCGGTTATGAGCCGGTGCCTAATCTTGAACCAGTTCTTCATGTTTTGACAGCCAAAGAACCAGATCTTGGCCAGGAAAACTGGTTCCAGAGCAGCACCAACACTTTGCTGGTCTTGAAAAAAGAACCACTTACATCAGGGGCTGGGGCGGGATTATCATGACAAACCAAAACTCAAAACCATTGTGGCGGCAATTTTGATTGGACAGTTACCCAGTGCCTCATGAAAGTTATACTAAATTTTTGGGTAAGCTGTTTAATGCAACAATTTCCTTTTCCTACTTTTGCTTAAAGTACTTTTACTTAGTTGAGTTGGAGCTGTGCTTCTGTTACTCAAGTTGATGGAAACTAGCGCTGTTGGTTATTGTTCCTCTGGAGCCCTCTGTGGCAGCTCATCACTGTACCAACACTGTCTCAATAAATGAGGAGAATGTGTTTTTTGACACAGTGCTGATGTGGATCTCAGTATGGTCTAATCCAGCCCCTCTTAGTTCAATACAATCATTTCTCACCAAAATTTGGGCTGTATTTTTTTAAACTGTGTTTGAAGTTAGAGTAGGTTGATAGTGCTTTGGGTTGAAAGGAAAAAGTGAGGCTCAGTTTGGAGAAAATGAAAAACTAAATCTAACTCCTGCGTGTGTACTGCAGCGGGAGAACAAAGACAACAAGCACGAGTGCTCACATCCACACACTCTCTGTCACGCACACACACCTACAGTGCCTGCACATAAAGAAAATCCCACGTCCACACGTCCACACTCCCACACATGTCAGAACACACAGTCAAATCAGTTTAAGTCAATGAACAGCCCACTGAGTAAGCACACTTTGATGTCAATTATTATCCTTATTTCATTTACCCCTTATCAGGAACTTTAGCGTGTTTTCATTAACCTTGTGCTCTAATTGCTAATCATAACCATATGGTCCTTCACTTTGACAACACCTCTGGGACTCGGTGCATATGTCGAACTCTGATTTTTAACTACAGGCCAACCCCTTGTGAAGCAACACACAGAAATCTGAAATAGATCTATAATTAGGTTGAATTGTTTGCTTGTTTATGTTCATAAAGGCCTTGATTAGGTATGCTTAATCACATAAAGAGAAGAGATTTTGTGAGCGAATGCTGAAACACAACGGAGGACTTTGGCTGATAACTTGACAGGAGGATGTGTGGGGGGAATGTGGGCAGGAATGGAATATAGCAAACAAAAAAAAACTGTCCTGTGAAATCCCATTTGGATGTGACCGGGCTTCAGCGGGAGCGACTATAGTGAATCAGTGGAGCAGATGAGGATAACAATCAGTCAATCAAGCCATGGCCATGCTCTATAAAATCAATAAGTCACAGGCAGATAGGCAGGCGTGAGGAAACAGACCCGCCGAGCGCTGAGCCCCTCGTACTCCGTCCTCATTACGTGGATGAGTAAGTGTGCAATTCCCGCGCAATGCAGCCTGATTATCAACAAGCAAAAGGAAGCAGAAAGAACCATCGTGCTCAGTTCACGTGTGCTTATAGTGTCTCTTATGTGTCACTCGTGTTATTGGAAATGGGTATATTCATAAGCCTCCACCTCGACACAATAGAGCTGAAGGGGATTTCATTTACGGTAGTCACAGCAAAAATTACATTTAAAATTTCAACAACAAACAACAGAAACAGTGTCCCTGTTACTCTGCCTAATCCATGGAACACACTTTCAACAGTTTTAATTGGAACTACTTTCTGTCAAAGAAATAGTCTCCATTAAACACGGCTTAATACCACCAGAGTTGGTACAGATAAGTGATGTTTCTCTTTACTTTAGGTGAGTTTACCCTTAGCAGTCACCACAGAACCGACTTTCATGTTGAAAGTTCATTCTTGACATTGGAAATGGCAGTTTGACAAAGTAACTTTTATTTGTGACCATTTCCTGGTTTGGTTAGTGCACAGGTACATACAGTAACACATAGGACACTGAAAGCCCTTATACAGATAATGCATTAGCCAGAAATAAAATATCTGCATACAGTCACATCAAAAACAGAGACAAAATGGGCCAAAATGTGTGTGTGTGTGTGTGTGTTGGGGAAGAGGTGTTACTTAGGTTAAATGATTAAACCATCTCTATGATAAACTACACTAGCACTGGAAAAAGCTAATAAGAGATTTAAGATTATTTTGTCAAAGACTCTTGTGTTATTGTGGGAAGCTACAGTTATAATTACTATTTTTGTTTGTTTGTTTTTTGGTTATTCATTGATTCTGCTAAAACTTTGAATAGTAAAATAACTCAAAAGTATTCACTAATGATATGAATGAAAGCGTCCAATTATGACTGTCTGACTTCAACTAGAATGAAATGTCAGGTTGTAGAAGGTGCTTCATGCTGTGGCTCATCAACCTTTTATAAAATATTTGATTGATTCAATTTTTATGTACAAACAGTTTTTTGTTGTAACTTTGGAACATCTGTTATATTCTTGTGTCTGCTTGCCCGTATGTCCTTGATTAGTTTATTAAAGATTGTAAGTTATAGTTGGAGCCGTGTAAAGCCCTCCTTCCCACCCTAAATACATGCAGATATTGTCTTCTAAAAAACATCAGTTGACACAGTAAACCTTTACATTATTGACTATAGAACAGGACACCCAGTGACATCATTGTATTTATCTATCTATATCCAGGTAAATATTTTCATGGCAATCATAATCTGAGAATTCACTCACAAAGACAAATAACTCAATATTTCATTGATGCTGCACTTGCAGCTGAATCAATGACAAACCTTGCGGAAGAAAAGGTATTGATTTTGAGTTACTGTAATGATGTTAACAGATGCAAATATATCAATTTCAGCCTTGTGCAATGAGGTCAAACTGATGAAACATTACTTAATAAGTACATAATTGACCACTTTAGGCAGAATGCACTGGTGTGGACCTGCTCTGGGCTGCTTAATGTCTGCAAAAATCCAAATTCAAGCAGAATTCTGCTGAGGGACAGCAGCATTGAAACATACAGTAGAACTGTTACCATGCCTCAGCTGTACTTGTGTTTAGTATTAATAAGCAATGTTAGCATGTTAACATGCTACACTAAGATGGTGAACATGGTAAACATTATACCTGCCAAACATCAGCATTATTAGTGAGCATTGTCATTGTGAGTATGTTGCCTCACAGAGCTGATAGCATGGCTCTAGACTGTAGTTGCAGTCCAAATTACTAAAGAGCAGCTGGTACTAAACTCAGGAACTAAATTAGGAACCTAAACTCCCTCTTGCCTGTTCCTGTTTGCCTTTCCATCCCATCTGAGGGACTATAAAGATGATGCACATGCAAACAATGACAGACAAAAACCTAGAAGAGTGCACTCAGTTGAGGGCAGATCTGCAGTACAGGTGTGTACAGTCAAGATTGCGGCGGAGATAACAAAAATGGGGATATATTAATTTTGTATCATGCCTAAATTTAGTGGATCATAACCTATCAGGTATAGAATTAATCTGCAGAAGCGCAAGATGCGACCAAACTTCTACAGATGTCATTTTTTGAGCCACGACAAAGGCCAAAATGTGTCCTGAAACAGACTAGGTAAGCCTTGTTTTTAGCCTGGCTGATTGCCGGAAATGGCTTTTACTATGTCACAAGGCATATCATAACATGGCGAGGACTGCTGAAAAGATGAAATTCTAAGCTTTACCTGACTAGTTAGATTTGGACTTGGAACAACCTCCTTCTTTTGATGGTGAGCTACTTCCAAACCTCAGTGTGGAATTGGGATTAACTGAACAGAAAGGATAAACCAAACACTGGCTCTAGAGAGAGGGCCTTCCATGTTTTCCGTGAGTTTTGCGGCCACCGTAGGTGGTTACCTGTGTGTCTTAGACTTTACTGGTGTTTTAATACACTGGGCTCCCAACCAAACCTATCTTCTGTAATGTAGCTGGTCCTCACATTTAAACTCTCAATTCAATGATGTTTAGCTAATCACACATGTTACAAATGGTTTGACTTTCAGAGCCCCCTTTCTACCTACAACAGCACCATCCCTATCACTTGTGTTGGTGTGTAGCAGATTAACTTTAACTCTCAAGTTCTGCTGTAGGTTAAAAGCAGATCTTGAACATCAGTAGTTTGTTAATGCTTCCAGTCACTTTAAACAGAGACTCTGGCTCTGACTCCCCTTGATCTATTGGGCCCACGTGCCTTTATCTGAAGTCTCACTCAGATCCCCATCCATGCTACTGGCACCCAGTGCTTGTCCTAATTGTCCCTGGGCATCAGGGACAGGGAGCAAAGACTTTTGGTGGGGCAGGAACCACAGCCAGGAACTAAATTTAAAGTGAAACTAAAATTGAGTTGAGTTTCTTATAAAGGTTCTGAATACCAAAAGTTCCTCCTCCCTAAAATCTTGCTCACTCTTCTCAATGTTTAGATGGCAAATTTGATTTCATTTGACTGTGTTCTTTGCAGGGCAGCAGTGGTAGTTCCAGGTTGCTCTTACTGAAACACATTTGAGTGGCACACTTCGCCATAATCCACAAAAGGCCTGTGACCACCAGGAAATTGTAATAAAAGTAAGACCAGAGGAAAAATGTCCAGAAGCAGCAGAGTAAATCTTCAAAAAACAAATTTTCCTTGCTGCTTGAGTTGCCTTTGTAGCCAGAATTAAAGGATAATTTTTCACCCAGCTTACAGTATGTAGGCTCAGGGTTGTCAGAGTCATCAGAGACGCCTGATGGGCCGGTGCAGGGAGGGTGAGGAGGAGGAAGAGGAGGCTGACTCAGCAGCAGCATCTTGGCCATGGTTAGCTTGGTGGGCTGGACTGGAGGATGGAAAAGGAAAGCTATTCCATGGCAGCTTGTCTTTGACTGATGGGCTCTTTCTGCTGACTTTCCAAAGGGGAGGAGATCACAGGAAGCCACATATATAATGTATATGGTCTTGTCTTTCAAATGCACACATGCATACATGCATGTAGGAATATAAGGAATAAGAGTGATATTCTCCTTTTTCTTATGTCAACAACTTCCACATAAAGATACAAAACAATGAATTGATCTTCAGTGTTTCCTTTGGGATTTTTCTAGCAGCAGTGCTGTTGTGTGTGCAGAGCCCACGATGCCAGGACCTGTATTTGCACAAACCAGCAGTGGAATAACTTAAAAGTAGCTGAGATTTGTTCCAGATAGGTTTATCCATGTCCACAGAGTCATATATCTGAGTCACATGTATAATAATATACAGGAGCTTTTGACACCAGAAGGGCTCTGGAGATCCAGATAAGTGTCATTGTAATGAATCAACTTCAACTCAACCCTCAACCTTAACCCTGTTGGGGGAGTTGGGGGTTCTTCCCCAAGGAAATTTGATGTTATTTGACTAAAAACTATGCATTTCACATAATTTTGGACCATTATTGTTACAATATTTATTAAACACACACACACGCACACACACAAGAAAAGTGAAACAACATGCTCACTGATGAAGTAAACTCTATGCCCATGTCCTAGTAATCCTAATTCATTTTGAATATAACTCAACATTGTTTGTAGAGCAACAACAATAATCTTTATAACAGTAAACTCGCTATTTGGTTCTATTATGTATAGGCTTCTCCCTGTAAGAGCTGTCACTATTGGGTTTATGAAGATGCTATTTTGCACCACTGTGCTCCGCACAGTTGCCCCTCTGAGGTCCACATCTAAGGTATATGTGACTGGTGTGAACAGAGATCTGCTCCTATTTTTACTTCAATGTTTACTTCAATGTGCAGTCATCTATTAAGGAAGTGAAGAAAGAAGTCATATCTTGGACTCAGCGCCTTGCCAGAGCAGTCCGCCTTTGTTCCAACTGTCAGACCCTCCGACCACCACGCCCGCTGCAAGATATGCCTCGGTTCCAAGCACACCGTGATAGTGCTCACCCCCCAGGCCGCCTGCCTGTTGCAGAGCTTCGGTGGCGAGTGGATGCTGTCGCAGTGCTGCAGATGGAACGTAATGGAGATGGCAGCTGGGCTGACCATGCTAGCTTCACAGGTTAAGAAGCACTGGACATTTTTGACCAGCCCGGACCTGGAGGGGTCCATGGTGCTGGGCACAAGTCAGCCCCCTCCATTTCTGGTACTGCCCCCCAGCGCTCCCCTCTCCCCAATGGGAGATGTGGAGTTTGACAACAAGAGGATAGCCTCACATGCGCAGCTGTCTCCCGCCTTGCCATGGCCTGCTGGCCACCTCTCTGGCATGGCTAAGCAGCTCGATGCACTCCCTCCAGCAATAGCCATATATCGGAAAAGTGATCACAGCTATCCCGACCCTCTCCACGGCTCCAACAGTGGTGCAGGACCAGATTATGGCGTGGCTAACAATGCTGCAATGGGACATGTGGCTCCACATGTCCCAACTCCCAGAACAGATAAGACTGGGGCTTCTGTTACTGTCTCACTTTTTCACGAGCAGGAATCAATTCTTGTCTTCAGTGTGGACAACAGCCCACACACACTCTCTGCAGCCTCCCCACTTCCCACCCATCAGTGCAAGCTAGTGGAGGTTTTTGGCCATGGCATGAGTCAGACTCAGAGTCTGAGTGTTCTGATATTGACACTGACATTGTCACACATCCTCCCACGCAGCCCTTTCATCCCTGCCCTCCCATGGGCTGTGTCGAGCGGGTACTCGAGTCACACGGTGGCGGTGAGGGCATTGCACTGGCTGTCAAAAATGTCCACAGAGGCTCCACAGATGTTTGCATGCCCGCTTTCAAAGCACTGCTCAGTGTGGCAAAGTCTACTTTCCATGAACGAATAGATGGAAAGATTAATTACACAGGGCTACACTTGCCAGTTCGCCAGCCCCCCCCCATTCACCAGGGTGTTGGAGACTGTCATGTCATCTCAGACAGAGATAGCTGCTCTGATGACAGAACTGTCGGAGCTCCTGGAAAAAGGAGCTATTTCCCGAGTTTCCCCAGGCGAGGAGAGTGAGGGTTATTACTCCTGCTACTTCCTAGTGAAAAAGAAAACAGGCAGAATGAGACCAATTCTTGACCTGTCTCTCTTCAACAAATCCATAATGAAGAGACCTTTCCACACGTTAACCATAAAACATGTATTGGAGTGTGTATGTCCAGGCAATTGGTTCACATCCATCGACCTAAAGGACGCTTAATTCCATGTGCCCATCATCCCCAGGCAAATTCCTTCTCCTTCAGAGGACTGCTGTATCAGTACAACTAGTTACCCTACAGTTATTCTCTGGCTCCATGCACTTTCTCCAAATGTGTGGAAACATTACATAGGAGAAGCGTCAGAGTTTTATTTCATCTTGACAACCTAATTGTGATGGCATCCTCCAGAGAGAGTGAAGCACTCCACACAGTGGAGCTCATAAAACAGCTGTCTATGCTGGGCTTTGCCATACACCTGACAGAAGAGCTCTCCCCTCCCAGTCGATAATCTACCTGGGAGTGCATCTGGATTCCTCCATCATGAGAGCGAAACTGTCCCAACCAGGCTGGAAGTGCTTTCTCCTGTCATGCATCGCACCTCTCAGAGTGGTGACGGTGCTGTCTGTGATGTGCCTGCTAGGCATGATGTCAGCCTGTTACTTGGTCATTCTTTTGGGGCTTCTTCGCATGAGAAAACTCCAGAGATGGTTCAGCCATCTTTGTCTTGAAAAGACGCAGGATAACTGTCCTTCCCTCCCTGCAATCAGATCTGACACACTGGAAAACCCCTCGTATTCTATCAGCAGAGGTTCCCCTCAGGAGAGCCATGTCATACAATTCAGTGTACAAAGATGCATCTCTCTTTGGCTGGGGAGGAATGTGTAAATCTCATGTTATGGGGGGAGAATGGCCAGAGCTGCCATCTCTCCACATAAACTGCCTGGAGCTGTCCACGGTGCTGAAAGTGCTGAAACACTTCGCCCCACTGCTGACAGACAAGCATGTAGTGGTGAGGATAGACAACATAACTACAGTGGCATATATAAATTGCCAGGGCGTCTCAGCTCGGCTGCTGGAAATAGCCAGAAGTCTCCTGCTGTGGCCTCATGCAATCTGTGCTCCATCAGAGCGGATTCCATCTCAGGCAAACACAACTGAGCCATGGACCTGATGTCATGCGAAAGTTCCTCCAAAAACAAGTGCAGGCTGAATCTCACACTTATTCAATATTGTGGAACAGGTTCAGGAATGCGGAGATGGATCTGTTCGCCTCATGAGAAGATGCACTGTGTGCGCTATGGTTCTCAATGAGCACACAAGACGATCCACCACTGGGAGTGGATGCCTTCTCTCACTGACCGTGGCCCAAAGCTCTCTTTACGCTTTATCCCCAGTCCCCTTGATTCCTCGCCTTCTAGTGTGCATTCAGAAGGAGAGTTATTCTGGTAGCCCCAGAACGCACAAGTGTGTCAAGGTTCCCGATTATGATATAGCTGCTATCGGGGAAATCATGGCAACTCCTGTGGCGCAGAGACACGCTCTCACAGCTGGACAGTTCAATCCTACACCAGCGAAAGGCCAGCAGTTATAGGTCTGGCCCCAGAATGGGAGCCCTTGGAGAGATGAGGTTTGCCCCCTGCAGTGGTACGCACTATCCTGGGGGCAAGGGCTCAGATCCCACATCATGCCCTCTGTCCCATGCGTTAATCTTCCTCCAGCTGTTAGTAGAGTGAAATCTGGCTCTACCTACAGTTAAAACATATGCCATAGGGCCATGCCTGTACTCATAGAATCTGGGGTTATGGCACATTTTAGCTTGTTCATAACACTTCGCTATTAGCTTAACAAGCACGCTGGTCTTCACCTGGTTCACTGTCTCCACCTCTCTGCTCTGCTGTCCGCTGTGTGTGTGTTTCTGTGTGTTTCTGTGTGTGTGTGTGTGTGTGTGTGTGTGTGTGTGTGTGTGTGTGTGTGTGTGTGGAGGAGCTGAGCCCCACCCTCGGTCAAGAACCGACAGAGCAACCGCTTTGACTGTTATCAGCCTATTGAATAGGTATTGTCATCACACGTGTCCCAAATATATGGGCTAGTAGGGGCCTATTAAACCTACTTGTAGGTTCAGGAGGCTTTATCACCCAGTTATTTCAGTAAGCCAATGTTGGTGGAGCCCAGTAGGTGAAGAAGACCTGTTATCAGGCATGAGCTGTCACGTGACTGTCAAGTTTCTGTCTGTGACAACAACAAAAAAAAAAAAAAAACAAGGCTGGTATTCCTTTTACTCTCAGTGGAAAATGCAATACTTTAAGATAGTTTTGGCATTAAAATGTGTTTTGATAACATTTCTAGTTAGAAATGTGCATTTTATTTTCATAATATTCATTCAGTGAATGTATATGATGTTTAATTTGTCTATAAAAGCTATAATTACAAATGATGTTTAAAGTACGTGATGAAATATATGAAAGTGACAAATGCAGGGATTAAATGAGGGATGTGAAATATTAAGTCCAGTTTGACAACCCTGTTCATATGACCAGGGTACACCGTGGGTTAGGGAAGAGCATTGTGTTGTATGTGCACTTGGTGCATACAACTCCTGTTTTTGGTTGTCTGCTGTGGGTGGGGTTCATTCCATTTCAAATTGCTGCCGGTCAACTGCAAAACCAAATGCCACTACCTGTGTTGAATGTGAAGGGGGGGACTCCATGAACACACACAAAATCACAGTTACATAAAATAACACAACAGCTCAGATAACTACACAATTCAAAGACAATGATTCAATAATGTAAGCTACATGGTTTCAGAGATAGCAGTGTCTGTAGCAACCACCATAGCAACAATAGAAAGACCTCAAAGAATCTTCATAATAACTGACAAAATAAACATCATATACAGTCAAAGAACGAAGATTATGGAAATAAAATGCAAACTCACTAGAAATGTTATCAAAACGCATTTTGATCCTGAAACTATCTTAAAGTATTGCATTTTCCACTGAGAATAAAGGAATGCCTTTTTTTTTTTTGTCGCTGACAGAACCTTGGCAGTCACGTGACAGCACATGCCTGATAAGAGGCCTTCTGCATCTACTGGAGTCCACCAACATAGGAAACACTGGGCTTGGGGCTGAGAGTTGAACACAGAGTATACAAGTCAGTAAGTATGGAATGATTGAATCAAGGAACCTTTAGATCAACAACCGCCGACAACAACTGCCATTTAAGTTTATCGCATGTCAGCTGCATGAGATGGCTTAATAAAATCTATGTCTGATTGCACAATATCAGTTTGAGGCTGTCAGATTGTGCGATGAATGTGTGATGGATCATAGTGAAGTTCCAAATCTGCCATTGGTGGATGTGTCTCACATACTTTATAAGTATGCAAAAAGTAGTTCATTTTTCATAAAAAAAACAAAAGTCAGATTTCTAACCACACCCACCCTAACTTCAGTCTTTGGCCACTACAGCCTATTTTACTGAAGTTACGCACAACCAATGGAAAGTAGCATCACATCTGTGTTCCTAAGCAACAAGGTGTAAACAAAGGTTCTGAAGAAAAAGCAAAGATTCCAAAGTCACACTCCACAGCAGTAGGTGGTAGTGTGTGTCACTTCATTGTTTGCCAACATAAACAGAGCAAGATGGAAGGTAACCGCAACAAACACTGTCGTTCAGATATCGACAAAATTAAATACCAGCATTCTGTAACACGTTTGTGGTAGCAAAGGCTCCTGTTGACAGTCCTTTCTTTAGATTTTTCTGGGACTGGCAAAGTCCACCTCAACCAGGCAGCATTCAAATTGCATACCTGTCAACTATGCATCCTGAATATGAAGAAGACAACAGCCAGGGCATTTGTTCATAAGTCCTCAGCTTTATGTTGCATTACTACAGAGTAGCTGCTACTGGTGAGTTTGCTTTCTCCAGTGGTTGATTCATGTGTCATGTCTAACAGAACTCTAGGACTGGGACCTACTGCAGTATTTATTAAAATGTTTTTTTTTTTTTTTCCATTACCACCTGTAACTGATATTGTAAATCCAGCAAAAACAGCATCCCCAGATCTCAGCAATGAAGTGAAATCTTATCATTGGAATGATGACCACAACTACAAAGCTAAGACTGAAGATGTAAAGAACGGTGTCAGATGATGTTTATACTTTCAAATCCAGATGCAACAACCTTCAACCCGCAGGCCTTCAGCATCTTTTGGTCATGGTTAGTCCATCTGTGTGATCACAACAGTCATTTCCATTTCTGTCAATAGAATTAATGAGAAAAAAAAATAATATTTGGATTATTTGAAAAATAGATATCATGCTGACGTGAACATATTGCATTTGTATAATGCTGTGTACAAGCTGCTTTAACTCTGGGATGTCATACAGCGACGGTGTCAGTAAAGTCACTCCCTCAGCAGCCTGACAGAGTGTGTGTTATAGACCCACAGCAAACTGTTGGAGTGTATTTATCTGCGATGTGTTGTAGGAAGGCTCAGCAGCAGGTTTCCATTCAAACAAAGCAGAGTGATGAATTAAGACTCAGTGGGATAGAATGAACACAGCTGACGGACTGCTGATGAATGGCCCGCTGATGTTTGAATATTACACACACGATGGAGTCAACACACACATTAATACACACTGTATGGCAGCAACATGCGTGTGCATTAGATTCTTACTGCATGCCCACGTTCATGAAAAGTTTGATTTGAGCAGTACATGTTTTATGGTAATCTATGTCTGCATACATATTGATATCTGTTATGATAATGTCATGTTCTTCATACCATTCCATATATTTACAACATGTTTCATATTTAATCACCCATATAAATCAATACACTGTAGGTATCATTTGTAACTAGCTGTTTTTCACATGCTGAAATAATAAGCTGTATATCAAAGGTGTAGTGGAGCATATACGCAGATATACAGCATATTCCCACCTCTGGACAGTACTGTCTGTATACTTAAATAAAAATGTCCAGAGATATGTATCAGTAAACATCTTGCAGAGCAACCCTGCAGCTAATCACATTACAATACTTAATGTATCTATGGTGTTGGCTGTGCAGAGGAGACTTGTGTTCCCTGACTTAGGCAGTGTCTCCATCCAGGCATGCTTTTGGGGGGTGGTGTGCTGGGGGGGATGCCTGGGCTAGATGACAATGGGCCTGTATTTAATTAAAATAGACCTATCTCTGACTGCTCCTTCAGTTGTTTTCAACAATAACAGACTGATTAAAATAGAGTACAATTACAGGTACTCCTCCAAACAAAGCACATAGCTGTGCAAATAACAATAAAAATGTAACAGAAATAACAACAGGCCTACTTGCTCTGACAAAGTAGTAAAGTTTTCGACTGAGGTAGACAGCTCTTTACCAGAGAAAGTATTCACTCCTATGTAGCCCTGTACATCTCTTACAGGTTTTGTACAAGGAAAACTAGCCTATCAACAGCCTCAGGCTGTGCCATGGACTGCATATGTAAGACAAAAAGTGACTGTGAAGAGAAACAATCTGGTAAAATGGTAAAACATCTGCCTGTGTTTGACTTGGCTGCCAGTGTTTACAAGCAGACAGCAGATGCGAACTGCTTGGCAACAAAGGCTATTTAGCTACAAGCTAGTTAGCTAGCTTGGCTCCATTCACAAGTACTACCGTTGTTTATCATAACCTATCAATAAAAAAAACAAAACAATGCTGACCAACTGCATGTGAACTTGCAGCTTGTGCTTAATAACACACGTTGCTGCTGATATTAATTTTGACACTTTATTTGCTATTATCTGAGCTGTTGACACTTAACCCGATAGTCTCGCTGTCTGCCTGGACTGGCGCTGTGTCTCCGTCATGTCGCAGGAGAATTTCTGAGAGAGGGGGTGAAAAAACACTGGCATGGCTTTACAGAAGAAATGGGTTATGTATTTTAACAAAACATCAAACTATGTCGATACAAACGGTGGCCTATTGTCTCATCCTATCTCTCAGAGGGTGCAGAGAGTCCGGTTGGGGGGGGGTTGTTAGTAGTTGTTAGTAGTATTTCTGATTTTTTACTCAATGGGTATATACAGTTCAATAAGGAGAGATCAGTTGGAAGTGGATAATCATATTTATTGAGGTTAGCAACATGGGCATTAGCGATTAGACTGCATCAGTGTGAAGCATCTTCATAAAGTGTAGACCCATATAAAGACAGGCGTTAGGACAGGATCTGCTGATGCTGGTGAGGTAACACCAGCAGGTGTTTGATGGAAACTTTCAGTTGAGTCTCCCTGGATATCATGGAGGTCATGGTGGTGATGGGGAGGAAATGGGTTACACAATAGTGAAAGACAGAATGGCAGAATTGGAGTGATATTTAAAAAACAGCAGCCAGGGACTGATTGGATGGAGGAACACAGGCAGATCATTTGTCAGGTATAGTGATCTTTGAATTGTGATTTAGATATTTTGACAGTGTCAGAAAGTGGAAGTGAGAGAGAAAATTGCAAAAGGAGGAAATTAAGGGTAAATAAAGGCAGAAAGTGAGGGAATAGATATTCCTTATTGAACTTTCACCAAAGCTTCATAATATAAATACATCAAGATGGTTAAGTACAATTTGGACTTGAGTGTATCCATGTATTCTGCTGCTTTATACTCCTATCTGGGGGCACGGTAGAGTTATGTCTTGGTAGAGGTGGGTACACCAACACAAATTATCCACAGGGATAATTAAAGGATAAGCCTGATGCCTGGTATGGTAGGTTTCGACAGGTGGAACATTACTAGAACGAGTCCAGCAGGACTAGCGACTGAAGTTTTTCATTTGTACAGTATAATGGATATTTTATTTTAGAGTGGATTTGGGTGGTTTGTGTTGTAACAGCCTCAGTAAATGAACAAAAATATGTCAACCAATAGACACCCTTTATAACCCATTAGTTTGATGAAACATGAAGCAAGAATCATCATCATTGTACAGTCTGTAAAATATTAACTTTCCAAAATATAAAGTAAACTGAGGTGTTTCCATGCTGATGGCAGAGGAATCAATATTTCCCATTATTCAAACCCATGTATTATTATCACCATCCACTTTTCATTTAGTTAAAGGTACCCTGTGGAGTTTTCTTGTAAACAAATAAAACATGCTGTGTATCCTCGAAGAGTGCTTTTCCTTCTGCTTAAAACATTTGCAAGGCTAATTTTTTCAATATTTGGAAACCTGCATTGTTTAGATCCATGTTTGCTTGCTGGCAGTCTTCTTCTTCCCTGAATTTCCTGCTGAGTTGTAATGTTTTATGGCACATTACACCACCTACTCTCAATTTGAGGAATAGCATGAAACTGGCTGCAGGAATGTGTATTGCGTTGTCCAAGTGCTTGCTCCAGCATTACTTCATAGCACTACCAGTGGTCAACAATCCCACAGGGTGCTGTCTATATCTGTTAAGTTTAAAGCCGCAATCCCTGTTGAGTTTTTTACAGTGCACGCACATCAACTTTCTCTGGTGCATTAACTGAAACATCAGTACTTTCATAGTTTACAGTTTAACTGACATTTCAACTTTCATCTGTAATTGTTGATTTTCATTTCTTGCACTTCACTTCATGTTTCAACTGCTTTCCATGCTTACACACCATCAGACATTTAATTTGCATTCAAACCATGATATTATTATTATATAGATAATGATTTACTTTTCAGCTGCTTTCAACTCTTACACTTCATCTGACAGTTTAACTGCTTTCAACTCTTCAACTGTTAATTCAACTCAGCACATGTATACTGTGCAGAATGACAATTCAACTTCCAACAGGGCATAAACTGAATTTTCACACACTTTCAGCAGTGTACATGCTTTAAGAAAACCCTTATTTTGCTTGTACCCCAAAAAATACATGTATCCTGTCTTAATAACTACAGACCTGTGGCTTTAAACTCAGGAATAATGAAGTGTTTTGATAAATCAGCCTTCATCCGCTACAGTTTACTTATTGGTCAAATAGATCTGTGTGGAAGTTGCTGTATCACTGGCTCTGCATACTGTGTTAAAACATCTTGAAGATTAAACAATTTTGTGTCTCCTCCAACCTCCAGAGCTCGGACCAGCCGCCTAAAAGACAGTTTTTACTGCCAGGCATTAGATTATTGAACAGTAAGCACAGTGCTTTATTATTTGTAGGATTCACACTTATTGTTTGTTTTTTTTTCTTATTTGTATATAATTTTAAGGACTGAGAGAGCCAGGGCAGATGTATGTCATTGTATTTGAATGTACAATTCTGCTTTTTAAATGTATATGACATAAACTTGAACTTTTCAGCTGGCACCTCAACTCCTTTCAAATCTTACACTTCAACTCCTTTCAGTGCTTCAACTGAAGCTCCCAGACAATTTCACATGCAAACAATTCATATCAGTCATTTTACACCTGCTTACACCTATTTGCACCTGCAATTATCAGCCTACTGTATTTGATCAAATAAAAGAGGGTAGTCAATTTAAAAGCTGGGTCTCCGATGATGGACAAGGGCGTCGTTGACATGAACAAATAAAGGCCAGCCCTAAAAACAGGCCAGGAAAAACAAGGGTGGATAAACTCCCGGTGCCTGTTGTAATGTGCATGCCGGTTTAGCATAAAAAGTAGTTAGTCTATGTGTATAGCCCTCTAGCCAACCATCACAGAGAGGGGAGGGGGTAGGGGGAGACACAAAATCGTTTAAATATGGGGATAAGAGCGCATATTTTAATAATGATGATGACGGTGACACTACATGAGTATGGGTAACCAGGGTAACTTGGCTAATACGACGAGTATACATCCATGAGCATGCTATCTGCATGCTTCAGCTAAGTGGCGCATTGCCAAAACGTTCTGGGTGGAACTCTGGGTGCTAGAATTATTGTTCTGCACATCGGAGTAAGTGGATTACTGGTAATGCAGTGAGAAAAATTTAACAAGAGCAAATGGAATTAGAAATAAAGACCTCTCTCTTATATAAGCTTGCTTCCAATAAAGGCCTGATACCCTCTGAAGTTGATGTAAATAAAGAGCCCTATTTGAGGAAATACAGTAAGTGTGCACACTTATATTTTCTTTAGAAAATATACATAGACAGTGTGGAATTAAGGGGTTAAATTAGCAAAAAAAAAAAAGTTAAATTGTAAGCTTGTATAAAGTTAACACACTTACACCTTCTATTTGGTTAACAATCAATCTTAATTGTGGTCAGAATGAATCCTGATATTCCAGATAACAGAGTAGCATCTTCATTTTTGCAGTGCTTGGTTATCTGGTATTCAGTATATGTGCAGAGAGCCCAGTATTTGTATTTGTATCTGTATTTGTTGAGTCAAATAAAACTGGAAAGAGGCTTAAAAATCCTGTTTTTGTTTTTCTTACACTTTTATTTTAGTAAATCAAAATGTTACAATTAAGAGTTCATGAATAAACTACCTTACGGAGGACGTCCCCACACTGTGTCTCGAACTGGAGTATCCCAGATCATAGACGACTGCTCTGACTACTGAGCTAAAACTTTACTCATCACCTCATTGCAGACAGACCTCTACCTATACACCCGTAACACAGAGACAGCACAGTGGGTAATGTGTAGAGAAGAACTTTAAAGGCGATTATCGCTTTGCACTTTTCATTTATTGCCTATTTTTTACAACCTAACTTTGTGGAAAGGAGAAGGGGAACAACAGGTTATGGAGAGTCTCTTGGGAGCACTTTACTTGTGTCAGTAGCTCAGCTTTATCTCTGAGGAACATCCCCAACTCTGGAAGTGATGTCCAAATTAGGAAATGTGCATCATGTAGCAGGTGGATGTGACTCCCCTCGTTGAGACCTGCTGATAGACGTAACAGCAGAGCAGAGGAGAGACACTGAGATAATGATGTAACCGACCTGCACGCTGGTATTTAACGTTTTTTTTTTCTTCCCAAAAACAAATAATTTTTAAAACATTTGTATGAAACAAATATTCATAAAAACCCACTATTTGTGCTTTGCTGAATAATGTCTTTGTATTTGGGCACACCCCCATTGTGTATGTAAGTATTTTACCACTCAGACAGGTGCAGGGGGAAAAAAAATCAAGCTACCATAACCATGGAGTATATAAGTCCTTGTTTTTATGACACAATCTTTACATCAAATCTGCTGTCTTTGTTTCACCTCATCAGAGAACTAGCTGTGGGTGTCACAGTGGAAAAACTTTTCCCCCCATTTACTGAATCTGGAAGCTGATCCTTCCCCTCCCTATTTAGCCATTCTAAATAGGATGTAATAAATCTCCTCTTTTCCCTGAGATATGTACTTAAATGTCCTTGCTGATAAATGTAGGCCTTCATCCATGCCCAAATGCATTCCGTTAGAAAGATGAATAGATGCGAATGGTGGGAAAAGAAGTGGAGGGGGAGCGGGCAATGAATGGGGGAGGGGAGGCAAGAAAAGGCCATTTTCTAATGTAGATGGGTTTGACAGAGTATCTCCTGGCTGGAACAGCTAACGGTGAATGAAATGCATCAAGAGATGTTACATTAACCTGAGATGGGAGGCGGGAATGAGAGAAGGAGGGAGAGAGAAGGAGAAAGAAAAAGAAAGAGAGAAATCCATTTCAATGTCATTTGTCTTGTCTTGTCTTCATGTGGCACCCTGGCTTGGTTTCTCTTATTCTGTCAGCCAAGCTCACTCTCACCTTTTCCCCCTTTTTCTCTCGTCTCTTTCTCCATCTCTCGCTCTCCTGATTCTACTCCTCTTACAGCCTCTCCTCTTTTCTACACCTACTCTTACCTCTGTAATGGTCCCCACTCAAACATCGTGTTCTATGCTTTTCTTCCTATTTCCATCTCTTCCTCTCCTCTCCTCTCCTCTATTTCCTCCTCTCCTCCTCTCGCTTCTGGGCCATGTATGCATAATATGATCCAATATATTAGAGACATTAAAACACAGGGCTCTTCTGTAAGACAGGACCTCAGAGTTTGGGTAAAAATGCAGGAGTCAACTTAACCCTTGTGATTTCTTGACACTGGCTTTACTTTGTCATTGTTTTGAGTACCACCAAGTTCATTGCTGTTTTCTAAATTCAGATATTTCCAAAATCAACCAACCACCCTTGTTGAAATGTCTTAATAACTTCTTTGGTACTTCTGTCTTTGCCACAAACTGAAAAAAACAGAGACACACATATATCATATGACCACATTAAAAAAAAAAAAAAAAAAAAAAACACCAATCAACACCACCGTCAACACCAATCACAGATAGATTCATTGCATTAACACTGCTGGGGTCAGGAGCCATAATATGTAATGGACATCTGAAACATGTCATCAGTTCAAAATCTGGTTTATAAAGATTCTTATTAAATGAGGAAAATTTGTGAATTGTCAAGATGATCAAACAATGTTCCAGGTTCTCCAGGAATCCAAACACAACATTAGGTATAAGGTTCTTATTTTTATAAGGTTCAGTTTTTATGCTTTTATGGTGCATATGGATGAACATATTTGTAATTAATCAAATTAACACAAAGTAATTGCCATACAGACAACATGCAGCCTTTAGGGCCCCTGACAGTCCGGGCCCCCAGGCAGCTGGCCAGATAGAAATTCAACTTTGTCACCAGTACATTATTTATTTTTCAACTGAATAATGTCCCACTCAGTAACATCACAATGAATGGCATTTAAAAATGTAGTGAAGGGTTTGGAGGCAAACTTAATTGGAATTTGTAATTGCTTCTTTAGCTAGATCCATTTCCTCTTGTCTGTCTTTTTTAGGGGAGTTGCTACTGTAGGTTTTGTTTTATGGTTTTAATGTTTGCTTGTATGTCGTCTGAAACATTGTATTGCTGCTATCTTGGTCAGGGATTCCTCCAAAAAGAGATAATGTAATCTCAATGGGACTCACCTGGTTAAATAAAGGTGTTTTTTGTTGTTGTTGTTTGTCGTTGAGACCAAAAATGTTTGCATGTCAAGGGTTTATGGTAAAGTACGAATATCATCTTATTATCAGATTATCTGAACTGTCAAATATTGACATGGTAAAATACAGTATCAGTCAGGCTCTAATTGTATATTACTAATCTACACTACGTTTTTCACTTCATCTGTCATGTCAAGGAATTGCTCATTAATTTTCTGATCATGACCACATTTTTTCAATATGTCAAGCAGCAAATGTAAAAAAAAAAAAAAAAGGATTTGATATGGAAAGTTGCAGATTATTAATATATGTCAAGTCAGATTAAAATTCCATAAAGAACAAAGAATTTCTCAGCCTGTAGAGTTCCAGAAGAATGTATACAAATATATAATATATATTTTCAAAAAAAGAGACAAACACCAGCACCTTCCCCGAAACATGTCCGCTCGCCACCACAACACACACACACTCACCATGCTTGTTGTTGTGTTGTTGCCTCAGAGATGGCAGCAGCTGTCAGTGTGTTAGCGTGTGAGATAAAACCAGGAGGCTCAGTGATACAGCAGGGATCTGAAGTGCCAATTAATTAGGATGAAGGAAAAGAGTGTGTGAGCACGTTGCAAAGCCACAGCATCAGCACAGATGTGGAGAGCAACATTTCTTAAAAAGTGTGGGCTGGGACCAAAAAGGCCATATTGTGTAGAAATGCAAGTATTTCAGTAACGATCCTTCATTCCAGGGTGAAAGACTGCGTTTGTCATTTGTGTCTCTGACTGAAATCTTTGTAAAAAAAACCCAAAGTGAAAGTCAGATTATTCAAGAGTCTTTTTATCTTTGCACGTCCTTGTCTTTAAATGTTTTCATCAGATCTGGCTTCATAGTGTTTGATGATTTAACAAATCATCAAAGTGTTTGATGATTTGCTTAATGAGCACAGTTTTACCTGCACCAGCCACATTAGTAACAGTAATTACACTAATGCTTATCATCATAAACATTGTGGCAAAATAGAACATAAATGTCTTAGTTTACATTTGTAGTCATTTGGAACAATTGTTCAGCTCAGTATCAAAGTTCTTCTGCATTTTAATGCAGCAGAAATATACGGCATTAAACTGTTCTAACCAGTACAGCCTGCCTCCAAGGCTTTAACAATGTATTTGCCAAACTTATCTGAAAAATACCTGCGAGGATGGGAGTAAGACTTGAGTTGAAAAGTAGACTATTTGTGTTTCACTTGCTCATTTATGCAGAACAAATCCAGTGAGAG
Source organism: Thunnus maccoyii (assembly GCF_910596095.1). Classification (NCBI taxonomy): domain Eukaryota; kingdom Metazoa; phylum Chordata; class Actinopteri; order Scombriformes; family Scombridae; genus Thunnus; species Thunnus maccoyii. The sequence goes on along the minus strand of NC_056553.1, from coordinate 25,541,356 downwards.
AGAGTTGGTCAAAAATACCTAAAATACAGAAACGAATGTTTTAAATGACATCACCATGGTCTTTTTCCTTTGTCTACATTTGTATTTTGCTTAAACCTCACAGTTTTTGCATCCATGTAGTTTGACATCGGTATCATATAGGCAGAGTATAAACACCTCATGAGTGCATGCTTCTTGCTCAGTTTTCTTTATGGTGCTGATTGTACCAGTTGTAATGGATCTGATGATTGGATTGGTCATACAGTTACAAATCACTCTTACAAAAATGATTCATATGAAGTCCTATGGTTAAGGTTTTGTTAGGGTAAGAACAAAAATGACTTGATTAAAGGGGACATGTTATGGTTTTTGTGATTGTATGTTATTTATATCCTGTTATGATGTCAGATATCTATGTTAAACATGTTCAGCGTTCCAAAACTTGAGGTGAACGTATGTAGAAATGTTCCCTGCAAGTCAAAAGTCAGGGCTTCAGCCTGCTCTGAACGCTTCGTTTGTGATGTTTTTTTTCTACCTTGCTGACCAGTTGACCCATAAATAGCCGTCTGTTCTGTAGCCTTGGTTGCTAAGGTTGTTGCTAAGGTTTTTCCATGTGTTGTTAGCATTGTCCACTCTCATATATTTCAGATTGGATTTCAGCTTGAACATGTACAGATGGATTTGAGAAGTTGACTTTTTTGATTAAAGAATGAGAAAAAGCCTCCTGACATAGCCTGCAAAGAAGTCATAAGTTGGAAGCTAGCCAATTAGAACAGAGTGGGCTCATCAGGAGGGGCGGGCTTAAAGAAACAGGAGCTAAAACCGCCTGCAACTGAGGGGTTGTCAGTAAAAGTTAAATAAAGAGTTTTTTTAACTGTAACTCATGCAAAAAAAATATTCCAGTAGGGCCCCAGATTAAAAATATAGACCTGGCAATGTGCAGAATATGTCCTCTTTAAAGTATGGGAACAATCATTTTCATAGTTTGAATCAAAACAAAACAAGACAAGTTTCACCAAGATCCTCTGTGATTATGTAAGTTGCTATATGAGATTCACTAAACATTTCTTCATTTTGGAGGTATTTATTATTATGAAGAACAATGAAAATCATTGTATTTACAAGACATAAATTGTTAATCGTAGCTGAGTGTGAAATGGTGAGGAGGTGTATTCATTTATTATTAACGTTTTCATCACTTTCATCAAGACCAACACAAGCTATAGTGTTCAGACTATCAATCCACACAATCATGCAATGTGTACTGGTATGTATTTCAAATCTTATTTTCGTCCCCCACCACTTAGATTTACTCATTAAATCTCATTAAACAGTGTCTACTGATTGTTCTTACCAAGATGAGAGAAGGTCTGAGAGTTGATATAAAATGTTAACAAGTTCATCTCTGTCTCTTTCAGTTGTTATTATGTCACTTTACAAGACGGGATTGGGAGCCGTATGCTGCCAAAGCTGACAAAAGAGCTGCCACCTCCCCTGCATGATTGCTGCAAAACACAAATCCTCTTTTGGATTTACAGGTGACACTATGTAATTGTAATATTATCTAAGGATAAAAAAAATACAAGACAGTGCTCATTTTAGTAAAGATGCAAATATAACATTTTATGTCATTAAGTATCAGGTCTCTGTTAGGGATAGGTGTGTGTAGTAGTAACTGGACATGTACCTGATCTTTTTTCCTCTAGGATCTATGGACTGTGAGCACACACATGTGAAAAAAATAACCAAGATGGCATTTTAAAATATTATATTGGCCTGAATATGAGACTTTTTTTTTTTCCCTGGAAATGACATCCTACATTCGAGGACTGGACACAACATCAGATATCCTGTCTTTTGAAATGGTAAGAGTGTCTGTTACAGAGTGTGTTGCATTATGGGTTTGTAGCATTATTGTTGCTCAGTGAGTTACTTCCTTCAAGTCCGTCTATAGTGTGTTTTTTAAGGTCAGTCGGCCCCAGAAGTCATCAGGAAATCCAGTTCAACCTGCCAGTGTTTCTGACGGCTCATGTGACGTGTTTTTTTTCTCTTGACGTCCACCACGGAAACACAGCGAGGACTGAATCATCTGTCAAGCAGCCAAAAACTGCGGGCAGATGAGGAGGAACTCAAAAAGAAATCTGAAAATGTCAGAGAAAATCATTTTTGGGAGTGTGAGTATGTGACTGATAGACAAGATACACAAATGTGGGATTTATGTTCTGCTTTATTGGAAGTATTTCATGTATTACTTTTATGTGGTTTTATCAGGGTCATCTAATAATCAGGCCGATGGTAGATATGGTACATTTCTTCTCTGTGTGATTCCTCAATCTGGAATAGAACACATAACAATGACTGATCTGTTTAAACATGTGATCATTTATTTCTATCTATCCATCTCTAGCAGTTTGTCTAAAAGGTGATTATAAGGAGGGTTAGTACATTAATAATACAGCATTATTATTACCTTATTATTACCTTTGTTAGTGTCTTTTTTTGGTATTATCATTATTATGGAAACCATGATGATAAATTTCACTATCTAGATGTACTTAAATGTATATTAATGCAGAAAACAGAAATCATGTCTTCCTCTTGTTGTCCTCTGAGTAATCAGTCTCATGTGGTGCAGACATAACCAATATCCCCTCACCCCAACACACACACACACACACACACACACACACACACTCTCCTCCCTTGGTTCAGAGCAGTATACTGTAGCTTGGAGCGGTGCAGCAGCTTCCTCGGAGCAGCAGCCCAGTTCACAGTCAGGTTAATTGTGGGTGGTGAAGCGCTGGGTGGTGCAAAGCTAAGAGAGGAGTTTATTTGCAGATTAAATTACTAGTTGGAAAGCAGCAGTGGGGGGACAGAGTGGAGGGCGGGGGCACACACACACTGCTCTGGCCTTGTGCATTGATGGTGTAATGGGCCAAGCAGACTTACAAAACAAGATCAAATATTTTTAATAGAGGCACCCAGTGAGGTTCATCTGACATCTATGACAAACAGTCAGGGATTTTCCTTAAAGGTGCACTCCATTTTTACACAGCGAGATGAGTTTACTAGTCATAGCGAGTACTTCTCTGTTGTATAATTACTGAGGCTCTGGAGGAGCTTTGTCAAGTCTGACAAAACAACCCCCCTGATGATGTCATTGTGATGTCATCAGCTTTATCTCACCAGGCTTGGACACTACATATTTCTAACAGGAAGACTTAGTTACAAACTTAGATGTGTGGAGTTTGAAAGATAGAAAAAAGGCAGAGGAAGTTAAATGAAAAATGCTGTGTTTTTGGAGCTTGACCCATACTAGAGACTAAATGTCAGAATATCTCAGCCTCTGCTGCTTTGATTTGGACTATTCTTTTTTTTAAAGAATACTTTAATATTATGTGAAATACACATCATCACTTTTTTGTCCCAGAGTGACATGAGATGATCCTGATGGCCATACTTGGTTGTAAGGGACTGCAGATGAAAATTAGCTTAAGCTAACTCTGGTGCAGTAAATCAAATGTTTACATTCAAGTTTAACACTGTACATGGTCCCAACAATACAACAATACTGTAGCTTGATAAATAAGAGTTTATATTTATTTGTCAGGTTGCCAGTGAGCACAGGTTTTAGTTTTGGTCTCTGTACCAAACCTGATAACCTCACTGTAATGACAAGAATCTGGGATGCTGCACACAGTCACTGCACCCGGCACAACTCCCCCTAAAACAAACTAAACACATTACATTTCAGTTTGTGCACAGATTAAACAAACAAGATACAATATGTTAATCGGTGAGCTTTAAAGGTGTTTAGAGGTGTGTTTAGTTGTGTTTTTGAACTTTGGATAGAGCCAGGCTAGCTGTTCCCACCCTGCTTCCAGTCTTGCTAAGCTAGGCTAACCACTTCCTGACTCCAGCTCTGTACTGAACACACAAATGAGATTTGCGTCAGAAAGAAAATTCACTATTTCAAAAGTCAACTTCTGAAGGCAAAACCAATGAAAGCAGTTATTATTGAGGAAATATTATTATTAAATTATTATGAATGTTTTCTATTTTCAGGTTCCCATTGTATTGATATTATTGATATATGATATCGATATTGATCGTTAGATGCATTGCTCATCTCATTTTATGTATGTATTTGATCAGTAATTAAAATGTATAATCATCTTTGACAGTTTAATTGATTTTTTGATTGGCTGTTGCAGCCTGAGTACAGAGATGTTGTTCTATATTGTGAGATCAATGTCTGATGAATGTTACTTTCTCAATAAATGTAATGCTGGCAGCTTGCTGGAGTTCACTTTCTTTCACATGACTTCATTTTGAAGCATAAGGCCTGGTTTAACCTATGAGAGCTCTCCAAGGCAAACAATGTACAAGTGAGCCCCTATTCACCCCTTACACTCTGTGCACAGTTTTTCTATGCTGCAGTATGACTTTGCCCTGGTTAGCTGTGTAGGTAATTCAGTTAAAGACATTCATTTTGGAATATGTGACATAAGCATAAGGTCTTTAAACTAGATTTTGACACAGGGAACCTCTTCAAGACAGTTCCTGAGATTAGGTATTAAAGCAGGATCTACCTTAAGGCTCTTATAATTTCAGTCAATATTACCAGAGACATTTTTGATTACATTAGCACAAACTAGTTAACACACAGTAAGCCTGGAGCATTCAGGGGCCCCTGCAGTTCTGGGGCCCTGCGGCAGTTATCCATTTGCCACTTGCTGGCATTCTTCTATATTTTTCTTAATGCCAATAAATCCCCTGAAAAGACTAAAACCAACAATGTGTTAGTTCATCTCTCAGTAGCCTACTTCTTCACTTCTCTACCTTGTCTGTGGCACTCAGCCCCAAGCCCATCGGGTCCTACTGTACATCTCTAAAAAAATATACCTCACAAATATAGAGTTTCATCTTTAAAAGAGGCTCAGCTGTAGTTTTTAACAAATGTTACTCAAACAGGAGGAAATAGTACATTTTTGGGGACTATTTTGGATGAATCTACATTTGGTGCTCTGGTGAGTATTTCTGGCAGCAGGAAGGTGTGTGTGTGGGGGATTGAGTCAAAATAAACGGCAGTGTGTGTGTGTTCATGTCAATGAAGGAAAGAAACATGTCACCCAGTGCAACAGTGTGGCTCACTGATGTATTTTAATAGTTTTTGGACAACAATGGAGTTCTGCGGCACTGAGGAATAAGATATATCAGGCTTTGATACACACATACATAGCTACTTGTTAGTAGATCAGTCCATTGTTGGTTTTGGGTCATTTTATATAATAAAGTATAGAATTTTAGCAGACTTATCATCTAATGGTTGCATTGTGTTATTACAGGATAGCTCACCGTCACAGTTGGATCAAACTTTCTCCGTTTCTCTCTCTCTCTCCGTCTGTCTCCTTCATCTCCATTTTACTGCTCTTGAAAAAACAGAAGCTTGACCTTTTCAAAATGACAGGGAGCCAGTCTATAAAACAAGCAGCAGAAGCAGTGACTTTCATCTAAACAGGCCCACTCCAGCGCCGCACACTTCTCTCTCTCCATTAGGTGTTCCAGTTAAATTTACACGTGGGCTCACTGACACGAACACACACACACGAACACACACACACACACACACACACACACACACACACACACACGGAGCGCCGCACAGCTGCTGTCGGCAGGTCGAGGTGGGCGAGACGCTCGGTCCAATCATAAGTGAATCAGTGTATTTTCTGTCCCTTGACTGCCGGTGACAGATTGAACCATTATGTCTAGATGAATACTGTCTGCTTTTCTTCTGTTTCTTCCTTCGCTTTTTCCCCCCAACTTTTATCTATTCCGCTCTGCTTTGTTTCGGTTTCTACCGGAGTGTGAATTCATTTCAAGCTCACTGCTGCAGGGCTGAATTTTATTGTGTTCTCAAGCTCTGTTCACATGGGAGTGATAGAACTTGAGGACATCCACTGATTTGTAAAAAACAGCAACACTTCCTGATTTCAATCCTGGAATCTGAATCTGCCATGTTTATTTGGAACGTGTACAGTAAAAACCTCAGTGTAAACCACCTCAGGCATTTTTGGTAAACTCTTTTTCTTCTTTATTTCTTTCTTCTTTTCCTCATTTTATGAGGATTGGAGTCTCTGTGGGAATCTACAGAGGAAGGAAAACAAATGCTAGAATTGCAACCTGTTTAAATACTTGCACTAAATCAGAAACTTGAACGTCTTATCATTTACAATATACTGTACATGTTTTCCAAGCCTCAACATACAGATCTATATAATTCACTCCTATTCAACAAGACAGTCATCAAACATCTCAAAAGCAAGGGTCAATTTTCAGTAAGATATAGTATCTTAACTATTTTAAAGTCCAACTGAAACTAAATTGTGCTTGTTGTCTCCTACAGCATATATCTGCTCGGTAAACAACTTGATCTGTTGTCTCCTTTGAGAAAAAGAAAAAACTGAAATTGCTTAGTCATTGCTCTTCAATACCACTGCTAACAACACAATGCCCATGACATGTAGCTACAGTGCAAGTTTGTGCACTCTGTCTCCTTTCTGTACTGTGTAACACTGACACTGTGGCCGCCTGCCAGCTGCGGTCAGTCAAACACAGACACCACCGCGCCCTTCCTGCTGGCTGAGACAAACACACTTTTTCATTTCTTTCATTCAAAGACATATTTTCTTCCTTTTAATAATACAAAACTATTAAAGGACAAGTTCACAATTTTTCAAGTCTGTCTTAAAAAAAACAGCCAGGTGTCCGTATGAGCAGTGAAAGAGCTTTTCCTGACTGTAATCATTCCTCCTGTTCATACTGGCTATTAAAAGATCCCTTTCAAATGTGCTTTCAATGTAAGTGATGGAGGACAAAATCCACAGTGTTTCCACACAGTCATTTTGTGTGAAAATGCATTTAAAAGTAGATCTGAAGCTTATATTCAGCTTCAGCAGTCTGAGTTAGTCATATCAAATGGATATCTGACACATTTACAGTCTTTTTAGCATCAAATTCCCTCTTTGTGTTTCCTCGGACAGTGTTTCCCTGTTGAGCTGTGGTGGAAGTATAGTAACAAGAAGAGGAACTTTGACACTAAAAAGACTGTAACATTGAAAGATATCTACTTGATTTGACTCATTTGGAAGACTGAAGCTTCATATTAGCTTCAGATAAACTTTTAAATACATTTTTGCACAGTAGGAGGGCTGCGGATTTTGTCCCCCATCACTTCCATTGTAAGTTCATTATGAAGGGATCCTCTAATGGTCAGTATGAACAGGAGGAATGATTACAGTGATATTAAGACAGACTTGAAAAATTGTGAACTTGTCCTTTAAATGGACTAAAACTACATTTATATAGCGCCTTTCTAGTCTTCCGACCACTCAAAGCACTTTTACACTACAAGCCATATTTACCCATTCACACACACATTCATACACTGATGGCAGGCTGCCATGCAAGTTGCCAACCTGCGCATCAGTAGGATCTAATCATTCACACATACATTCACACACCAATGGCACAGTCATCGGGAGCAGTTCGGGGTTCAGTATCTTGCCCAAGGACACTTTGACATGCGGACAGGAGGAGTCGGGAATCGAACTACCGATCTTTCGATTAGCGGACGACCGCTACCTCCTGAGCCACAGCCGCCCCTTTAACTATATATTAAAAAACAAACAAACAACATGTTGACATTATTTTAGACTGCAGAAGAGGGATGATTGAATGTGATTTCAGTTGGACTTTTATTTTTCTCATTTGGTTAAAATTTAAAAGACTGATTTTATTTGCATGATCAGACAACATGTGCAGTGACATACAGGCTGGCATACTCCTAAGACTGTGCTGAAAAGACTTGAGTGCAATAAAGAATAATAAGAAGTAAATGAAAAAGTAAGAGTGTATCACAAAATGTGAAAATTTACAAATGTTTATAAAGTGAACTATACACGTATATAATATAATAGTGTATCTTACTGTCAATATCTTATGTGCATTGATTTTTTTTTTTTTATCCCTGCGGACCCTGTTTCTATGTAAGCGATACCCCTAAAGACAATATTATTAGTCCATATTATATCTGGCCAGAGCTTTGAGAAGCCTTTTAGTTTGCATATACATGCCAGCAAACAAGTGATTTCAGTTTATTATATTGCACTTGTGCAAATCCCTTTTAAATGAGGTTGTTGGGTAGTTCATTAATTATATGAGCGCTCTTTATAACACTAGTCCCAGGACTGAGGTGTGTTTGGAGCTTTGTTAATGGACCAGGAGTACACTCACCCAGAACAAATAAAATACTAAAACCTGAAGAAATTACGTTCCACAAATAACTTTGTTTTGCTGCTAATCATCTGAAAACTGATTATACTCTGCTACATTTTTTTACAGCTGTGTTGTCTGGAGCTGAGTGACTCTGCAGTAGGTTACTGAAGATTTTACTGAGCTTACAAACACAGCCGGATGAAGTCCACTCTGTGAACCGTGAAGAAACATTACTGACTGCTCTTTAAGGATCTGTGTTCAATGATACATTTTATTTCTTAAATTTTAGAGGGACTTCAGTCTCATGTCTGTCTCATGCAGCCTAACTTAGCATAAAGACTGGAAGCAGTGGGAACAACTAGCCTGGCTCTGTCCAAAGTTCAAAAATATACCTACCAACACCTCTAAAGCTCACTGTTTCACACATCACATCTCATTACACAAGCTACCCCCTGGCATTAGCAAAGTTAGTGAGGCTACCAAAAACCAGCCTGCAGATGCCTTTGGCTGTCTCCATAAACACATGACCCTCATCTCACACATTGTAGGGGTTCCTTGGGAAAATTCACTAGCCCTCCCTACCGAATTTGAATACTGAGATCCGATCACATCGTAGAGGGACAAACTTACGCACATGCATTGTTTTTTTTTTTTTACAGATTTATAAAGCTGTGTGTATGCATAGAAATATTTTATAAAGCTTAATTCCACTCCTACAGTTAGCCATAATCAGCTGTTTGTACAGTATATCACTAATTCTGCCTGCTCCACCAGTCTTTAGACCTGTGAATGAAAAGACAGGTGTTGTGTGTGTGTCCGTTATGCACGGCTGTGGCTATTTATAGTCTATATCATTAATTCATCATATGGAAGTGTAAACCATCATTAGCAGTGATATCTCAATCAGCATTAATAAACATCAGAAAGCTAATCAGAGATTTAGTTAACAGTGCTGTCATCAAAACAGACTTCACCAGAAAGGATCAGTGAAGATGAGGAACTAAGCAAACAATATTTTTTATTATTTCAATTCTGTCTCAAATCATTTTTTGGATCGTTCTAGAAAAGCATGTGGATTCTGGTCTGAAGTAGGCCTTTGGATGAGATACACACATACTCAATGCACATTTTTATAAATACCTGTTTGTGTATGGGACAGAGTGTATGCATAATACATGTAGCCCTAGGAGTGAATACAAAGGCCTGTGATCAGTTGTCATTATCCATATACAGATCACATGTAATAACCAGATGGAGACGCAGTCGTACTGTAGTAGACCTGTGACTAGAATGTATTTTATTAACCATGGCTTTTGCGGTTATATATATATATATATATATATCTGTGTGTGTGTGTGTGTGTGTGTGTGTGTGTGTGTGTGTGTGTATATCTTTCATGTATGCTTAAACAAACACATACTGGTAGCAATAGACTGCGTAATATTCATCACTTCTACAGTACAGTCAACTCTCTAAGTCAATGCATCTTTAAAAAGTTTTAAAAATGTGTTGTGTGTCTTTTCCACTCTAAAACAAAACCTACATTATTCAAACAAAGGTTTCTGAAGCATTCAGTCAGAACTAACGAGCATGATAAGCAAGCCAACAGATAATGCCTGCAGCCGATCATAAGAACATTTAAAGGTGGATTTTTGCCCTCGGTGCCACCTCCTCCCTACTGTCAGTTGATTAAGGGATGCCCTTTGCAGAAACCTAAAGAGGGTGTATATATAGTCCCACACCTCATATTGCAGCCTCCCACACCTCAGGAACTCCTCTCTCTGATTCACACTGATTAGATTAGACAACCTATCCCTGAGTGATCCTTTAATTCCCTCACACCCAAAGACAACAGCAGCGACGTGCACTGAAAAGGTCAAAAGACTCAAGGCCTTATGATACGTAAAACCTCCTAAGCTTTAATATCCTCATTCTCCCAACTAATGAAAATACAGAAAATACAGCCTGCATATGGGGAACAATGAGCAACAGACGGTATTTAAATCCATGTTTGTTCTCTGTCAAGAAACTACCTTTTAGCAATTCTGAATCTTAACATACTGACACTGTGACATCTGTCTTCCATTTACACTTTGCAGTATAATCACTGGAACATATTGGACAATCTGGTCACATGGGCTGGAGGGGCACAGAGGAAGAAGGGAGGAGATTTTTATTTGTTGCGTGCATGTCATTTATTACAGATGCCCAAATCTACCTTCAAAATTCTGTCATAATGATGACCAATACATATATTGAATCATTTTTCAAGTCTCCCTCCACTGAGAAATGTATTTTTCTTCTTGTTCCTTCAGTTGGATGTCGCTCTCTGTGCAGAATGATGTATGTGCAGAGTTTGTTTTCACATTCATCTGCTGAAGGAGGAAAGTTTCTCTGTGCATGATTTGTGACATCACAAATAGTTTGGAGCCAATCGTGGTCCAATATGCAACTTACGCTAGTGTGATGTAGAGACTTGAAACCTCCGGTGCACATATACTGAGAATGGACTTTACAGCAAAAGAGGAAACATCTTGTGTTCAACTTTTGAAATTGACAATATTTACATATTCATAGATTCTGGATTTTTCAATGAGGATGAAGGAAAAGATGGATTTTAAGGTTTTTTATGAGGTAATTATACTTTTAGTGAGGAAAAGACATATTAGAAACATATTATTATTCCAAGCAGAGTATTTTTACATATCTTACAACATATCTGGAGGGGATCTTTAAATAAACCCTGTAAGGATTGTTTGAGTGGTGGAGAAAGGACATGTAGAGGCAGGAGTAATCTTCACCAAATTATTTTACCTAAGCGAGGCCCATGGCTAGAGGCAGCTAGCACATGCTGCTTGCAGAAGGTCTGTCCCTCCCTTTTATACAGGGAGCCCCTCCTCTCCAGACAAACCAACGTTAGATGACAATCAATTGAGTAAACTAAATAACCTTTTCTAATCAAAACAAGATAGACATACATATTATTCAAAGTGTCCTAACATAGGAAACATTGACACACATATTGTTAGACTAATCACCAAACAATGAATAATCCACCTTTGTACTCCAACCCATCTGGTACAGTCTAGATTCCCCCAGTTTCCCCCTTTGGAGCTCCCACTTTCTGTTCGGCAGTTTGGTTATGAAGTGGGAACAGGTTAGCACTGTGACAACCCCACTGCTCACAAACCTACTGTAGACTCCTGAATCTCAGAGGAGTTTGAAGGCAAACTCTACAGGCAGAACACTGACTCTGGGCTGATGTTCACTGTCAGATACTGAATTGAAACTGCTGGCTGACACTTATTTTGTGACCTTCTAGTTCATGTGTGTACAAATCATGTATGCAATGATATATTGTGTTCAATGTAAAAATTATATCGTATATGTTAAAAAACAGGGAACTATTCAGGAGACTGTGCATGCAGACTGTGCATGTATATTAGTCAACAGAGGTTATATAATAATAAACGATGAATGTTACAGCCTGAAATGAAAATGAAAATAAGGAGCAGTGTGGAGATCAGAACCAATCCAGCTGTTTTTATTTTGCTTATATTGGTATCTGCTGTAAAGTCAGGTGTTTGCTCCAGGAATGGCAGGTGTCAAAAAATGCACATTTGCAACATGTTAACAACAAAAACGAAAGAAGCAGCACAGTTTGCCAATATATTTCTGTGTGTTAGTGTACAGATGTGAGAACTGCACAGGCTCAGCGTACACATTTGTTAGTTCGTCAGCCTGTCTTTTTAATTAGCCTGGCGTTTATCACAGCCCTGTGATTGCTTTTGTAATGATGTCACTGGTGCATAATGAGTAAGGAGGCGTCACGCTGTGAACATGACAGGCGCTCCGCTTCTCTCTCCCCGGACAGATTTGACGGGCAGATGATGGAGGGAGGGAGAGAAGGAGGGGAAAGGAGGAAAGAAAACTTCTTCTTCATCATCTTTCAGCTGCTCCTGTTAGGGGTCGCCACAGCGGATCATCCGCTTCCATCCTCTTCCTGTCTGCATCTTTCTCTACCTGCATGTCTTCCCTCACTATATCCATAAACCTCCTCTTTGGCGTTCTTCTTTTCCTATTGCCTGCCAGCTCCATCTTCATATTCTCTCAGTATAACCAGCATCTCTTCTCTGCACATGTCCAAACCATCTTAATCTCACCTCTCTCCAAACCGTCCAACCTGAGCTGTCACTCTAATATACTCATTCCTAATTCTGTCCATCAGCTCCACTCCCAATGAAAATCTAAGCATCTTTAATTCTGCCACCTCCAAACCATACAACATACTGTATCTGGTCTCACTACCCTCTTGTAAACCTTCCCTTTCACTCTTGTTGGTACCCTTCTGTTGCAGATCACCCCTGACACTCTTCTCCACCCACTCCACCCTGCCTGCACTCTCTTCTCCACCTCTCTTCCACCCTCCCCGTTACTTTGAACAGTTAACCCACAGCAGGCTCTCCTAAACCTGCTCTCTACTCTCACTACAGATCAAAATGTCATCCGCGAACATCATAGTCCATGGAGACTCTTGCCAAATTTTGTCTGTCAACATGTCCATCACCGTTGCAAACAAGAAAGGCTTCAGAGCCGATGCTTGATGTAATCCCACCTCCATCACTCCAACTGCACACCTCACCACTGTCACACTGCCCTCATACATATCCTGCACCATTCTTACATACTTCTCTACCACTCCCAACTTCCTCATACAATACCCAACCTCCTCTCTCAGCACCCTGTCATATGCTTTCTCTAGATCCACAAAGACACAATGCAACTCCTTCTGACCTTCTCTATACTTCTCCATCAACAATCTCAAAGCAAACATCACATCTGTAGTGCTCTTTCCTGGCATGAAACCATACTGCTGCTCACTAATCATCATCTCTCGCCTTAACCTACAGTAGCTTCCACTACCCTTTCCCATAACTCCATGCTGTGGTTGATCAACTGTATATCTCTGTAGTTACTACAGCTCTGCACATCACCCTTATTCTTGAAAATCAGTACCAGTCCACTTTTTTTCCCACTCCTCAGGCGTCCTCTCACTCTCCAAGATTGTGTTAACAATCTAGTTAAGGACTCCACTGCCATCTCTCCTAAACATATCCATGCCTCCACAGGTATGTCATCTGTCATTCAACCACCTTTCCACTCTTCATCCTCTTCATAGCTGCCCTCACTTCCTCCTAGCTAATCCACATCATCCAACCTTCTCTCTCTCTCTCATTTTCTGTATTCATCTGCCCCTCAAAATATTCCTTCCACCTTTTCAACGCAATTCCCTTGCTAGTCAGCACATTTCCATCTCTATCCTTCATCACCCTAACCTGCTGTACATCCCTCCCAGCTCAGTCCCTCTGTCTAGCCAATCAGTACAAGTCCTCTTCTCCTTCCTTAGTTTCCAACCTCTCATACAACTTGCCATGCGCCTTTTCCTTAGCCATCACCACCTCTCTCTTCACCTTATGCCACATCTCCTTGTACTCCTGTCTACTTTCTTCATCTTTCTGGCTATCCCAATTCTTCTTTGCCAACCTCTTCCTCTGTATGCTTTCCTTTACTTCCTCATCCCATCACCAAGTCTCCTTGTCTTCCACCACTTCTGCAGTAGTTACCCAGCCATCTGGCAACTCTTCACTACGCTACCACCCAGCATCGTAACTCGTAACTCCTCACTGAACTCCACACAACAGTCGTCCTTCTTCAACTTCCACCACTCGATCATTGGCTCTGCCTTCACTTTATTCCTCTTCTTGGTATCCAAAGTCATCCTACAGACCACCATCCTATACTGCCCTAGCCACGTTCTCCCCTGCCCTACCTTGCAGTATCCAATCTTTTTCAGATTGCACCTCCTGCCTAGGACATAGTCCACCTATGTGCACCTTCCTCCACTCTTATATGTCACCCTGTGCTCCTCCCTCTTCTTGAAATATGTATTCACCACAGCCATTTCCATCCTTTTTACAAAATCAACCACTATCTGTCCTTCCACATTCCCCTCCTTGACATCATATCTGCCCATCACCTCCTCATCACCTCTGGTTCCCTCATCAACATGCCCATCGAAGTCCGCTCCAATCACCACTCTCTCCTCCTCGGGTACACTCTCCACCACTTCATCCAATTCACTCCAGAATTATTCCTTCACTTCCATCTCACACCCAACTTGCGGCGCATATGCACTGACAACATCCATCATCACACCTTCAATTTCCAGCTTCATACTCATCTTTCTGTCCGCCACTCATTTCACCTCTAACAACCTCTCTACTCCTCCTCCAATGCTCCTGGCCTTACTCCCCTTCCACCTGGTCTCTTGCTCACACAGTATATCTACCTTCCTTCTCTCCGTCATATCAGCCAACTCTCTCCCTTTACCAGTCATAGTGCCCACATTCAGAGTTCTGACTCTCACCTCTACACTCCTACCCTTCCTTCTCTCCCGCTGCCTCCTGCCATGCCTTCCCCCTCTTCTTCTCCTTCACCCAACAGTAGCATAGTTTCCACCGGCACCCTGCTGGTCAACATACCGGTGGCAGCCATTGGTAACCTGGGCCTCGGCCGATCCGGTATGAAAATCTGATTTATGATCCACATGTTTGATTTGACATAGGTTTTATGTCAAATGACGCAGCCCTCCCCATTTATCTGGGCTCGGGACTAAGGACTAAGAATGCACTGGCTCGTGCATCCCCAGTGGCTGGGTTGGAAGGAAGGAAAGAAAACACCAGCAGGAAAAAAATGTAAATAGAACAGAGGGGCATTATTATAAATGCCAGGGGGCCTGCAGTCACCAACATTCAGCTGTCACAAGTTGAAATGTTTTGGGAACAACGTCTCTGTTCATCTCCTCTCGCAGTGCTGTTGTCTGGCACTGGAACAGCTTTTTGTCTGTTCGGAGCGCGTGGCTAACCTTGTCGAGGTGCTCATTAATAACACTGCTGTGTGGAAACGGAACCTCGTTCACGTTCCAGGAATTAGGTGCAACAATGCTTGTTGATACGCTGCCAGGAAATTATACAAAGGTTCCTCAGCATTTTAATGACAAGGTCTATATCCTACCTCGCATGATCGCACAAGCGAAATGCACACAAGGTGCAGCCACTGAAACAGAGCCTGAAAGCGACACCTTCACAGACACTGTGTGTGTGCTGAGCTGTGTGTGTGTGTGTGTCTATGTGTGTGTGTGTGTGTGTGTCAACATGGTGCTGGCTGCTGCAATTAATGAATCAGAGAGTCAGAGTTTGACTCAGGGCTGATAGAGTACCCTCTAAGGAAACTAGTTATAGACTGTTCCAGAGGCGCCATGCATCTAATTTTTTTGAAGGCCCATAGATTTAAAACTTGACATGGACAGTTTGACCTCATCATGAAGATAGTCAATTAATTTATTGTACAAGATGAGGCATCTAATATCGGTGTGGTCTGTTGAGATCCAACATAATATACTGGTTTATTCTGTCTGACATCAGCTTGTTTGTGTGAATGAAATAGAGAGTTTTATAATGGGCTTGCCCTTGTTCCACTGCTTATTTGCAGTTTTTACTAAAGCTAATGAAATGACACACAGTAAGCCCCTAACTGAACTAAAACCTATCAGGTAGTGACCTCACACAGCTGGCAGTATTAATCATATATCTACTGTCCTGTGGCTCCATCCAGACTCTTCTGCCGTCTCTGCTGCTGCTACCTGGATGCTTATAATACCATGAAATGTGATATTCAGGAATAAATCAGCCCTGTGTCTCTGCATCATGTGTACAATATTCTCAATGGGTATGCTCCATAATACTTGTGTTTACAGATAACAATTGTACAAACGCATCATGGCTATAATACCAAGGCCAGTGTGTGTTCGTGTAAAGTTGCTCGAGTAAATAATGTAGCCAGAAATTCCTTTTTTTTTTTTTACATTGCTGTCATAATGTGGAACAGTCCGTTACACCTTCAGTTGTGAAAGTGTAGTAGTAGTATAGTAACATTCCTATAGAAGTCAGGTGAGGATTTATATGTGGAGTAGGATCACAGATTTATAAAGAAATGTTCAATGACATTTAGCATCAAATTGTCCTTGTTTTAACTGAGTTTGATGATCAACACAGCTGCTGAACCCATCTAAACATCAAACCTCATCCCTGCTAGTATCCACAGTCATACATTAATGACTAATGTTTAATGAATAGTAATACCGAACAGGAAACATGTAAAAGGCTGTCAGATCAGGGTCAGTTGGTTAGTCAGCCAGCAACGTCTGTTAAAAAGTCTCTCAATATAAAGCTACACTTCTTACCTGTGTCTTAGGGACAAAAAGTTCCTTATGTGTATCCTCTTCTTTCCAGAAAGCACGTCAGTGATATACACTTGTGTGATGATACTGATAAGGTTGAAAGACAACAAGCTGATTAGATTTGGATTATAAGTAGTTAAAAGCCACTGATGTTTAAGTCACACACAGTGATGCTAATGTCACTTTATTTATCGGGTAGTTACCAAAATCAGTTCAGTAAATGGAGTCAAATGTCATAATGCTTTTGACATTACGCATTCATACTCCACACTCTTACATCTCTTTTTGTTTGTTTGATGGTAAATATCTGTGTCATATTGCACAGTACGTTGTCCATTAACCATTTCCTTTTTATTTTCTTTTCTCTCCTTTTGTCAAATATTGAAGGTGTAACTGCTGTGATTTGGCTTATTGGTGATCGCAGCCTGTGACTTGAAGTCAAACATTGTTTTTCATATCGTGAGTTTGATGCCGGATCAAGGTGCACGACTACAAACTTAGTGCTGTCATTGTTTTACCTTCTTTAGGATGCAAGTGTTGGCATGGGACTCACTGGCACTGCACTCACACACACACTCACCTATCAAACACAAACACACACTCACCTATCAAACACAAACACACACTCACCTATCAAACACAAACACACACTCACCTATCAAACACACACACACACTCACCTATCAAACACACACACACACTCACCCATCAAACACACACACACACACTGTAGCAATATACTCTGGCTCTTCTCTTCCAAATGTATCGAGACTGACAGCTGCTCACATAAGCCTTCCACACCGCCGTCCCTCGAAATGTGTTTACGTGAACTTTTCTTGTCTAGCTGAGAAATTTGTGCATATGTTCAGCCTGCTGTGCGCCACCCTCCCTCCTCCTCCCATCCCTCACCCCTCCCTCCCACCTTACCCGAAGCCAGCCGTTCTCTTCCTCTTGACATTTGTAGATGCCAGATAGCTGTCTAATATACTGTTGCAGCTATTGGCTTATGGGGTGGGGGTGGTGGGGTGGTAGAGCTGTGAAATAGCAGCTGATATCTGAGTAAACAGGAATCATATTATTCTTTATTGTGCGCTGGGAGCTAAGCTGCTTCAGATTGTTGCCGGGCCTCTTTTCTAGGGGGAAGGGGAGATAAAGCAAAGTTCTTAATGTCAGTATGAATGAGGCAGCGCAGCCCGGCATCACACACACACACACACACACACACACACACACACACACACACACACACACACACACACATCCCCCTCCCTTAACTCCAGGGACCTCTCTCCGCTTCCTTTTTAATATCCTGTGTATGTGCACACTGTAAAAAAGTCTCCACCTTATCAAGTAATTCTTAGTCTATAACTGAGCTCTCAAAAATGTTTTCTTAAAACAAATAATACAACAAAATACAAGATTTGTTTCAAGAATGTGCTAAAAGTAAATGTCAGTGTTTTGACAGTTTAAGGCAGATTCCTGCAAAAATAGTTGTTTTTATTTTAAGAGGTAAATGTACTTTTGGCAGCGGCTATCACATGCTGCGGTTTTATACTGATTCTGAAATGAATATCTTTAAATGTGTCATACAATGAATTATGATCAAATAAAAGAGGCTCAGTATTCTCCACCATTATTAAATACTTGGTAGTGACTTTGAAACATTTAAACTGCAATGTAGGGAGAACAAATTTACACTATAACTGAAAATAGGGAAATTAACAAATCACAAATGTGAATTTTGTGATTTTTATATATATATAAATATTCCAATTGCACATATTCTTTTCATGGCAGTCCTGGTTAAACTTACTTCACAAATTTTCTGAGGGGAACTGCAGAGCTGGTGATAATTCTCTGGGTTTGTCACGACAAAAAAACCCTTTCACATCACACATAATATACATATATATAATAATACTGTACAAGCTTTAAAATGCTTCAATTAATAATGTAATTTTTGCTTAATAAAATATAATAATAATAATAATAATAATAATAATATAGTCAACATATGCACTCAACAGTTTTATTTCATTATACTTTTTGATATTTTTAAAAATTGCATCTGCAGTTACTACATTATCAGTCTCTACAAGGTCTGACCATTTTTAGTAAAGTGCATACAAGTGATCGACAGTGAGGCATTCTTTGATTTGACTTGTTTGACAGAAGTGAGACATTTAAGTCTCAATAACAGACAAAAGTGCATGATATTCAAAGATTTATTTGTCACATAATCATATTTTTCAGTGTGTGCAGTGAAATGCGGGGGTGTTGGCATCTGACAGCAGCAGCATCACACCCACCTAAAGCAGCGTGGATGGATCCATCAAACCATGTTTTCTGGCACAGAAATGACTGTACAGTCACCATGGGAAAGATATTGTTGGTCAGCGTTGCTATGAAACTTGTCACTATTTCAGCAGACTCACTGATGTTGTCAGAGCCGGACTGGAACATATCCCGTCCTGCAGTGCAGACCTGTGATAGGACAGTCCTACGTCTGACCTCTCTCATCACCACAGCTTCCAGTACCATCAACACCTATCCTTTCATCATCCATGATAAGGAGGGGTATGTATGCAGTGCTTGTGTGTATTTGCAGTACCTGTGACTAGACAACCCCCCCTGTCAAACTGTGGCCCCGGTGGGATTACTGAGGTGAATATGAAGATCTGTGGTGGGTTTCGGGGGGGAATCGTCACCCGCTGAAAGAGAAAGAATGCATAAATGACTGTTAATTAGCTTACAGAGGCCGAGCAAGGAGAGAGATAACAAAAGAAGTGGAGGGTGGAGGAAGGGGGGGGAGATTGGTTGGTGGGCTGCTGTGTTAATTAGAACTAATGTTCTGTTTAGTAAAGGAAAAACACAGGGTTGTGTCATGCACACACACACCCCAAAAAAGAAAAATGTCCACACAAAGCCATCTCAGTGACACTTTGTATCTTTCCAGGGTTCGATGTATCTTCACTCCCTCCACCTCCTCTCCTTCCTCTTTACCACTGACAAGTACATTTTTCCTCACGTTGTTCCAATTACCCAACTGTTAGATGCCTTGATTGATACATGGTAGCAGATCTGTGTGTGTGCGTGTGTGTGTGTGTGCGGTGTGTCAGTGCAGGCTAATTACCAAATCTCCAGATGAATGTCAGTGTGCGGCACAGTCGGGGCGAAGTATCGCATCAGCCACATCAGCAGCGGCAGCAGCAAGTGTACCTGGGATAGATCAAGGTGCTGACAGGCCTCGTTAACCTCCACTCGCTGCTCGGGGTTGTGTGTGAGCGTGTATGTGTGAGCGTGTATGTGTGAGCGTGTGTGTGTGTGTGTGTGTAGCGACACAAGGAGACTTCACACATGTAATTGGAGACTAAGCCACTTACACACCAACAGGGACTTGAGTCGCCGCGGGTGTGATTTTCATAGGGAGTTTTCTTATTGCTTGCAGCAACATAACAACAAGCTTGTGTGATTTTGGTGATTGGTGTCAGAGAGGAGAGGTGAATGAAATGAGATGAGCTCTGCCTCCAGTCACACCAGTTCTTTAAGAGTTCCACGTCGCACACCTCTAGATGGACTCTTAGACCGTACTCAATCACCGGATCAGATTTTTTCCCATATGAGAAAATTTTAAGTAGTTAATTTTAGTATTTAAGTGCAGAACGTCTACACTCCACACGGGTAGATACTGTAGTACCAATACAGTAGTGAAACACAAGATTATTAACGTTATTAACTAAAGTCATAGGCCATGCTGATGAGTTTGCAGCTCTGCAATTGATCTGCCATAATTTCATACCAAAACTACAGTAAAAAATGAACTGCGAGCCTCCTGCTCCTTCACTTTCTATAGGACCTTGGTCCACAAGGGTGCTTTCAAACCTGCATTGTATTCTGGTTAATGGGTTGGTTTGGCCTCTTAGAACTGTACAATTTGTTTAGACAGATCTGACCAAGGCGATTGTAATTGCAATTCTTGAGCGGTTTGCATGCTGGGATGGAGTAAGCAGCTAGCAGCTAGCTGGAGAGTGAATTGAGATCCGTACTGTACTGTACTACATTCTCACCCCAGAGACATCTGACCAATGAGAGGAGCGAATACGTGGCTTTTGGTGATGCATTTTGGTTCACTTTAATGATTTTCTGTGAAAAGAAACCGAACCAAGGGGAAAACACAAGTTCACCACTGATGAAGACCAGAGCAAACAAACTATACAGTCAATAGTTTAGACACACCTTCCCATTCACGTGAATGAGAAAGTGTGTCCAAACATTTGACATCTGAAAGGCATGCAGGGATTACACAGGGTGTTCTTTCTGCATGTTCTGTCTTGCAAGAGTAACTGGTTGTTGCAAGCATTGAGTGAACCTATTGCATATAGGTGAAAGAAGATGCAACAGTAGCTAGTCCTTCTCCGCTCTGAAAAGTACAAATTCAAGCAGGAGGAGACAGTGGGATAGCTGTAAGGTCAGAAAAAATAAAACTGCTGTTGTGTTTTTCATGTGAAAACGACTACTGCTAATTTGCTGCAGTAATAGAGCAGCAACGTCCGCACATCACTTTTGGGTATGACTGTCAGTTTTGTTTTGTTTTTTTTTAAAAACTCAAGTTTCAATGAATGAGAGCTCTGCTGGAACACTTGAGTGACAGCTAATAACTGACTTCAGATTTGTTGTCATGGTAACATCACTGTAAGGCAGCTGCATTTTACAAAGTCCGTAAACACTACTGTTATACAAATATTAGGAGCTGGGTCATCAAGATAAACAGCTGGTGGCACTAATTCTCCAATCGGTGCCATTAAACCATACAGAAGAGGACACGATGAAATTATGTAATAAAAAGAGTTGCAGTCAAAGCTCTAAAGTTGAAAAGAAAAATGATGTAGTAAACATGATGGAAATATTTATGTTTGTAATGTTCCTCAAATGAATGAAGCTGATGTTTTCATCTCTTCAGCGGATACTTGAGGTTTGAGCCACATGCTTCATGTACGTCATGATTTATTCACAAACTCTGTTTTCATTGCACTTTGTCGCATTTTACTTTTATCGATACATCAACTTTTTTGCGATATTTGGGTATTTCTTTGAATTTTCAACATTTTCACTCAGGCTTTTTTATGCGCAAATTGAAAATGCAAAAAAAAAACAACCCCAAAAACAGCAGTAGCTTAAGTTGCTGAAGGTAACAAAGCATGCAATAGCTCATAGTGACAGAGTTTTATGAAACACCACTCACGGGAGTATGAGACACAGCCTGTTGCTCTTATAGGCTGTGAAGTCAGATAAATTATCATTGATCAAACTTTTTTTTTTTCCCCCAAGTTTGAACTGTAGTTCAGATTTTAAATTTCATTTAAGTGTAGGCCCAGACAGCTAACTGCTTTTCTACCAGATAGAAAAGTTTCTCTCATCAGTCATTTGTATAATTGTATTGATTTAATGAATTTAATTTGTTGGGACGGTAATCAGCAGTTTGAACAACCTTAACATACCTTGATAGGCTTAATAATACATACAGCACTCATACTGTTAGTACTTGAGCTGTTTTCTGCTATTTATCAATTTATTTATTTATTCATTCTCATATGCTCGGGTCCTTTATTACAAATGAAAATGTTTTACTTCCTCAACTTACCAGAAGCGTAGGATGCAGAGTGTTCAACAAGTACAAATCAGCCACAATCAGTGTCTTAGTAAGTGGACCACTCAGAACAATGTGTGTTTATGGCTTGTCAGGCAGGAGTAATTAAAAAGAAATCATATGGAGTTTCACAATGTAGCTCTGATTAAGTGACAAGCCATCACTTTGTCAACATAGGAAAGGTATCCATGCCACATATACAGTACATTATATGTGCACAATTATCACGCATGCACTATTTATATGCATGCTGAGTGTGCCAACACACACACAGCCATTAGCACTGACACATAAACCTTCTCTCAGCTCTAAATGTAGAAGTACTAATTAACAATCTTGTTAATTAACTGACAGTATCAGCAGTTTTTATCGAGAGCTACGGGTCGAAGGTCCCATCCTCTGATGGTTTACATCATTAAACAACATATGGCAGAGAAAAAAAAGTACAATGTCGTGCAATTTCACAAGTCATATCTATAATTAAACTACTGTATTTATTTACACATATGTGTTCAGTTTTTTTTCTTATATGCTAGATTATTTTTCTTTTGTTGTAATTCATGTACTTGCGTATGTCTTTGTCATCACTGCTTCATTATGTGTGTCAGTTTGCACATGCTTACAGTGATGTCACTGATTATTTCAAACTTTTCAGCCCTCAGGGGTCTCACCAACTATCCCACTAGTTGAGTAGTCACCTTCTAAAACCGCTGGTCAGCACTGTGGGCAGTAGTCATTGATACAATGATAATGGCCTACATTGCTGTATGGTAGTTAACATTTAAAATATGAATGCTTTAAACTTACATTTATGCAGGTGTGGCCCCACAGTGGAGGAAGCACTGGGACCGTCAGGTTGAAACAGTCTGCGGAGGAGCTGCTGTGTTCAGCTGCACAGATAGGAAACATCACAGCTGACAGGATGTACCACTCTGTTTGTTTTGTTTCTTCTTCTTCTTTTTGGTTTACAACAGTGGTTGGCAACCAGCATATTAGGTGCATTATAGCAACCTTCTGCTCCAGAGTGTGGACCGGAGATGAAATCCTACACATTAATCATGTCTGTCTAATAAACTCAAAGAAAACTCTACCGCTCCACCCACTTCAGGCAGGTTCATGAAAGTTTTAATGCTGAGCACCTGAACTCCAGTCTTCCTAAGTTCTTCCTTCATATATTGTCTTTCTTAGTCATACTTAGTACAATCTATGATTGCATGTGTAATAGTCTCCTCAGCCAGGTGGAAAAAAAAATGTGTGCATACATCAGTATCAGCAATCCATTTTAATATTCCATTGTTCCTCATTGGACCAAATGACTAAAATTACTTAAAAGTGGATAAATGTAAATGGAATTTATTAATGAAGAATGCGTCCAGAGGAAGTATCCAAATATTCTCAGTACAAGAGTGAGCTGAAGTGGTTACTAGCTGCGTGTAACTCAATGTCAGGTGCTGACCATTCTGGTAAGACCTTCCTCTTCTGCTTTTACACTTCGAAAATAAAAGCCTTAAATGTGCTTTTCATGAAACTTTGAACATGATGTCATGGATGGCAGCGAGTTCCCCATTTCCACCATCTTCCAACCACCACAAGATGCAGGTAAGCTAACAGAGGAGGCTCTAAGGCAGGACTCCCAGGTTGGTTTTTCCCACAGGCCAAATTATGTCAAGCATGCCAACGCCAAGGGCCAAAATGTCCAGGTTTCTTTTTTCATCGTGCCAGTAAAAGTTGTTTAGTCCAAACCTAGTCCAAAAGTCCAAAACCAACCATGAATTATTTATACATGCACACTAAATACCAAACAATATTATTTGTTTTTCTTGCAGCAAACAATATAATTAGCTTTTAGTTTTGTATTATTTTAATTTATTTTTATTGTTTATTGTTGTATTAAATTTGACCAACTATAGTTTGCTGTTTTAGTAGTACTGCCTTTTCTACTGTTTCTGTTCTCTCATTTCATCAAACGATGACTCAGATATATACATGGAGGGGAACACTGTGAGTAGGAGCTTTGCAATAGCTCTTGTGTGTTTGAATCAAGCTTGGTGAACCATGTTGATCCAAAAGTCACTCACCCCAACGTCGTTGTGTTGTGCTTTCAGCAAATCAGATGTTCCCATCTCCAAGACCTCCATCTGAAGAGTTGCCTCATCTATTGAAGGCACCAGCCTTCTGGCCTCTGCAGTCCATCAGCTGAAACAGAGAACGGCTGTCTCAGGAAGAGGAAGATGTCACCTGAGAGATTCGGTAAGCTTTCAAATCTTTCCTTGAAGTTTTCTGCCGGGCTCGTCACAAAATCTTTCATCGCAGGATCCTCACGCTTTTCGTTCTTCTCACAATGCTCCTGCAGATGTGGAAAGGGGAATTGTCTGCCATGAATGTCTCTCTCCAAAAGGTTCAGCTTTGACCGGAAATTTTCAACTGCCTTGTACATGTCCACAACGGTGTGGTTCATGTCTTGTAATTGCAGGTTAAGGTGATTTAGATGAAACACGATGTTACACAAAAAAAGAACTCACTTAAAAACCTCTGAAATTCTTGAACTTTTTGGCTCTGCGGGCTGGATAAAAATGACACAAGGTCATTGCGCAGGTTGCACACCCTCTCTAACACATGGCCTTTGCTCAGCCAGCAAACATCATTGTGCAGCAAAAGATCCTTGTGTTCTGCTGACATTTCCTCCAACAATGCTCTAAAAAGGCAATGCTGCAGACTAGAACTCTCATGAAATGTACCAGTCTTGTCACAGTTGTAGGAGATCCAGTGCCCCTCCTTTTCTTCTGCTAATGTCTGTGAAAGCCCAAAGAAGGTCTGGGCTTAATCAATGATAACCTTTCACCTCAAGAATATGGATGTATGTTCAACTTTGGTATGGAAATTCCTTCAATGGTAAACTGAGAGTCCTTTCTCAACGTTAAAGTGTCAATTTTCACCCTTCACAGAACAATCCCTTCCCATTCTATCTCCAGAGACTTCCCAACTGTGTCAGGAAGTGGGATTTATGAAATAGACTAAAGGAGCAGTTACACTCTTCATCATCGCCTCAAGTCTCAGAAAACACTGGAAAAAAAGGAGAGACTTTACCACAATTTAACCTCATCAGTTTATTTTGATGAGTTGGGACAATTATATCTATTCCAAACTCACTTTCTCTTCTCCTGACTCGCATACACACACACACACACACACACCAACACACTTATCCTCCCCCTCTGGTTTGACTTCAGATAAGAACATTTGCCATACACCAGTCGTAAATTAAATAAAGGCTTTACTTGAGTTTCTGTGTTTCTTAAGCCAAAGTTTGATTCAATGTTTATTAAGGATATAATCATATTGCAACCTATATATTATTGTTCACAAAGTAATTCTGGTCAAAACGGTCTAACCCTGAATTTTCTGTGATACAATTTAGCTAAGATACTCATGTTTAGATTAAATTTCCACACATTGCATGTGCCAACATAGCCATCCAGTGGTCACTTTTAATAAAGCTTTGAACACTGGAGAGAGGTCTCTGTAATAATGCATACTGTATCCTGGCTATGTTATTCACTAAATTGCTATTAATCTCTATATGGCTTGTATTAAGAATTTGTTGTGTGTATGACGGATTACTTTGATAAGTGAAGAATTAAAATAGAATTTAGTTAACATTAAAAGTAAGTTTGTTAAATAACTACAGTATGTTTTCATTAGACTGTACTGATTGCTGTTTAACCTTTTTGTATGAGACCATGTTAATATGAAATGTAGTCAGCAGAGACTGCATTTTTAATGTTATTGTGTTATAATCAAGTTCAACTCAGGTCAGTGTTTCCCCTATAACTGTACAGGCTTGCCAGGCCAAAAAAATATTTTTTTAACGCCAAAAACAACGCTAAACACTTATTCATTTGGAAATCATTAGCATTTGACAGTCTGTGCAGCGCTGTACCGAAACGTGAGTTAACCTCTGTGTCGCTGCCTGGGAAACTCTTGGTAGAGTAGCTGCTTCTAAGGAATAGGGCAGTGCGTAATGTGTGTGCTTAGCGAGTGAGTGGTTGAGTGAGAGTGCAAGTGGCAGAAAAGTGAGGGTGAATTCGAGTGTAGCAGAGGAAAAGGTTAGCAGAAAGTTGTCAGTCTGGCAGTAAATGTACAGTACAGAAGACAGTGTTTCAGTTAATAAATGCTGCAGCTTCTCAAGACCAAGAAAGGTCACATCTATTGTTTCCCCCAACTGCCGGGAAAGTGAAGGGGGTTAGCTCCAAAGTTAGCAACAATGGGTTAGCCTAACCTGGAGATGCTAAACAGAAAAACAGAGAACTGTGTGGCTGCTGAGTTCACTCTGTACCATATGATCCAACAATTCTTGGATGGTCTATGACTAAAGAGTTGGTGTCATTTGAATTGAACTCTCCAGTTAAATTCTTAGAGAAGTTAGTTAGTCAAATTACCATTGTGCACTTTGCACTTTTTTTCAAAGGCCATGTTATTCTTGGTTTTGGAAAGTTATTAATTATCTGTGACTTACTGTCAACAATTTGCTTAGATGACAGATGGCTTAGCTGGTGAGTGGTGCTGTCTAGTACAGGACCGTAGAGAACACGCAGTAGGTCTTATGCATGCTCTACAGCATAGGTCAAGTGTACAGTATGGGACAAGGTCAAAATAAAGTATATTATTTCACGTTGCGCACTTTATTTCACATGTTATGATAGGTGCGTTCACTTAAGTGCCAAATGAGTCAGTGCGGATCAGACATTTGGCTCTCGCGGGCTGGAGCTGGCCCCTATTCAGACTGCATAAGCATCATGTTTTCTTCTTGAGAACTTGAGAATGCATTTTGTGCACAGAACAAGGACTCTGGATTTAGGCCCTTATTTCTTACAGTGTAGTCATCGTATGAAGGAATGACTGACTGTCAATATGGGCAGAATGAATAAGTACAGCAACCAATAACTCTCTCAACATACTGTACATATGCGCATATGACTGTAATGATCTTCTCCACATTCTGAGTTGTGATATCTTGTTGAAACATACATATATAACTCATCCTGACATAGTCATATCCAACAATTAACTTACAGTATTTAAGTTGTTACGGACTAGTCAAGTCTAGGGGATTCAGTATTAAGAACCAATACTAGTCCTAACCTGGAGGGTGTAGAAAAGGAGAAAACGTGGAAGAACACAGAGGAAGACGGACTGGTTTCCAATGTTAGAGAGACAGTCTGGAGGTGGGTTACCTTATCGAGTTTCCAAGCCGACTAGCATTTCAAGTCCCTCCGACTCGGCCTCGCCAGCGCTGGGCGTTGCTCTCGTGAGCCGCGAGCTCCTTCTGGCGGTTCAGTTCAGTTTTTGGTGGTTGGGGGATGGGTCCCCGAAGAACAGAGCTGGTTTTACACAAGGGTCCGGGCGCAGGAAAGGTGTGAAGCTGTAATGTCTCGAAAACGCTTCTAAAAGGACATCTCGGGTCTTTTACTCAACTCGTATCACTTATTCAATTGTCGCGCTTTCCCAGCTGAGCCTCATCACGTTACTCCAGTGGCTGCACCTCACCGTGACGTCCTTTTTATCAACACGCAGCTTAACCACACCCCCTTGTTATCTTCTCAATGAAAACCAGTCCAGTGTTTAGGAAAGGGAAAGGAAGAAAGAGGAACTATAAACCCCGCCCCCTTTATTCCTAACAAAGTTAGATGCTCAGAAGTCAGTGTCAGAAAAATCACTCTCATTATGTGTCATGTTCAGAGTGAAGTTATCAAAGGGAATCATATTTTTATAATGGTTTTAAGTTTCAGAGGGCTTATTGAACATGGTGGTGTAAATGAATGAATGAATGAAAGTGGAAGACTCAATCACCACACTAGCATCTCTAGCTTCCAGAATGGCCTCCTGAGCAGAGAATGGTTTTGCATTACTGATCAACTGTGATAAGGAGCCACACACGCAAAGCTATTTATTTTTGTGTGTCACTCCCCCCATTTACACAGTGTGAGAAAATCTTTAACATTTAGATTATTGTGAAACAGGTTCCCGCGAGACATTTTGTATTTTTATGCATTACAGGGAGTAAAGCATGCTGGGAAAACAAGGGAGCAGACAGGTTCTGTTCTGTTGCACAAAACCACAGATGAACTGGTTCTACAAGGATTGTACTGCATATCTTTTTTTTATTATTTGAATGACCATTGGTTGACTCGTTTCAATTTTATCTAAAATGTTTTGTATGCTCTTGTCCATGAAATAAATGTCTTTAAAAAGTCTTTTATTTGACTTTTATAAGAATAAATTTACAGTATGCAAATTGTTAACAGTGTAATTTTGCTTAACATTGGCATCTCGTTTGGTAGAGCCTCAGATTAAAAAAAAAAAAAAAAAAAAGTTAGTGCCGAAAACAGCTATAAATACATTTTCAATTGCTTTTTGGTGGGGGGGACCATTAAAGGACCATTACACCAGTAAAGACTTTTTTTTTTTTTGTTAATCTAGTAACTAAAGTACTATAATTATGTAACCTTGCATATCACATATGTTCACAACAACCTTGACAGGGAAATTTCAAAGTTCTCAGGATTGTTTTGACAAAACAGATCTTGATCTCAATGAAACTACCTGATTCAATAAAGTTACCAATACATGATTCCATAAATCTATACAAGAACAGTGAATTCATTTCAATGTATTTTAAATGTAATTTGCCACATGAACACAGTTAAGTCATCACATCATCTTTAATATGACGGAGAGAAAAAGTAAGTCACACTAGTTTGGCTGGACAACATGAGGGGAGAAAGCGAGTCAGTCACTATGTTAAGATGAGAGAGAGGTGTTGCTAATTAGCTACTAATTACTCGGTAAATTATCTAATTAAGCTGGCAGTTAATTAGGCTTCGCTTGCACAGCAGTCTTTGGGAAGTTATTTCATGTTTCAGGGTCAGAGGGAAGACTTGGAGTAGAGGTTGACAGGAAGGGAATGTGGACAGGAACTGGTTATACGCCTGCATACAGTGTGTGTTCAACTGTACATGTGTTCAGTGTGTAGGTGGTGTCACCTGCTGCTTTCTTATCACACGCACACACACACGTGTATTCTAAATGTGTCTTCTTTGGTTTGTATGAATCATGTCAGATGGGACCTGGTTTGATAAAAGCACAAGGTGAAAATTTTAGCTTCACTCAACTTCTAACAGGCAGAGCTGCTGTAAGTGTCAGAGCTGCTATATACTGTCGTAGCATGGAAAGCGTGTGTGTGTGTGTGTGTGTGTGTGTGTGTGTGTGTGTGTGTGTGTGTGTGTGTGTGTGTGTGTGCGTGGGTGACAAAAAGCAGAAGGCCTAGTTTTTGTCAGGCTGTGCATTTTTTTCTTCTTTGCAAGTTTCAAAGGCTACATCTGGGACGTCATATATAAAATGACTACTGATGAGGAATCTGATTACAAAATAGACGACCATCTCAAGATCTGTGCTTAAAACACACTTAAAACACAACAGGGTTGGGAGAGGGGGCTAGTGCATCCAGGGACTCACCATACAAAGCTCTAAAATTAAATATGCTTTATTTGCATGTATGGGTAGCTCATAGTACTTATGTATTTATATACAGAAATAACAGGGAAATACCGTTGGCCTTGAAATGAGCTGGTGTTACTTTCATGGCAGCAAATGGCAATACAGTATCATCTGTGTGTTCAAGCTAAAAACTGGGTGTTAAATTACTTGTCAAAGGATAAACGAATGAATCAAAAAAGTAAAAGGTGTTTAAAATGTAACCCCTGATTTGTAAGCATCACATGATGAACCCTGAATCAATGATAGATTAATTAAGCATTTACAGTATTAAGCTTTTTTTGTTTGTTTTTCTGTTTTTTCTCCTTACACAATGTTTTTATTTAACCCTAGCACCCACCCCCTTTTGGTTTTGGTTCTCTTAAACTATAAAACAAATTGATGCATATTTTCAAAATATGCATTCTATTTATTACACTGTTTGACTGCCAGTCTGCTTTGAAGGTCATCAGACACCTGGATATTTTTAACAGCAGGGTGTTCTTTATGAAAATGACTTTAATGACTGCAAAGATGAGATGAGTTCATTAGTATCATACTAGTGTTTTATACCATGTTATTTCTACCAGGCTACGAAGTTACCATTTCATTTTAAGCTAAGTTTGGATGTGTTCACATTACATTAAACTCATAAATGACAGCCTATAATAATGAGTCTGTATAATAAAATTCATAATTCTTACCCCAAAGTTAATATGGCTGATGAAACAAATATGACAGGAGGTTTCAATAGCAAAAATCTGTGCTGGCAGCTTTCAGCAGTGACATGAAGCCTGAAAGTAAAGCAGTGATGACACCACACCCACCCAACATTCATAGCGGCAATCCATCAACAAACACACACTCTCAGTTCTCCACAATAGCATACACTGTATTAGGATCTGTCTCACTTCTATATGATTGACAGAAGCTATAGAGGCACAGACAGAAATGAAGACATGCTGCATTCATGTCAAACACGCACGTCATAGTAGAATATACAGCTTCCACATGGCAAAACACAACTGCAAATAATACATCCATGTTAATGTCATATTGGAAAACATAGATGATAACTCATAACACAGATGTGTTCGTACTGCACTGTCTGCATGTCAAATACTGTCACAAATTATGATGAATTCAGCCAATAAACAACCCTGTTCTTTAAGTCGAGGAGAATATATTAAGTGTGTGACTATGATATGTCTCCTTGATTGTCCTCTGATCATCTACTGACTGCTGGAAGATGACCTTTGACCTCTTTACAGCAGCTGCTGTGAGTGGTTTTGGTCTGGTCCACCAGGAGTTTCCTACAGTTAAAACAATTTTTAAAAAAGTGTTGGATCGGACTTTGTATTAATAGTTCCTCAGTGTTCAAGGATTTAGACTGTGATCAAAAATGAGATCAGGAAATCCCATCCCAACGGAACAATCCACTTTACCCTGAATCTTAACCTGTAGTCACATGTGGGGAGTGAAATATCCATTTAATGTTTAATTATCCAGTTAATCCAGCAAGATGACTGGTTGATGATCAGACTTCAAAGAGTCCATGTATTAAGAGTGATAAAAGTTTAAGTTGCCCTGCCAAACAAGTGCAACACAGCACACAGACACACACACACACACACACACACACAGAGGAGGCCTGATGTGTGGTAGTTTTGTGTTGATGGGAAGTTATATATGTGTGCTGTTTGATGTCGCTGCCATTTAAACTTCCCCGTCCACTCAAAAGTGTGTTTTTCTTCTTGTTCCTTCACTTGGATGTTGTTCTCTTCTTTGTGCAGAATGATATATGTGCACAGTTTGTTTTCACATTCGCCTGCTGAAGGAGGAAAAATTCTCTGTGCTCACCTCAGGTTAACACTTGAGTGTACAAGATAGTTTTCTGACATCACAACTAGTTTGGAGCCAATCATTTTATAGTTTCTTAAAAAGTAGGTGTCTGGGGAGGTTTCCCTTTGAAGAGAAGCAAAGCCCTGGTAGCTGAATGGTTACAGCGCATGTCACTGTAATGTCTTTGGTTCAACTCTGGCTTGGGACCCTCGTTGCATGACATGCCTTTCTCTCTCTCTCTTTCTCTCCCCTTGTTTCCTGTCTGCTTCTCCATTATCAGCTCTCCATTAAAGGCAAAACATGCTCAAAAACTTATCTTAAAAAAAAGATAAAAAAAAGGTAGAAACAAAGTGGGGTTTTTTGGAGTGTTGTTGAGTGTCTAAACTGTATCTGTGACATGCACAAATATAAAACAGAAGCAGCAAGAAGAGTCCAATATGTATCCAAAATTTGCTAACATTAGCCACTATAAAGCTACTACCATGTAAGGTCTGCGTGTTGAATTGAGCAATGGTGCCATTTATTGTTGATGGATTCAACTTGTCTTTTGTAATTTTGACATTGTGTTTCTTTCATAGTTACAAAGACTTTTATAATTCATGTTGTGCTCAGAGCTCTTAAAATGACACAGCAGAGCATAAATTGTGGTTGGCTTAAGTCACACTGTTTGATGGAAGTCAACTTCAATATACTGCGTTCATGTGTGAAACAGTTGATCAGGAGCAACCAAATCATACAGAAAACTCCAAGCTCAGACTGCTGATGGATTTAAGCAAGTTAAAACACTTTTTAGTCATTGCTCTCATTATCAAATTGTCCTGACAGTTATTTGAATGCAACATTAGGTAGAGAGATGATCCAAACAACAACAACAACAACAACAACAGGACCTGGCCTGTTCACACAGGCTGTGCTGTCACACTACAGCAGTTCATATTTATTTAACTGCCAAGTTAGAATCTGTACTTCACCGTGCCTGTGGACAGAGAGGGGTGGGGGCAGAAAGGCTAAACACTGCAGGCTCATTATCTCTCTAGTTACATGTTTACCGTTTCTAAATACACCTAATTGGGAGATCAAAGCGTTGGTGACTACCTCTCCCCACGGCTGAGAGGGCAGCCAACCACAGATCTGTTCACCGGATCGCTAATTTGATCAAACGCACCCTCGTCTCATCGCGTCAGAACGCTCGTCGTGAGCTCATCCGGGTGTGACTGGGAAACGGGGAGACGCTTTGCTAAATTGTTTAGGATTTGTTGCTCCTTTTTTTTTTAAGTATAAAAAGACAGCTTGAAAGAAAATCTTTGGTTTCATTGTGGGTTTTGTTCGGCAGACTGGCTTTTGACTTTCTCTCGGTTGAGTGAAGAGTTTCTCTTCAGAGTCTGCAGCTTTTGTTGATGCACCTCACAGAACAATTTCTTTTCCACAGAATGAACATGAACGTAAACGGAGGAAGAGAGATCTTATGGTGAAGAACATGAAAATATACTATTAATCTCTTGTTCATGTAGTTTAGTATAGTAGTTCTTTAAAGTGGTCCCATGCAAAAAAAACAAAAATCAATAGTATCTGCTATAAGCAGGTTTTTAGTTTGGAAAAGTGACAAAATTGGGTATATTGATATAAGTCAGTTTGTCTAGTGAATGTCCCATAACTACTGCGTGTGTGTGCAATATACACAATAGTGCAATACAATATCATCTTCAGCATGAACCAAAAAAATTCAAATGCAGTTTTTAACGAACAGCAGCACTTTAAAAGTGTGGTGTTGTATGAGTGTTACCTCCCTTGAATTAATCCAGGGGTCAAAGGGTTAGGGTCAGGGGTTAGGGTTAGGTTTAGGGTTAGTGAGTAACATATAACATTTAACCTGGGGACAAAGAAGCAAGGAAACAGAAGAACATGAATAAAATCAATAATTCATTAACAATAAAACACAGGCTGAACACAGCACTATAAAACACACTCCCTCAAAAAGGGAGTTTAGTTTACCAACGCCCGTACATTTATCATCAGACAGGTTTGCAACCAACAAGCAGCACAATACACACTCCCTCCAGAAAAGGGAGTTGAATTACCGACCCTGGTGCACACCTCAAGTTTGAGATGAGGTTACACACAGCACAAAAGCTGCCGACTGGCCCACTGGCACAGTCTGCTCGTCTGTCCTGGACTTCATCCACCGGGTCCTAATGAGCTATTGAGCACAGGTGTGGTCAGTAACTCACACGACGGTAAGGAGGGGGAGGGCGGTACCGGGGGAGAGACACAGGTGAGAACAGAAAAAACACACACACCTATAATGTCAAATTGTGTTGCATATGTAAGATATGGTGTTGTCAAGATGTGTGTTAGAATATTGTAAGGGCATTATATGCATTGGTTTAGCAGGAAAATCACATTGAAAAAACTACTGTGAATCTTAGATATGGCTCATGATGCAACAGGTGCAGCAGCCTCTCACAAAATTTAATTAAACTAATTCATCAAATTATCCCTGAATGCTTGCTGTTGAAGGTGATTGTGCCACAAAGTACTGCACAAAGGAAATGTATCCTGACAGGAGGCTCTGCAGACACTACTTGGGGCAAGTTACATGAAAAATGTAATCACTTACACATTAGATATTACTCTTTTATCACATTACTTTACCAATCACTCAACAGCATAAGTCATTACTTTACTCATAACTTTACTTTGTTACTCAGCCATCAGCTCTGTCACAGGTTCCTTTAAGCCTCCACAGCCACATGTTGTGGTTTAACAAGCAGCCAGCCAACAGTTTGTTTTTTTTACTGATTTACTGATCATCAACAGCTAGTTTAATACTAGTCAGTCACATGGATTGACAGGGAAGTCACTGATTGGACAGTTTTGGAGATTTATCATCATCAATGCTTCATGTACCAACTGATGAAAATGAAGTTCTAGTGACTCTGACAGCAGGTCATGCTGCGCTTTACTGAACCTGATGTGTTTATTTATCTTCTCTGGGGTCACAAAGAGCTTAGCAAGAAATAACTGATTATGATCAATGACAGAATAAATCTAGTCCTGAATCTCATGTGTCATAAACAGTGACAGACAGAGGAAACAGGACAAAAGTGGTGTTTCATACTGTAATATCACAGATAGTGTGCAGCTGCCACTTTTTACTGATGTCCAAAATACACAAACAAAAGCACACAACTGTTTAACTCTCTTTCACCTTCTGATGTATCATGCAAAAATCTCTGCACTTAAGTACTGAAATGCACATATGCTACCATGGTTACCAAATGATCTTGCTTGAATGTTATTTAAATGTGTTATTTTTGGGAAATCACTTTTCTTGACATTTCCCATGACCAGCAGATCGACAGCAGAGAGAGAGAGAAAGAGAGAGAGAGAGAGAGAGAGACAACATGCAGCAAAGGTCCATATTTATCAGAGATCAGAGAAATACAATTAAGATTAAAGACTAAACTTACGGTAGAGTAAAAACGTTCCTTGTTAAAAGTGAACAATAAGACACATTTGATCAAGAGACTCGCACGTACTGAAAAGAGTATACAGTCTTTGGTTAGGTTTTGAGAAAGATTGTGGTTTGGGTTAAAATGACTTCCTTAAGGTTAGGTGACTGTTAGGTGATCGCCATGGTTACAGTGATCTCCACCTGTTTAGGGGTTGATTGTGGTCATGGTTTAAAGAAAAAAAAAAAACATGTTGAGTCAATGTTAACAGCTTTACCAGCGATCTCAAGTGTTAAAGTCCGATGATTTCTTGGTCAACCCCAACCTCCTCCCTACATGGACATTTTTAATATCTCCATATATTAATAATATTCCTCTAGGAATACAGAGAGGGAAGAAATGAGAAATTTGCTAAAATGGAAACAAAAGAAAGTCAAGCTGAAACACACAGGAACATCTACTAACGTCCATTCACCCGACGTGACCTTTGACACTCTTTAGTAACATGATCTCATCAACCTCCTTTGCTCCCGTCATAATTACTAGAGCAGCTAGAAGGCTTCTGTCACTTCAATGTAAATAGATGTAGTTTTTGGGCACTTGCTGAAATGACTGATCCTGTTGTTTTTCTCAGGACTGGTATGAGACATGTCACAACGCCTACCTGAAGTATTTAACCACTGTCCCATTGTTCATTCTTTTAATCAGAAACTAGCATTTTCTCAGTGATATGTTATTCTGTATGGTTTTGGTTAGTTTTTGAAATTTGATTGTATTTTTCTGACATTTTTAATATCTCACATGACACTAACAAGCAGTAGCCTCTAACCACACAGACAGGGATGAAATGACAGAAAATTGGCCAAAATGTAAACAAAAAGAATGTTAAACTGGAGCATGAAGGAACATCTGCTGCAGGTCGAGGAGGAGCATCAGAGACATAATATAGTAAGAATCTTTATTTCTTCCTTATTTTTGTCCTTTACAAAAAAGATTTTTAAAAAGTGCTGTAACATCTTCTCAAAGGTGCATTTGTCAAGTCAAAGAAATATGATCAAGTCTGTGAGTAGGAGTGAAATGAAGGACAAACATTTCATCAGTTTAATAAATAAAGGTCCAGATTTTGTTTTCACACCAGCCTAAATGAACCAAACTAAACATGAATTTGATCCATAGGTGTAAATGCACCCTCAGAGCTCAGAAACAATACATTTTTGCATTTAGTAATAATATGCCATATTTGAATGTAACATATTCCATATTCTACACACAGTCTGTGTATATTACTGGCTATTTTTGCAATAGATCTCAGTTAAAACTATACAGTAGCTCCTTGCAGGCTTGGTGACACCCAGTGGTAACAAAGCTATTAAAGTTTTCTTTGTGACAGGCCTGATATAGAGAAAAAACACATTCTGCATACATAGTATTCCTCCTGTGCATAATATATCTTTACCCATGAATACTGTATTATTTCTTCTCTTCTTGCAGCTGAAAAGTTGTACAATTTCATCGAGTATCACTTGGTGTAAGTGCAGTTTTTTTTTTCTTTTTTACAAAATACATAAATATGTAGAGATCATACAAACTATCAGCAAAACTGGAGAACAGGACTGAGATTTTCCCACAGATGTCCAGAAGAAGTGTTGTCAGGAGAAACAGATGCATGATTAGACAAGAGGGTGAGTGAAGGAAGGTCTGAAAGCTGAGGATGAAAAATAACTGCATCTGACACACAATATCCTTCTTCATTCATCACCACCTCCTATTATCATGCATATATATATATATATATATATATATATATACACACACACACACACCATTATCTCCCATGTGCTGTGCTCATTTATTTACTCCTCAGCAGAGAGAGAGAGAGAGAGAGAGAGAGGGAGGACAACACAATAATTCATGCAAATTATGGAGACAAAAGTCTTCTCTGTGTCTTCCAGTGGACTTCAGCAACGATATATCCATTTTGTAAAGCCTTAGTAAAGATATAATGCTGCTCACTTTGTCTTTCTTTACTGGCTGGTCTTAAACACGCCGTGAGTGGCTCGCTGGAAGCTCATTGGACGAGACGTTTGCAAATGCATTCTGGTTGTTGTAGGATTGCCCCTTAAGAGAGGTATGGGGAATCTACAGCCTTTTTCTCAGTTTTTTGTAGTCATAGGGCACCGATTTCAAAAATAAGTGCACCTTTCTACTACATAGGTGACCTAGTTTTCAGAAATCATCATATTCACAGCGATGAATCTTTCCTTGAAATAATCGCTGATAGCAAAGTCCACCACAAAACTACACAATTATTGTTTTCCAGAATACTCAAATCAGTATCTGTCTCAGGCTTCAAAACACAAACTGAGTGAAACGCTAAGATGGAGACAAAGACAAAGAGAGAAACAGAGTCAGAGCGAGTGGTAACGAGTGATCCAGATAAAGCTTTATAAGCAGGTGACAAAGAGCGGGGGGGAGGTGTTAGTATGAAGAGTTGGCAGATAAGTACCAGCTGTCAAAGAGGTTTTATCCAGAAGCTGGATGTTTGTTGGTCAGATGTAATGGACTGGAGGTGCGTTGGCTTTGTATCACAGACAGCCAGGTGCTCAGGGAGAGGATTAGCACTGGCTATCACTGTCACTGCTGCTATCTGAAGCATCTGCAAGGATCAACCAGGAGACATACGTATGCGCGCTGAAATACATGAATTCAAAAGACAACAGTTTGTTCCTGGAAATCACTCTTCACAAGTATCAATCTAAAATACACAGCATCATTTTTCTGATCACTGGGCCTTTTTATTTAAAAAGAAAAAAACAGTTGTGGTCCAGTTACTGTTCTTCACCTCTTATAAAGGTAAAGAAGATCATTGGTGGAAATATCCAGAGCCTTTAATTAATTATTAATTAGCAATGCTAATTAATCCAGTAGAAAAATATTCCATTATAATTTACAATCCACATCAGCAGCAAAATGTAGAAAAATATGAAAAGTAAAAGTTGTTTTTTTTTTTTTAAATATCAAATAAGGTCTTTGGGGAGCACCAAATGTTGATTCATCCGCTGCTAAAAATAGTCCCCAACAAATGCATTATTTCCTCCTGTTTAAGTAACTTTTGATAAAAACTGCAGTGACCAGCTGTTTTAGGTAATTAAAGATTCTTTTTTGAAAATGAAACAGATTACAAAAATTGCTAGAACTTTAGGTCTGGAAAAAAAATCCTTAGCTATTTTAGCTTAGGTCATTAAGATTTTTTTTGTTCAGTATATATGTTTGTGTGTGTGTGTGTGTGTGTGTGTGTTTGGGAGAGAGATGTTGTGGTTACGTGGCAGTAGCCTACTATAAGACTTTGATGTGTTTTGATTCAAATCATTTAAAACCCTGATTTGTGCACAGTATGTGACATCACCTTTTTCCATCTCAGTCCTATCTACTTCACACACATAGGAACACAAATACAGAAACATCTCATTTGAAAACTGTAACTGCTTTGGCAAAAAGTTTTGCCAAGAGTACAAAACTGATTGTACGTCTTCAGTTGTTTTCATTTAAAAAGGAAAAAAAAATATATGTATTGTATTTGCTTGTTTTATTAAATGAGTTAAACTTGTAAAAATACACTGCCTGGTAACAAACTTTCTATTCTAACCAAACAAAGGCAGGGACATTGTGTATTTAAAGGATGCATTCATCTTACTGTTGGAATTATCTGTGTATGTGAACATAATAAGTTGCAGAGTGACTCACTGCAACCCTTATTGTCTCTCCTTGTGGTGACAGTGTAGGTGGCTCAGTTCAATAAGCAGCAGTACATGAGAGTCAAATGTACAGAAGAAGAAGAAAAGCAAAGCACAACTAAGTCTTCAGTAGATTTTGGTCCTTTTTATGAGGTGTGTTTGAAGTGTGATTCCCAGGATGAAAACTATACATACAGTAAAGTACCAGTATACATACAGTAGTAGTGAGTGTTCCTACAGTAAACACCTTCAAACAAATTCATTATCCTGAGCTGGAAGAGCAGTGTGTGTCAGAAAATAGATAAAATCAGAAATAACATAAAAGGTTAAAGGGGTAATCCAGTTATTTATTGTTGCGCTTCCATAAAGCTGAGACATATTAAAAAATAGTCCAGATTGATGCAGCAAAGACTGAGATATCTTGACTTGTAGTCAATGGTATGGGGTCAAAAAAACATTGGATACTACATATCCCATAATGCAACTTAATAGCGTCTTTCATTAGACTCTCCCTGCCTGGCAAATCCCCACATCTTCCAAACGCCACACCTCTAGTTTCTTTCTTCTTTTGCCTTCAATCTTCTGTTTTATGTCCTCTGTAGATTTAGATTAGATTTGTTCACTCATGACCAGATGTTACAAGTGTTTTATCACAGAGCTCTGACAGAATAATAGTTGTAACAGGAAAAAGTTTCAACTTAGTTTTAATAAACTGAAATGACAGTTGGTTTGCTTGGTTATGAGTCACTGAATGTTGTGTTGATGCGGTGTTCATGTCATATGTGATGGATTGCGGAGATGGAAAGATCCCCATGTTAAAGACTTAGGAGGGTTTATGTCATCAAGATGGTTGTTTACAGAGTTGGTCGTGTGAAAATTACAGTACTGTGAAATTCAAACTTTTATTGAGCAAAAGTAAGATGGCCAGTGGCGTAAATTCTTAGGCAGTACTCTATGCCAATGTTCCCTAAACTGGGTGTGATCTGTGATCATCCAAGTATACACCAAACTAGAATAGTCTGTGGATGAATCTATTAAAGACAATGATATTACTATAAAATGCCAAGTAAATGAGAGAGCAAACATAGCAGGCAGCAGCTTAGCTCAAGTGGAATTGAAGACTCTCACATATCTAAGGACCTCCATGATATATGTGAGTCGATAACAATCATGAACGAGCAGCTGCAGAATCTTGATCATTTGAAAAAGTTAACAGACAATGTTGAAGTGTTAAAGCAATTGCTGAAGGTTAACAATTCCCTGATCGAGGTCTTAAAGGAAGACAACGCATCGCTTAGAGTCAATTAAACGATTGACAACAGAACTCCAAGAAGAAAATGTTAAAATAGCAAGTGATATACTGGATATGAAGTGCAGAAGCATGACAGACAATATAATAATGCACAGACTTCCTGAAGAAACCAAGGAAACTTACCAGATTACTGAATGGCTAGTCAAGTCATTTATGAAAGACAGTCTGAAGATGGAGGAGCGAGAGGTGGAAGCTATTCGCTTCTCCAGAGTTCATTGTATCGGGCAGACCAAAGCTGGAAAACAGAGTTGTCAGATATTGTCTTTCTTCATGAAACACATTTAAAAATGGGAAATTTGCAACATTTAATAAGAGAGAGGGTAGGGGAGGTACTTGGTGCTGGGCAATCTTCAAAGAGGTCTGGCATCACTGTACTATTTAACATGAAATTAAATTTCAAAGTTAACAATGTGTCAAGAGACCAATCAGGAATATATATTTTTATTGATGGTTCCTTGGAGTCAAACAATATTACATTGGTAAATACATATGCACCTAATGAAGATAATCCATCATTTTTCAGTACAATTGAGAGTAAATTGTCAGATTTTTGCAGCTCAATAATTATTCTAGGGGGGCATCAAAATTTAACATTAAACCCACAAGTTGATCAAAGTGGTAAGATAAGT
Source organism: Thunnus maccoyii (assembly GCF_910596095.1). Classification (NCBI taxonomy): domain Eukaryota; kingdom Metazoa; phylum Chordata; class Actinopteri; order Scombriformes; family Scombridae; genus Thunnus; species Thunnus maccoyii. Next base: position 25,500,649 of record NC_056553.1, on the reverse strand, counting down.
CAAACACAAAAATCTGTATTTACATTGCTGAAGTTAATGCAGACTTTCAGTCTCTTGGACATCTGGAGAACACTATATTGTGATGTCAGAGACTATACCATCTATTCTAGACTCTCAGGTCAGTCTCTAAACACTCTGGTCTTTGAGACTGAGGACAATCTCCCAGGTTTCATTGTTAAAACTGGGTGGAAACAATTAGAGAGTTTAGAAAACCTGCATTGCAGGACCAATCCTAAGACTTTAGGGTGACCCTTCATACTGGGGCAGTGACATGCAGTTCACTACTGAGGAGAATTGAGGAAGAGCATCATTCCTGGTAAGGCGTGACAAAATATAAGGGGCATAGGTTTGTTAGTGGCTTTTCTCGCCGGCTTTCAAGCAACTACATTTAGAAATCCCCAGACTCCAGTAAGCAGAGATCTCCAATTGTCTGATATCGCAAGACTACTTAAACTCCAACAGACATCAAACCCTCTCAAGAATCGACCTATTCCTGGTGTCCCAAGAAATTGTCCGAAATGTGACACGGAGTCTAATACATCCAATAGTTATCTCAGATCATTGTCCCATTTAGACTGGCTTTAATTTAAAATCTGCACCACTGTGATCTAAGCAGTGAAACATCAATAACTCTCTATAAGATCCAGACATTAAAAAGCAAATAAGTGAATCCATTCACACTTTTATAGATATTAACAAGAGCTCCATTCCTGACATTCCACTGATATGGGGAACTTTAATATGTTGCCTTAGAGGGGAATTAATCAAGATAAGTAGCCTATAGAATAAAAAGCAGCGTCAAGAAGAAAACAGATTGTTAACAGACTGTTAACAATGCTACAAAGTTCACTGTCAAATAAATATAAGGATGAAATATCGACTGAACTGTGTAAGCTAAAAATGAAATATGATGACATTACATGAAACAAAATCAAATATAAAGTAAACAGAGCAAAACTGATTTTCTATGAATGTGAGGAAAAGGCAGGAAAGCTGTTAGCTTCAAGACTTAAAAAAAACAGCTGACTAAAAATACCATATCTTGTATTAGATTACCAAATAACTCAGTTACCACTGATTCAGATCAAATAAATAAAACCTTTACTGACATTTATAAAAATCTCTACAAGTCTGACAGTGATGATCAGCTTGAATCAATGCAGGAATTCTTAAATAATATTAATCTACCCTGCTTATCAGAGGGAGAAGAAATGCATTGGAACAGCTAATAACTATAGGATTAGGGTTAGGTTAGGTTGAGGATCTATCCCCTCTACAGGCATATAAAGCATCATTTGACAGTGGGAGTTTTCCACCTATGTTTAATTATTCCTACATAGGAATCAGAATAATAACAAATAGCTATCAAACACAAGATATAAATCAAATACTAAAAAAAATAATAAAATAAAGTCAAATATAGATTGATGGTCAAATCTTCCCATATCTCTGTGGGGTATATAGTAAAGATGAATTTTCTTCCTACTGCCAATTACATTCTGAGGATGTTACCTGTCACAATACAAAACAACTTGGTTTGAAGATTTTCATAAAACAATCTCAACCTTTATATGGCATGGGAAAAAGACAAGATGTTCAAACTTAAGGTGGACTAGAGTTATCAAACTTCTCTTATTATCATCTATCCTTTGGTCGTAAGCAAGTTAGTGAGTTATTTGATCCCTCTGTGAGCAAAGATTGGAAACACACTGAAGAAAATCTGTTACAAAGCTTAAACAAAGAATTGTGCAAAGCCCAAGTAAAGCATCATTTAACATCTTAAAGTCTTGTAATGCACAAAGATCTTTTGAATTAACACAGCTACCTTAATAAGTCAACCTCTATGGCAGAACTCAAATATAACAGTAAACAAAAAGGTCATAAAATGGAATAAATGGAAAGATAATGTATTTTCTAATAACTGTTTTAAAATACACACACATTTGAAAACATAATTTTTAACCAAAACTTGTTCATTAAAAATATAGTTAGAATGTCTTAACAATATTAAACGAAAGCACCAATGATCAATTTAAGGCTTATGCCATGAAATGGATCAGGGACCTCCGCAAAAAAGAGGATGCTAATTCCTGGTATGATATATGGAAAAACGCAGGGCAGCCCTTCTGTTGTACAAAAACAAACTAAAGCAATGTAAAATACTTAACAGATTATAATTACACCCCATCACAGCTATATTAAATGGGCATAAGGGATGACAGTAAATGTATAAAATGTGGTGCTGCTGAAGGAACTCTGCTCCATCTGTTGTGGTACTGCAATAAAATTAAATATCTTTTGTTTGGCATAACAAAGTGAGCAATGAACCACACTAATACAGCAAATCTACTCACACCACAATCGTGTATACTGAGAGATTTACATAACTTCAGCAGAGTATCTTCAAAGAATAAAAAGATCTTTCTTGTTATGTATGGTCACACAGAAGGTAATCATGGATAACTGGATTGCTTTAAATACATCAACTCAGAAAGAATGGATGACTGAAGCAAAATAAATTATTAAGTTGGAAAAGATAGGTTTTAGACTGCAAAATAATGAGACAGAATACACTGAAACATGGACACCAATGGAAAAGTATATAAAGAAGAGAAACCAAGACCACCGTTCACCATTCTTGTCTTCTTTTTCTGTCAGTGCTGCTCTACAGTATTAATATGTATGTTATCTGTGCTGTAAGATGAAAATACAGTGAGAATTGAAGGATAGTAATAATGTTTATGACTGATATTGTTTTGAGGGGTGCATGGGGAAAAGGTTGGTTTAGATATGTAAATTGGTTTGAAGGGGGTTAGAAATGGTAGGACTCACTTGTTTATTGATTTACTGTCAGAATTGTGTATCTTTTGTTTTTCTGTTTGTATTTTGTTAATCAATGAAAAAAAAAAGAATTTGAATTACAGAACGGGAAATAGACAAAACAATAGCAAGTGTCAATGTACTCAGATGAGAAGAGGGGCTGACTTTTTAAAATATAGCCAAATTTTGAATCAGTGGAAACCGTCCAAATGGTACAAAAAGAAGCCCAAATGATCACATTCCCCTCAAAACTATTTTATCCACCCAACTGGGTGGAAAATACCCACTCTGATAACACTGGCTAAAACATACAACACCTTTAGAAATGTGATATTCTAAGATTTATTCATTTATTCATTTATTAGCATGAAGACAGTCAGATGAAAATATAATATAAATTGTAAATTTCAGCAGTTAGATGTTTGATCTGTCAGTTCAATATTCATCATAAAACATTAGTTACCCAAAAACACAAGTTACTTTATAACTTTATGTGTTAATTGACAAATTAGTCAACCTATGTTCCCTTCTGCCAATGCTCAAAACAGTTAAATTATTTTGAAAGTGATACACATTTATTTTTAGTGTTATTCAGACTTAACTCAATTTGTGCTGTAATGAACATGTCAATTCAGTATAATTATATTTGACAGAATAAATGATTGAGGCGCACTTTTAATTGTTCTGGAGGACATATTTCCATGATCTCTGAGGACTGAGTTGATGTCACTGCTGTGTGCAAGCAGGTCTACAGTTTGTGTGTGTGTGTGTGTGTGTGTGTGTGTGTGTGTGTGTGTGTGTGTTGTGTGTGTGTGTGGTCAGGCAGAGCAGCACACATCATCATTTAATGATGGCTTAGCAAACGGTACATGTGCACTCGACAAAGATGAATGATGCTCCTGGCTACTAGAAACTGCTGTATGATGCCTCTCTCTCTCTCTCTCTCTCTCTCTCTCTCTCTCTCTCTCTCTCTCTCTCTCTCTCACTCTCACTCTCTCACTCTATGTCTTTGTGAAGTCTACAGTTAGAAAGGTAGAGCATCTGGGATCCGTTGAGGTGAGCAAGGCAGACAGCAGAGCTATAGGGACCGAGTCTTTGATTTTCCTGTCACAGCTGCTTATAATGATTAATGCCTAGACTTTGGGGCCACTCTGTGTGATTATGGGGCCCACAAGCTTCTGCTCCTCTTGTACTCTGATGTCTGGAAACACACATGAACAAACACACTCTTACTGTAAGGAAAATGTACTGATGGAGTCCTGTGTAACAGCTCAAAAGGGTGTGTGCATTTCCAGGGCCACGCCAGGCTGGTTTTGGGCCCCTCCCCCCCATCTCATTCCCGGACTTCTCAGAACCTCACTATTCTCCACCTAAACCAGATCTTAACAATCACAAGTAGGTTTTTAAGCTGCTCAAAGTGGTGCACCTGACTAGCTTGTTCCACACTCTAAAAGGCAAGACATGTTGTCAAGGAGACACTGCAGACACAAAGTTTGTGTTTACTGCAGTAGACAGTCTGTGGTGTATGTCCATGTTACAGCCTGCTCTCTCATCACAATCCAGTTGGCTTTAAACATGTAGTTTACAACTTATTGCATCTTCAGATGTTAAAACATGTCCAACATTTTCACCATTGCCATGTGTTCAAAACTGCACCTGCTTTTCTGGTAATTTAGTGGGAGACCAACAGTGGTGGAAAGTAACAAAGTACATTTACTCAAGTACAATGCTTAAGTGCAATTTTCAAGTACTTATATTTTACATTACATTCATTCAGCATGAGTACTTTTACTTTTGATACTTTACATTGTAGTATTTTTACTTTTACTTGTTTATCAGTTTAGTAATATTGTTGCTTCTTTTAGCCTTTGTTGTGATTTTTATATAAAATCATAGCATTGCATTACTGTCCTCCACCCTCTGATATTCTTCTCTTTTCAGTCAAACTATTATTTGAATAAACTACTCATTTCTCTCTTCAAACTACTACTACTAGTGCTACTACAATCAATAATAGATTTAATAATAGGATGCTAAATAACTATGACAGAAAGTGATGGTCTAGTTGATCAGTAGGGAATTATATTATTATCAAGAAAGTGCATAATGCTGAACTATTTACTATTTTTTCAAAGTTTAACAGACTAGAGTTCTGAGTAGTGAAACTGACATGTACCATCCTCAGTAACACAAGCACATCACTGCAACATTTTGTGATATTTATTATCAACAGTTTTCCAGTATTGAACTAAATTAGCATTCAAACACCTTTTAGAGCTCCTGTGTCATGCATAGTACTTCCAAAACAGAGCAGGTCACCTTGCTGCAGTGATGTACAGGTGTACTCCAGGACCTCATGACATCATTTTTGGGTGTGGTTACAGCAGATATCTGACCACACCCAACCACACATGTGGTCAGAGGTGAAACAGGGTTAAAACTTTTAAACAGAGATGGCAGCAAAACACTTTCAGCCTGCTGTTAAGTGACTCTTTAAACATCTTGTGTGCAGTGAAAAAAGACCTGCTACTCAACCCGACCTGTAATCAAACAAGCAGACTTGGCTGCTGACAAATGCTCAGAGTGCCAGAGTGTAGTAGGGGTGCACAACAGCCCGAGGAAATAAATAAATGATAGAAATAAATGAAAACAGGGCAGTGTTATGTACAGGGGCAAAAGAACCTTCCATGCTATCAGTTGACTATATTCACTTCTGTCTCCGCCTGTTCAGACCTCTACAAAATTCTGCATACTTTACACACAGCTGTACAGTGTGAATAGCTTCAATAAATATTTACATCTTGTGACACCTTAACTGGATTTAGTGGTAACTGACCTCTCTGGGCTTGTCTATACACCGGTGAGCTATACTAAACATTATAAAATGTTGAACAGTATGATTTTTGAGAATAGCAGCAAATCTCCAAACCCTATTTGTCTTTTTAGTGATGTAAGGACTGTGTCAGGGACCATGCATTTAGGCTCAAGAACACCAGGTGTGTAAAGCACAAAATAGCAATTTATTTAAAACTTAATTTCAACTTACCAAAACACAATTTTCTAAATACAAAAATAGGGAAGCTAAAGAAAATCAATTTCAAAAATAAGGCCCTTTAACTCGACTAAACAAACAAACCTATTCTGAACCCAACATAACTGACCTGCCAAATGACACAAAGGGAGGGTTTATATACACAAAGGCTCACCTACACAGACACACAAGGGGAGCAGGAATAAACAATTAACTCTATATCACAAATTAACCTTAATACTAGCAAGGATTTAAATCAAGAAACTATTTACAACCAAACTAACCGTCAAACCAAGAAAAACAAAACTTAAAGTCGCAAAATAATTAAGTTTAACTGGATCCCGAAAGGCAGACTCCCCTCTGGTATATCTTGTTGGTCTCTCCCACTTCCTGCCTGCCACACTATAGCAGCCATCTTTCCTGGCTGTGTCTCTTGGCCAGAGGAGGACTTGCCAGATCCACGAAAAACAGAGAGGTAGAACATAATTTAAATCATGCAAGAAATGTTAAGGACAGAATGTTAACTAAAATGTGTGGACTCAAATTAGGAAACAAACTGTTGAAAAGTAATAAAGTGTGTGCAGTATGAAAACAAAAGGCTACATATGTTGATAATGCTAAAAACAAAACCACTACCACTCTGTGGATTTTTTTCCCCCCATTGGATAAATCAGGGCTGATATTTTGCATATTTCACATATGGATGTAAAGGTGGAAAGGAGGAGCAGAACAGCAGAATTGTATTATTTAGTTGAAATATATGTATAGTTTGCAGAAATTCGGTGTTTGGGGCTCCCTGCGACCATCAAGAACCTATATTGTTTTAACCTGAGTATGTTCAAACTATTGACTGTATGTAAAGATGGACATCATGACAGTTCCCCAAAAGTGAAGCCAAAACATCTCGATCGCCCCCTGGTGGCTGGCTGCAGTAAGTCCTATGCCCTCCATGTTACCAGATGGGAATGAGCCAAACTAAAATATCAAAGTTCATGTCAAATAAATTTTTCCCAAAGATGGTTTCTGTCATTTTATGTAGTTCTTCTCATGCTGATGTTTGTTCAAGTGCTCATTTATCTGATAAGTTTGCCTTTAATTAGTTATTTGATGATATAAAAAGGCAGTGTGCCGTCATGATGGACAGCTGTGACAGCCACTCTCAAACCTCCATCAGGTAGTGGGATGGCTGAGGGGGAATGTCCAGCGGGCTGTCATCCGGCCACCTGACTCTATTGTGCAGACTCTGGCTCCAAATGATGTCACACAAGCAAGATGGCAGCTGCCCAGAAAGGAGATATTTTGGCTTCACTTTTGCATAGTGGTAAGAAGTGGAGACGCGTCATCCATATTTATATACAGTCAATGGTTCAAACATTTTAGCCTAATTTAAATGTCAGAATGCAGACACAACTAGTAAATACTCATTAACAGCATGGAGACCTAGCTACAGTATCTGATACATTTCAATTCAGCCACACTGCTCTGTATGGGAGAACTGTGCTGTCCTCATTGTGACTGACAAAGGCTCGGCAAGCAGCTTGCCCATCTTTTCAGCCCGCCTGCGATAGTGATCAGCAGCAGTCGGCCATGCCTCTCCGGCTGTGAATGCCTCACTATTTGATCTGGCATTAGCAGCCTTTACAGGCTTTAATATGTAGGATTATCTCCTCTTCACTTCCATGTAACGCTCTTGACCTCCCCTGATCACGGAGAGTCAGAGAGATGGAGGAAGAAAGGAGAGAGACAGGGAGAGAGGGGGTGTGGGTAGAAGATGGAACAGAGAATGGAGGAAGGAAATCAAGGACAAAGACAGAATGAGAATGAGAAAGAGGAAGGGAAGCAGACTGGAAAGGTGGGAGGGGAGAGTGGCGGAGGTAATTAAGGATAAGATGAAGAAAAAGAAGGAGAGGGAGGAGGGGGAAGAGCACATGATGTGGAGAGAAACCAGGCACTTCTTAAGGTGGTGAGAAAGATGACAAACAGCAAGGCCTATCGAACATGTCATTTGAGCTCAGTGCTTTTAGATAATGTGCCCATGAGTCTGCAGCATTTCCTTCCACTCTTCAGCCCTCTGTTTTCACTGATGAGTTCATCCTCTCTGGATGAAGCTGAGTCATTGAACTCAGCGGCTGCAGTATTTGGTTGGAATAATAATAAACCCATGAGCCTCAGATGCCATTATCATGGAGAAGAAGAAAATTCTTAATCTGTGACTTAAGGACTTAGTCAAATCTTACTCAAAAACTATTTCTGAAGATGATCACAAGTATAAATCAGAGTTCTTAGAATACCCCAAACATGGTAAATGGTATTTTGCTAATGCAAAAACTACTTAACTAAACTATTAGCACTGCATTGTGGTCACATTGATACCAAATATTCAAACTTATAACACAGCTGCAAAAAACAAAAAGAATGATGCTGATGGCAACAGCAATTGTTTGTCTACTGAGGTTTTGGAGCTCTCATCAAGAGAATACATGGTGGCACAGCATCAGAATAAATCTCCAGTATGTAACAACAGTGCATGTACCCAGTGCAGACTTCTGAAGGCCAGATGTATGGAACTAGTACACATTATATACATACTTAAAAGCCCAGTAAATGGCATTGAGCCTCAGTGAATGTCAGCAAATAACTGTTTGCTATGTAAGGATATAGTGGAGTAATGGCGACCTGAGCAGTGAATGAAGTCACACTCCCTCTATGTATGTTATAATCCGAGCTTCTCTCTTCTTTGTTTTGGTAGCCGCACCGGCCGCGTGTGCATATTAGTGTAAGTGTGGGTGCATGTGAGTCCCTCCGTGTCCTCCACGTCTGTTTCCAACATGGCTGCCGTGTCACAAACTTTCTCAAATTACAGCTAAACAGTACACTGAAATATGTTTCTGAAAACATTTGAGGTGAGAAATAGGTACTGCAAACAGAATTTTGATCCATATTTGATCAGCACTGCCTAGTTTGACAGTTTGATCTGAGTTTCATGAGTTATCAGCTTTCTTTTTTCCCCCCAACTTTATTGAGTAAACAACACATTTGTTTTGGTTTGAGATGTTGGTACTATAGTATGACATCTAGTGGCTGAATGTCGTGTATTGCAACTTTAATGATGTAGTTATGAGTGACTTGATGCTCATGTCGGTGTTATTTGCTGCTGGACACTGAGATGAGTGTAAGACCCTGTCAATCAGAGACCACTGAGGGAAAACATTTCTATTCACACATGTTGCAGAATATACTATTTTCCCATGCACCTTGAACACAGGGAACTTGTCAACATGCACTTTTAAAACACCCAAGATTGTTGAGCTGCAGTGGAGGGATAGTAACAAAAAGAGACAATGTTGTAGACTCATGTTATCTTCAGATAAACAATATATTTTTACACAAAATAAGGACTGTGGATTTTGTCTCCCATCATTTACATTGCAAGCACATTCAGAAGGGATCTTTAAATGGCCAGTATGAAAGATGATGATTACAGCAAGAAAAACTTATTTCAATCTTCATATGGGCACCTGACTGTTGTTTTAAGACACACATTTGAAAAGTTTTCTTTTATTAATTTAAACAAACAAAATTTATGTTTACATGGGTTGTTACTCACCAATATTCATTGTGTGTATCAAGGTCTAATAAAATTGTTAAATGTATTTCCTTCTTCATAATACATTTCATGAATTACTGCTCCATAGTACTACTAGAAGTCAGAAACTCCACAGGGTATCTTTAAATGATGTGAAGTGTAAGATGATTTTGAAGCACTGAAAGGGGTCTGAATTTTCAGCAGAAGTGTAATGAGTTCAGTATCCTTGAAACAAACTAGTTCATACAACATACTGTTCAACCACATCTAAAAGCAGTAGTGGTTCTGGATAGCCACACTTGAAGGTGGGGCTAAATGTCTACTGTCAAAGCTTCCTCCTGACTTTCTCTTTCCAAAAACGCTTCATCTTTTTGTCTTGACATAATAAATTGTAGAAAAGGTTTTACTGCAGCCCCCCAGTTTGTTTCAGAGGCTGTTAGACCATCCAACAAGCACTCTGTTTGAAGCACACTGAGCCCTTAAGCAAATAAAGGAACTGAGGTGTGTGAGGTGAAGTGTAAGAGCTGAAAGCAGTTGAGATTTCATTGTAAGCTCTGTATGCAGAAGTGATAGCGCATACCACCCAGGTGGCAGCTGGTCAGCTGATCATAGCCTATAGCACAGGCAGGCGTGTCTGGTGTGACTGTGTGTGTGTATTGTGTGTATTTGCATTGTGGGTGGGCAGGTGTGTGTGTGTGTGTGTGTGTGTGTGTGTGTGTGTGTGTGGCAGTGCAGTTCACTGTGATGGATTAGTATTCCCTGCATGTGCTGGTGTCTGAAAAGGCTCAATGTACTGCTGGGGATTAGAGAGCTGGGTGGTGCTGATAAAACCACATACACAACACACTTCTGCTGGTTAACTACACACTGACGACTGTGAAGTGTTTATGTTGCCATTTTTTTCTTCCTCTTCCGGCAGGTATCTATCTATATGTTACTTACTGAAGGAATCCTCTAACATTTTGGATTTGGGTGTTTCATTTGTGCCCCTATCACTGCCCGGGTTAATATCAGGTACGCTTAAAGGAACATTCTGATATCATAGGAAATATGCCTGTTTTCAAATGCAGAGTTAGATGAGATGATCACTGTCAGATTAGGCATATCCATATTTTCATGAGAGTTGTAATTCTTTCTTTGGCTTGGCTGTGAGACATGAAAGACATTGAGCTAGGAATAATCATATCTTGTTATCTTTCACAACTTGCATGATGTACAGAGGGTACCAGGGACCAACTTTAGGGTGTTTTCAAACCAATAGTTGGTTTGCTCTGGTTCGAATCAGTGAGTTGGTTGGTGATGAGTTGCTGACTTAAGTCCGGTCAGGGACCTTTGTTGAATGACATTCCCCATCTCTATCTCACCTCATTTCCTTTCAAATTCTCTACTGTTTACTCTCCAAAAATGCCCAAATATGAGCAAAATATGTGCTGGTCATGTATCTATTCATTGTTTTAATCTGTTTAGCATGGAAACCTCCATCTGTCTCTGTCTCTCTTTCTGTCTCTGTCTCTCTCTCTCTCTCTTTCTCTCTCTCTCTATTCTCATGCACACATGCATGCACTCTGTTACATGGAAAGGTCCTTGTATCCAAGTGACTGCCACCCAATCTTGCCAGCTGGAGAGATCAGGACAAATCTAATTTGTTTTGGATGTTCAATCAACAGGAGAGGGAGGGGTGATGACAAGAGAGAGAGAGAAACAGAGAGAGAGAGAGAGAGAGAGAGATATGACGATCTAAGTAAGAGAAGAAAGATAGACAAAGGGAAACATAGACAGACAGAGAATGAAAGACAGTAGTGGAAAGACCTTATCTCTAAATGCTGTGTGGCCGCTGTGGCTATACGATGGCTGCTGGCCATGCTACTAGCTTCCTCTTCAACCCAATTGCCAGAACAAAATGTTGGCATTGAACGTTTCTGCAAACCACAGAAACATTGAATATATATGTTTCAACATGTGCAATATGTATTATATCAACATTTCTACGAAGGTAGCATATTAACATTTCTACCCATTGAATAATGATGTTTTATGGTGTGACAACACTGTGGTAAAGGTCTAGTTAGGTTTCGGCACAAAGACCACTAGGTTAGGGTTAGGGAAAGATCATGGTTTGGGTTATAATAAAATAACAAATAAAATAAAAACGGCCAGTGTCTCACTAAAAACACTTGGTTTTCTCGCCAGAAAAACAGCTGCAAATGTCCTGATGTCTCGCTAAAAACGGGAAGGGGTCACTGGTTTCGAGGTGGTCTTGAACCGTGCTCTCTGCTGATTTCCAACTTGCTGCCAAGAAACTTACTAACCAACGACTGACCCCTCCTCCTCCTAATAGGAAAGTCAGCTCATATAGATCGCATGTGAACTACGTCACTTTAGAAATGTTGGGATGATATGTATTTTGGAAATGTTGATATGATATGTTTTGTAGAATTGCTGAGATGATACGTTTTGTTGACATTTTGATATGATACGTATTGTGGAAATGTTAATACTATGTAATACTATGTTAATAGCACTTTGCCATTTTAGCACTGTTAAAACTCTAAAATTGATTAACTAAAACGGAAACCAATGCGGACATATGTTTCATTATGATAATGATGAAAATGACAGCGCTGTTAGTAATATAAGTGGTAAGCACATAGGATATACTGGACTGATAGTGCAAAACCACTGGAATGGCCCTTTAAAGCAACTTAACAGTAATAGAAAAGTACTGAAAAGTTAAAAAATCTGCAAAAACAATCTTAGAAAACAATAAGAAGTGAGGAAAAATGTTCACCATACTGGATTTTAAACTTCTTTGGGTAAACTTTATCATTTGTTTTGCTTTGTTTTTGTTCAACTGTGTGTGTGTGTGTTTTCATGAGAACATGTGTGCCTTATATAGATAGCCTTAGTAGATAACTGGAAGCTCCCAAGTGTGAATATGTCTTAACTGTGCGAAATGGAGCAATCAACTTCAGGCTCCATCAACTGCTCACTCAACCTTCCTGAACAAATAGAGATGAGGTTCAAAAACCTTGATGGTGGGATCAACAAGACAGAATATGACAAAGCCTCCATTAGCCCCTGAGCAGCCCACAATATACTGCAGGCTGGTGGAGTGTCATATTATGCCGCTGCATTTCACAAAGTATGGGAATTACTGTCACACTGACATGGGAGAGGTGAACTTGACATTTCATTTTCTAATTACCATCCTCTATATTATTTAGCAAATGCTTACATTTGTAAGAATTCTAAATAAAATGTCAGAAAGTCATAGCACATGACTTGTTGAGATTTAAATGCGCAGCAGTTATTCCATTGCCTCAGCTGTAGATTATATTTCACCAATCAGACAAGCACACCAGTTGAACAAGGCCATCTACACAATTATATTAAAGCTATAATTTGTAACTATTCCACATTAAAATGTCTATTTATTTTAAATGTCTAGACCTATGTTCTATATTTTGTTGAGTTGTGTACTTACATTATCCCAAATGTTTCCAACAATTTTCAAACCCAGAGAAATCTGTAATTTTAATCAAGGTAGTGATTCATTTCATTTGGTCACCTGTCAATGGCGTCATACCCCTCTACCAAAGAGTATACATGCACAAGATGCATATGTAAGCGTCGTGTAGGTCCACTACAATTGCGTCTACCAAAGATCATACACTCACAAGATAATACATCAGCGTTGTGGCTGTTTGCCACAATGGCGTCTACTAAAGAGTATATACAGTGCTGTTTGAAAGTTTGTGAACCCTTTAGAATTTTCTGTATTTCTGCATAAATGACCTAAAATGTTATCAGATATTTACACAAGTCCTAAAACTAGATAAAGTGAACCCAATTAAACAAAGAAGACAAAAAAAATCATTTTTTTCATCTTTTATTTATTTATTGAGGAAAATTATTCAATCTTGCATATTTGTGGTAGGCAAAAGTATGTGAACTCTTGTTTTCAGTAACTGGTGTGACCCCCTTTTGCAGCAATAACTTCAATCAAACATTTCCGGTAACTGTTTTATCAGCCCTGCACATTGGCTTGGTGAAATTTTAGCTCATTCCTCCTTACAGAACACTCTCAACTCAGGGATGTTGGTGGGCTTCTTTGCATGGACTACATGCTTCAGGTCTTACCACAACATTTCTATAGGAGTAAGGTCAGGACTTTGACTCGGCCATTCCAAAACATTATCTTTCTTCTGCTCTAACCATTCTTTGGTAGAGCGACTTGTGTGTTTAGGGGTCGTTGTCTTACTGCATGACCCACTTTCTGTTGAGCTTCAGTTCAGATACTTTGACATTTTCCTGTAGAATTTGCTGGTATAACTTAGAATGCGTAGCTCCTTCAATGATTGCAAGCTGTCCTCGTCCAGAGGCAGCAAAGCAGCCCAAACCATGATACTACCACAACCATGTTTCGCAGATGGGATAAGGTTCTTATGCTGGAATGCGGTGTTTGCTCATCGCCAAACATAACACTTCTGATTCAAATCAAAAAGTTTGATTTTGGTCTCATCCATCAACAGAACATTGTTCCAACAGCCTTCTGGCTTATCCACCTGAATATGAATAATTATCTATGATAATTATGAATTATTGCTAATAACCAAACTCACTACTGCCCGTCCCAACAATTGAAATACCTGACTCTAATTTCCCCTTCAAATGAATTGATAATCCTAGGGGTTCATATACTTCACAAACTTTCAAGCAGCACTGTACATACAAGATAATATGTCAGCATTGTGGTTGTTTGACATAAACTGTTTTATTCAGTTTTAAGCCACATTTTTATGATAAACATTTTAGATTTTGGTCGTTTTCTTGGTCATCGACCACATGATGAGATTGTTGATGATGTGACTGCTTGACTGCTTTTTCCAAGGTCAAGAATGGACTCAACATCAGCTGAGTATCACTAACAATCCGTTATAAGAACTAAAAGTGCAGAGTTAAACCGTCTTTAATTTCATCAAAAATGTGTCATGTAAACACACTTTGCCATTAATTTCTTTTTAAGGAATACTGATTAGAATTTTCATAGGAGAACCATTTTAGAATAGATGATATTAGTAATATTTACCATTTCCAGACAGAAAAACAGAAGTATTGTCTTTTGCTCAGTAACTCTAGTAGTAGCTGTCTTGGATAAAGCAGTTGCTTCAGTACAAAAGCACAGCTTTGCAACAGGCAATCAGATATAACTGATCTACAATCAGTAACCCAGAATCCAGCTCTCTGGAAAGCCTCTGAAAGAGATGTATGAACATATGGAACAATTCATTTTGATAGATGAATGTCAGTTTAGGATTATGCAGTATGCAGTTTCCAGTTCTTCTGCCTCTGATATGTTCCACCCTACAAACTTTTAATGTAACTACACACTAGCATTATACCCAAGTGGTATAAAAATAATGGCAAGCCCTCACAGTTTGCCATACTGCAAATATGTCATATTTTCTGATGTAATTGGACTCAGTACAGTTCACCTTTCATTATGTCACACTTTTACTGTATGGCTCAGTGTGAGAGGCTGCCATCATTTATTTTCTAAACCATATGGGTCCACATGTTAGTGTGTTGTTAAAGTATAGGCCTGTAGGAGTATTTTAGTATAAGCTGTATCTTGACATTCTATATACAGAATATAAGTCAACATAATTGACTGTTTGCTAAACCCCTCCCCTGAACAGCGATTGTCCAATCATAGCAACCATAAGTATGCAGGACAGGTCAAACTATGGATTTCTCCACATACTGAAATTGTGTACATGGGCCTGAAAGAAGCGTATTACTCTGTATCCAAACGGTTTGGAGGGTGGTGACTTCTTCATCCCCTTTCCAAAACCAAAAGTAAAATAGAATTAAAGCTGCAAGCAGAGATCAACAGGCCCTCGCACCTCACAAGTGTCAGAGGGAGCAGCAGCTGTGGTACTGCTACTTGAGGTTGGTTGACACACAGCAATACATTTACCAGAGGGCAACTGTCACAGATATACATTTTCATGAATATTGGACATTGCATGTAGGAGATAAATATTACTTCCTGTGTCCACTATGTGGTGCTAGAAAACACACACTAAATGTACATTATGTTGCTGCATATGAAACAAAAATATATGGCAATATATATTGGAAAACAAAATGTAATATATTAATTAATCATACATTTACATATATAGGAAACCAGTGCTTATATTTTTCAATATACCACAATATATGCATGGACCATGTATGGCTATATATTAATACATATAGAAAATAATGATATATTGCAAGACAAAAACTGCACTACATTTTTACATGTAATGGTTTTATTGAAACAGTTCTCTTTCATGAGCTGCTGCATAAGTCTACATAAGCAGCTGAGCAGATATTCATGAACAGTCATCTCACTTTATTGTTTGCATAGATACACATTTTATATATGAAAATATGTATGATGGTATATATGAAAATACGTGTTTACTGAAAACAAATACTTTTTTTAGGATTTTTTGACAATTAGATGCCTTGTTAAAGTCATTTTGGCAACATCGTAGGAGGAAAAGGAGATTTAATATTTATACCTTAATTGATTGAGTGCTCATTCTCAAACTTTATGCCTGCGTTTATGTATTTTACACACTTGTCAGTGTGTTCTGATTAATGCCTGTGGAAGTCCAGTTAAACCAGGCAAGAGAGAGTGAAACAGCAAGCCACAGACAGAGGGAGTGAGACAGAGATATGAAAATCATTGGGCCCTAGCACTTTTGTGCTCGGGCCCTAATAATAATTCTTCGAAATACAGTAGGGCCTTTGCACCACTTGGTGCTCCAGCCTTAATAATCTCTATCTTTAGGTGCCAGGGACTGTTGTGAAATTAATCCATCCTCCTATTTGTCTACCAGTAATTTCAGGAGGTCAGAGAAACCTCTAATTACTACTATTACTACTACTACTACTATAAATAATTACTATTTGAAGGTAATATGGTAGTAACTACCACCTGAATACTGACATGAGTAGTATTTCCCATATGACATTGACAATATAAAAAATTCACACATCTAATCAAATTGAAGCTGACAGTACAGCTTTAACAGTATGTAGACTGACTGCCAAAGCACAAATGAGGCACCATGTTTCTAGATAAAGGCCCAAGCAGAGAACTCACACTGTGGCCATGCTGGGCCTTATCACAGACATGCAAATGAGTACTAATTAGCACTAATTATGGCTCCCTTCAACAGAGTTATATAAAAATGTACAAGAACAACTTTTTTTCTCTCAGTTTTCCCAACAAGGATATTTAAAGATAAGTGTTTGACATTGTAACTGGGTGTACAGGAACATTTATCTTACAGATAAAATGCTTGGATCGTATTGAAATTGTTGTATGTTTCTGATTGAGGCCATGTCCACACTAATGCAGATACATTTTAAAATGTGTCATTTTCTCTCTATTTTGGGCTTCCATCTGCACTAAGCTATCAAATTATTTTGGTGTAACGCTCGCAGTGATGCAGGCGTTTTACTGAACTGCTGTGGTAAAGTATGTCCCAAACCTTGAACATCGTCGTGAACTCTAGGCACCAACTAAAACACTTATGTCAGGTTCAGACTACATGATTTCAGCCCGATAATAACCCAGCCTGACAGATGTAGGGTGTCGGGACATTTTATCACATGCAGTGTATCGTAGTGGATGACAACCAATGCTGCATCTGGAAACAAAAAGACTAGCCATCAATGTGTGTGTGTGTGTGTGTGAATGGGTGAATATGGCTTTTGGTGTAAAAGTGCTTTGAGTGGTTGGAAGAATAGAAAGGAGCTATATAAGTGCAGTCCATTTTACCATTTACCACATCATCTGCAAAAAGCAGAGGAGCAATCCTGAAGTCCCCAAATTGGACAGTCTCCTCCCCCCGGCTGCACCTTGAGGTTTTGTCTATGAAAATTACAAACAGAATCAGTGACAAGGGACAACTCACGCGGAGTCCAACACTCACTGAGAACGAGTCTGACTCACTGCCAAGAGTGTGGACGCGGCTCTCACTGTGGTTAGATAAGGGCTGAATGGCTTGCAGCGATGAGGGGAAATTCAGAGTACAACCATCTCCCCCCTCATGCTGAAAAGCTTCAGTTGAGGTGGTTCAGCATCTGATCAAGATGCCTCCTGGACTTTAATGTCTTGCCTAGATTTGGATTTGGAAAGAACTTCCTTAAATGGATTCACATTTCAAATACAAACCCAATAGCCAGTGTCTTGACATAATATAGTTTCTAAACCAGTAATTTTGGAGCAATCTACTTGCCTTGTCACTGATGTTGTTCATATTAACCATAGAGCCCCTGGCCATGGCAATATGAATGCAGACAAACCTGTCGGGCATCCAGCTAGGAGAACAGGAACATAGAATATCCCTATATGCTAACGATGTGAATCTTTTTTTTAACAAATCTATCTGTCAATATCCAAAATGCAACAGCCTGAATTGTTTGGGCAGTTCTCTGGTTATAAAATTAATAACTCAAAATTAGCACACTATTGAAATTAAGATAATAAGATTGAAACCAGTCATAAAAACCTCATTTATTAATGCTAAGGAAGGATTCACCTACCTTGGTGTCAAAATTACTCCTGAAATTAAAACAATCATCCCAACAAACTGAGTGATTGGGCATATAAACATGATCAAATGAATATATTACCAAAATTCCTATACCTCTTTAAGTCACTCTTTCTCCCACTATCAAAATATTTTTTTGATGAGTGCAATAGTACTTTTAGTAAATTCATTTGGCATAACAAAAAATCTAGACTGAGACTCAGGCTGCTATACCTGCCTCATGAAAGGCAGGTATAGCAAACCTGAAATGGTATTATTGGTCTGCTCAGTTCTGCAATGCTTTATTTCTCAACTGAGGCTCCTCCAGCCTGGATGAATATTGAGCAGGCATCAGTACCAAACCTCCCATTAAAGCTGTATCTATACTCTGCAGACCCCCCAAAAATCTGAAAAGAACAACAGAAAACCCTTTCCTCAAAAATACTATTGACATCTGGTATAAAGCACATCAGCATATTAAAGATACTCCTAACAGTTCTCACTTCTCCCCTATATGGGGTAACACATACTCCAGGGCAGGGAGAGCAGATGGTGGTTTCATTGGTGGAATCCGGGAAGACAAAAGTGTGCAAAAAACAGAGGACCTTTATATGAATGGTAGTATTCTTTCATTTGATCAACTGATCAGAAACCAAATATATATTCCTAAAAAGCACTTTTTCAATATTTGCAGTTGAAACATTTCATACTATCAAAACATAAGCATATTATATTTGAACCGCCACTATCACATCTTGAAAATCTCACACTTTAACCTAAATGAGAAGAGTCAGATTTCTTTATTCTATACAGCTTTGATGTCATATGATGAGGAGTCTACCATTGACAAGCTAGAGGCATGGAGACTGGATGTTCAAGAGGTCATACAAGAAACTGATTGGGACATTGCATGCGTAAAAACACACAAGATACCTCCTGGCCATCAACTGGGAGGAGATCCCAGGGCAGACCCAAAACACACTAGAAGGATTATATCCTGACCAACCAGGATCCCCCAGGAGGAGCTAGAGGATGTGGCTGGGGTGAGGGACGTCTAGGTTACTTTGCCTAGTGTGACCTGGACCACGATTAGCAGCGGAAAAATGGATGTATGGATTGATGGAAAAAATAAGCGATCAGAGAATGACTTAAAAGAATTTAAGAATTAAATCTGCCTTCCTGACATCATCTAAGAATATATAAAGGCATTAAAGTGTTTCTGCCTTTTCTGATGGCCAAATGGTCAGGAGGAAAAAGCTGCCATCATGGGGGGTGGGATGCAGTGAGTCGTACTAATGGGGATAATGGTGAACACTTTCAGACAGTCTCTCCTCAGAGGCATTCATGATGTTGCACTCAGCTGTAAAAAGTGACAGACATAGTTGTGTGAAGAATAAAACAGAAGATGCTGAGAGAGAAGTTCAAACCCTGCTTACTTTAACACCTTTGCACACCTGGTCAATCACTGCATGGAGGGGGGCTCCTGTCAGACTGTTGGTTTTGTAAGGTTACAAAAATGATCACATACAATTGTAATGGTGTAAGCCATTAAGTGATCTAACAAGGACTTGGTTTGGATCATTGTGAGCCCCTTAGATGTCTCTGCTGGCATAAGGAAAATTAAACAGTCAAGAGAAACATGAAAAATGAATAAAAAGTGACTTGTGTTGTTCTGGAGAAGTTGGAGAACCTTCACTATTTACAGAGGCACTTTGTGTTGTGCATTGCTGAACTGGGGTCAGTTTCACCGAATCTACCACTGTTTGCAACAACTGTTTCCTATACTGTTAATTAATGACCCATGCATGAGTATGGAAGAGTATAGGATTCTTGCAATTTCTTCCAATTTGTGACTGACAATCATTTTTGAAACATGACGTTGCCACCACGTGTGATCTGCAGGTAAACAGTGCTTGCAAATCACTTTTGTGAAAAGGCCCCTGCTCTGAGCAGGTGGTCGTGGATAAGTTAATCCTGACATCAAACTGTAGTGCCACACTGACTTTCCAGTGACACTCCTGTGCCTCTCCTCTCATATGCAGCACATGGCGAGTCACCAAACTATCAAGCAGGTGCATGCAGAGGAAAGAGTGTGTCTCGGGAAAATGCCACTTGCACCCACGCAAAAAATAGAGCTCCTTATGATGATAGATGAAGAGAGAAACTATGGGGAAATTAAACTGACTCATGCTTGCAGATTTTATTGAGACCTAAGGAATACATTTTTCTGTGTATTAACTGAATCCCTCAGTTGCTTCATTTCTCTTAGAAAATTAAAAGCACTTTTAAGTGACTTGACACAATTTTCCTTTTGGTGAGCTTAAATTTGAAGAAAACTCATTCGGAGCTCATCTTCCAAGTATCCTTGCAGAGAGTAGAAAAAGAGAGAGAGAGCCACTTTCATTGGGTTTGTGACTGGTGTTTTGGTAAAATATGACTCGTCTTGTATTTTTCATGGTGTTCCACAGAGAAATAATGAAGTAGAAAGCCCTAATGTCCTGGTTAGAGGGCCTCCCTGTGCCTTGGCTGAGATCCATTTAACAAGACCACTCACTGCTGCGGGGTTTACTCCCACCACATCAGTACATTTATCATCCTGTACGGAGGTGTAATTATTATATTTAGGGAGCAGAGCCACTGGGACAAAGCTGTGCAGAGAGAGGTAGCGCAGGTCAAATAAAGAATTACTCAGACAGAGACCTGAGAAATATCTTCGTGGAGGTGCATTTCATTTCCAAAAGAGCAGACATTGATACCAATGTACTGTTTAACAGACACAGCCTGTCAGCCATTTTATTACTGCTGCTCATAGGAGAACTGACTCTTCCTCACAGCATTGTAGAACTGATGTTTTACTATTTAGAAATTATGTGAACTTCAATTAATCCCAACTAGGAATGGTAAGATTCACCGATTAGCATCGGTGCACTTATAAAAGTTCACTATGTGATTGCCCTGACTAAAAAAGTGTGCACCGTATACAATTTGGGATGAACTTGGATGCGTTGGTATAATGCAATTTATTTATACATAATTATTAGTAGAGGCTGTATGCCTTTATTATTTAGAAATTTGACTAATAATTTGTGACCAATAATTTGATATTTAGATTGATTCCTCCTCTCTAAACTGTTCCTCAAGCGTGCTCAGCTAAGAGGTGTGCTGCCAAAACATTCTGAGTGGAACTCAGCACTCAGAACTCGCTCTGGAATTATTGTTCCGCACATCAGAGTAAGTGGACATTTAACAAATACAAATGTGTACAAATACAAATACTTGGCTCTCTGCACATCCCCAGTGGTCAGTTTGTTGCAGGGATAGTCAGTGGTAGTGTCTATAATGTGAATTCCTGGTGTAATGTTCATCTGCAATTTTCTGTAGTGGTCCCAGAATAATTTGTTGATAAAATGGAGTCAAAAAAAAAAAAATGTTATAAATGCATTTGCAAGAACAATACTTTCCATTCATATCTTAAGATGTTTGATTTGAAAAAGAACTTAGTTGAATTCTAGTTGTTAGAATATACATATATATATACATATATATATATATATATATATATATATATATGTATAATTATTATTATAATTATTATTGTAATTATCTGTTAACTCCCACTGCTCTTTCATCTGTTTCTATCTGCAGATGTCTCTCGTTTTTCACTCTGTATTGAGTGTTTTGTCAGAGTGATTATTATTTGGGGCGCTTTAACGCTCTCCCTCATGCCTCTCGGCACATGGAGGGCTGTTTTCTCTCCTACTCTGCTCTATGCTGGACTGTTACAATGCATAACCAGATGTTTGATTTGAAAGAGAACTTATAATGAAGGAAATGACACTCAGTAATAGTAGGCCTAAATGGTAGAGTCATTATTCAGTATATTATATGGTCTATACAAGGTGAAAGGTATGAGAATGACATACAGTATGTGAAGTTGAAAATATTCTTCTATCTTCTGTGTCTTCTTTTTATTGGAGCATGTGTATTAAAAGAATACATGATATGATGAAGAGAAGCGCGTTTTATCCGTTCAGTCCACATCGACTCCGACCTGCGTTCAGCGTCTCTGTCCTCAGAACCAGCCCTCTGTCAGCAGCTGCTCCAGACCAGTGGCCGGCTAACCTGCCTTTACCAGGCTGACAGCAGAAATTTACTGAACCAAAATAGTTGGCTCCATGGGAAGAAATCGACAGTGTTTGTATTTATTGATTTATTGATTTTATTTGCCCGCCCACCATAAAGAGTGAAGGGAATCTGCCTGTAGTGAAACAGACAAGCTCACAGACAGACTGGGAGCTTTGATCAATGTAGATGCCGTTAATAAATTCAAAACACATATATAGGATATCTGTGTGATTTAAACAGTGGTCTGTGCAGATTACACTAAACGCAACAGAAACAGACTCGGAGCATGAAAAAACACAGGGGGTCTCCGTGGGATGCCCAGAGTCAGTGTGGATTGATACATTTTTAAAAATGGAAGCATTTCTGTGACATGCAAGTGAGTGGAATGAGCCCATTGAGGATGTAAGCTAAAACTTTTCACACCAATTCATTTTGAAAGAGTAATGGCCAATGGGGAAACTCCAAAACTCAGCCAGCCGACTTCATCACTCAGCTACTCAGTCAGTCACGGAAAATCACGGTTGTAGGGATGTCACCACGGTTGCGGCCCAGCAAAAAATGTCACTTTTTTAGTTAATTTAAGATTTGCTGTACACTTAATAAATAAGACCAATCTCTCTGTACCATATTGAATTGCATAGCATTCTTTTGCATTGTGTTGAATCGCCTTGCATTCAAATTGTGTTGAATTGCACTGTATCACAATAGGGGTAAATTGTATCCTATAACATTGGTAGTTGCTTCATATGTATCTTTAGTGTATCGGATTGTTGGCATTGCATTGAGATACATATCACATCAGCTTCAGTGATGAAGATGCGCATCCCTAATCTCAACTATGTCAAGTGCGATTCAAGCAGTGTGAGTAAATAGTCAGCAGTTCAACTTGTTTGACATGATTTATAACTGACAGTGTTACATCCATATACTGTAGACAGGTCATTTGGAGGAGGCTGAAGTGGAGGACTGACAGTGGAGACCTGGGGCTCTATTTCCATGTTGGTGCAGGGCACAAAGCAGAGTGTTGCACTGGCAAACTGCTTTTTTGACTCATGGTTTGCCACAGTGGGAGGAGAGGTGCAGTAGAGGGTGTGGTGATGCCAATCCAGTAGTGCCGAGAAATAAGATGTCTTGCGCCATCCACTGCTCACCTGCTCAGAGCGGGTCAACTTGGTGCACTTAGGTTCAGAAATATTTTGTCATGTTATTTAGTGAAGGCACACCCATATAACCCTCCCTGATATGACACAAACCCATTTATTCATGTTTCACTTGTCTTTCCACCTACATTTTCTTTGTGGTTATGGCATTAATGCCTTCAAGACTGAATAAAGATTAGGTACTGCGGGTATTTGTTCCATCTGCAGTCTCTATGGGTATGATGTTACACATTGTCAAGGCACAATTATGAATGCCAGATCCGCTAGTTACATTTTGTGCAACCAGCACCAGATTGTTGCAATATAACTACAGGAACCTCCATGCTTATCTGCACATCAAACTTGATTTATTACTCTGTAGAGTTTCTAATGCAAATCAACAGGTCTGGCCAAATCATCAGCTGAACTTCCTCCTGATTCTGGGGAGCTGCTAGTAGCTATTGGTTTGGTTCGCAATGCTGATGTAGAATGACCTCCACACATCATTTATGAGGTCTCTGATTTATTTTTTTTTATCCACATAAATGACAAACAGTAACCCTATGAAATTTAACTTATTTCTAATCTTCATAAGACTATAAAGATAGGAGCATATTCATTTTTAACAGGCTGTGGCATTATATTAATGATGTTAGGTGTCCGAAAGTATGAAAAGATAAGATTTAGAAATATAAAATGTCAAACAGCATATAAATAATAAAACAGAATAGGGGCTTTTAACCCTTAAATGACTGCATGTCAAAAAGTGAGCTGGTCACTCACTAACTAACAATTTTTTGCAAGGATCATTGTGTATTATAATTCTCACAGTTGTAATACATTACTTACTTACTTATACATCATTTATCATTCAACAAGTTTTTTTTTTTAAGGAGTCACCTTTGTTGATCAAATGTTTACATAGAAGTAAAATACATAGTTACACATTAAATATAAATTGTTTCCGTTATTATCTATACTTTGAGTCAAATGAGTCTTTAGAGTGAGTTTTTTGGGGAAACATTTTCAAACTCAATTTCTGTTATGACCCGTTAAACAAATAAATTTATTTTACAACATTTGTGTGTTGTTCTTGCATAGATTTAATATTTTTTTTCACTTAACTTAAAGCAAACAGTGGCTACTTATAGTGACTTACACTCAGCTTGTAATGTATTATATCTGCCTACACCTCATGAATTTCATTACTTCACTTAAAGCACCCAATTAGAGTAACTAGAGTAACTTGATAACATTATAATGCATTATAACAGTGATTATAATTAGGGATGCATGATATTGGATTTTTTGCCAATATCCGATATGCCGATATTTCCAACTCATTATGGCCGATTGTCGATGCAAATACCGATATATTCATAATTCACAAGTATGAGAATTATAACACTATGATCCTAAAGAAATGTCAGTGAGTGAATTATGAAGTATTATGATACTTCACCTTATAAGTCATTATAAAATGATATGTAATGTGTTATGATTAAAGAATTATACATATTTTTGAGTGCTTATCACTATAAAGTGCTATAAGCAGATTATAAAGCATTATATGTTTATAATGCATTAGAGACATGGGCATCATAGAAAGTGTTACCATTTGGTGCATTTACTGCACAAGCTACTGAATATGTGGCAAAAGCTGTTTTTCAGATAAGTCATAAAGTGAAGCATGTGCACTGCTGTATGTTACGATAGACACAATCACACAGTCAGCTATTGGAACCAAGTTCTGCGGTAAAGTACATCAACATCACTCAAGGACAGTGGAGAAAAGAGAGTGAAGACCACATAGTACACATGCAAAGTGATTTAAAGAATATAATGAATGTTAGGAAAATGTATGTAAACTGTCATTCTGTTGAGAAAACTTGCTGCCAACTAAGGCGTTGAGATTTTGCAGAATGTTGTTGGTTCTGTGTGTTTGCACTGTTGATAAACTGTAAATTAGTGACCTACAGTGTTATTGCAACCCCAGTTTGCTTTTTAGCTCCTACAGATTGGAATATTAGAGTAATATAAATTATTGTGACATTTCTATCAGTACTTTACTTATGACAGACATTCCAATGCTAACAAATATTTTCAGTGTGTCTTGTACCTACTAATGCACGCAGACTTTCTGTTTCCCCCCCCCCCCCCCATATTGGCTTATGCTTAGCAAACCAAATAACAAAGGCACATTTAAATTCCATGTCTCCACCAGGATTTGTTTTTCTGCTCTTTCTGAAGATAGACGTGCGACTGTGTAGCAGAGAGCCAATTGATTTTTCTCTTGGCTGTCTGCTGTTAATGAGCATCAGCAATATAATGCCTGTGATATCTTCCATTTGCTTGAGCGGCGAGAGTGCTACTTTGTCAGACTGGAGACATGAAAGAGCTGTGGTTTTCAGATCAGCCTGCTAGCCTGTTCCCTCTTTCCCGCCACCTTCTCATACACTCTTAATGGAAGCAGGACAAAGAGCTGGGTGCGCCGTTTCCTTGTAAATTAGCAGCCTTTGGATGTGTCTCATTTGAACACATAAAGCATGGGGTGCCATGAACTAAGGCTGACTTCTGTGTGTGTGTGCGTGGGTGTGTGTTGTGTGCGTGTGCTTGTGCTTGTGTGCGTGTGTGTGTGTGTGTGTGTGCATGTGTGAATATGAAGCATGAGCAGCTTTGCCTGCCTCATACCTCCAGGAGGGGGATGGGAGATGAACAGAGGGCTGACAACACAGAGCATGTCAGTCACATCCAGCACAGCACTCCAGTCCAGTTCCATTACAAGCCACCAGCTCTGTCCAATGCTGAGACAAACCAATGTGTCATTGTTTAACATCAGTGTATCCTAGTCAAATTAACCGTGACACCTTTCTGTAATTACTGTAAAGAAATGACACCATGGTGGAATGGAAGTGGCATTTTCTCATTGGTGCGGTTGCCTCCTGTCCTCATTTTTCTATCCGTTTCCACTCCCTCTACCATCTTCCACCTGTCCTTAGGTGTCAAAAAGCAATTCGCCTGAATGAAAAAAGTGATGAGTGTAAAATGTCGTCTTGAGGCTTATCAGTGATATTCTATACAGCAAATTCTTAATATAAGCAGGTATTTAAATACAAATAAATAAAGGTTGGGTAAAAAAAAAAAAAAAAAACACAGAGGGTAGGGGGTTACCTGTACTGTAATGACTCACAAGTTAAATTCAGTGTAATTGCACATTTACTGTTTCAATATGTTGTTGATGTATGCTTCTGTCCCACAATACAGTGTGCAACACAAATGTATGAGCTGCTTACAGCTGGAAAAGTGGACGCTGGTCATGTCAGCCCCATGATCACATGATAACACACCAGAATCAATCACTGCTGACACTGGCCCCAAACCACGGCTGTATTAAGAAAGCTGGATATGATATGACCAGTTAAAACTACTGCCAACCACAGTATTGCAACTTAAACAGTCCCTTGTAGCCTGAAAACCATTCTCCCATAGACTTCCATTATACGTATATACTGTAGGTATATAAAAGTCTGTGAAAGTCTGTGGGCCAAAGAAGAGCCAGGGAGTGAAAAACAAACATGCAGTGGAACATGGAAAATTTACACATCCAGCAGACCAGACATCTAGCTTCTAAATGCTCCACTATGTTCACCAGCTAGTCTCTAACTGTGTCTGTGTGCTGTTTGGAGCTGTACAGGTGTACAGTGGGTTGAAACTGGGATGATGAGAGCAGTGAGGTTGAACCAAATCAGTAAAGTTGTGAGCCGTAAAACCAAAACTATTAGCTGAAAGAGACTAAAACACTCTGTGGATCCTGAACTTGACCAAACCTGAACCACAAGGATAGCAGATCAGAAATCAAGTGGTGTCAGAATGCACTCAAAAACAACAATGTGCTTTGAGCTTATCTGTGATCTGTAAATAATGTAAGGAAAGGCTAGGCTCACAGTTTGCCAGGTCACTAGGTTCTGCTGCGTAGTGAAACATTAGCTTTCTCAGTGCTCTGCACTGTGGGAAATGCCAGCATCCGCTCCCCCTCAAAAATCAACTTTCAGGGATTGAGAAGAACTGATTTGTCCCTGGACACTGACACAATTTAGACATTTTACACTCCTTTTTCTGTGGTTTGGCTGCATATCAGGGATAGTGAGCATGTTTTACACACGGGAGAGTGCCACCTCTCAATTACAGTAAAAGGGGAAATGACAGGATGAACCGTGAAGACACCGTGCTATTCATTTCTGCAGATTACTCTTCAATATCAGTCGACAGATTAGCTGAGAGAGGCCTGCACAAATAGTCCCAATTGTGGCTGTCTGCACTGCAAAATGTGTGGTCATTACCTCCAAGGCAAAAGAGTGGAGAGATGCGTGTGTGTGTGTGTGTGTGTGTGTGTGTGTGTGTGTGTGTATGCACCTTAGCAAGACTCCAAGAATGTGTAACCCGAGACACTTTGCCCACATGAGAGTTTGTGCGAGTGTGTGATTGTGAGGACATGAAATGGCCTTAAATTGTCCTCCCGGCCATCAGGCACTGCAGTCATGGTTTCCAGGTGATGTCCGGTTATCTCCATGGAGACGTGTCGTTAAGGAAAGTCGTTAGGTTCCTGTTAGCCAAGGTCTCTCTGTGGAGATAACGAGATTCGGACTGACATGACAGCCTGGATGGTCTAATGTAGTGTTTCTCTACTGGCGGGGTTGAGATCCAAAGAGGGTCGAGAGAAGCTTTCAGAGGGTCACGGAAAACAACCAACATAAGCTTTACAGTATGCTCCAGGGTCCATTCGATTTTTAGCTCACAGTAAAACCTACATTCAGTGGAGTACCAAAATATACTGCACAGTTGTTTTTACTTGAAATAGCTTTGTAAAAATGAAAAGTAGCAACTTTCAGATGACTGAATTACTCTAATAAGAAGACATGACACAGATTCAAAGCCACAAGTTCAGATGACATTTTCAGTGAGAATCATTCACTCTGAATAAAGTTATTGCGTTCAAGCACTTAATTTACTCATGCACTCATGAGTCACAATGCCCTCATGAGTCACAATGCCACACAGCTGAATAGACTAATGATATTCTTGTGGTAGCAAGTGAACAGTTTGAACATTTGTGCAGTTCCATTAGAAACACTACCTTCATTTACTGTAGATCTGACTGTGACTAAGTTGGCAGTGAAGACAGAAACAAACCTGGCAAATCTCTGCACTATTATGCACTTTTGCTCCTCAACTGGAACTATCACTTGCAGCTTAAGTTATTTCTTGCGGGATTAAGAACCATTGGTTAAGAAGTTTTTAAGAATGTAGTATGTTCACACTGTAAAGGTGACAAAATTAAGTTTACTCAAACCCTTTGGCATCCAGACTAAAAAGCAGTTTATTTTTGAGTTTGCTGCTGATGTGTATTATTCTCCCACAATGCAATGCACAAAGTAAATGAAGAAGTTATTCACAGCAGGAGATTTTAAAAAGTGGATGTTGGTTAAACAGCTCCAGAACAACTGATGGTGGCTTTCTGAAGTCACAGTTTGATTGTCTTTGCACAACATGCAATTCATCCTGATAGAGACACAGACATTTGTACCAAATTTCAGTATTTATTGATATTTCAAACTATTTACATATGCACAACTTTCATATCAAAATGATCACCACAATTGCACTGCAATAGATGCCATACACTGTGTTATATGTGGCACCTATTGTGTGTATAATTTCACATTTTGAAGCCCCTCCAGTGGTAGTATCAAAAATAATGTTGTGGTTGACAACAGTGCACGCAGCTCCAACCCCACCCCATGGATCCACCTCAGGGACACAATATGAATAATTGGTAATATCCTACAATTACAGTAGAAATCTACAAAGAGTGGCTTTAATATTATCCACATGTCAAAAAACTGATGAAGAATAAATAATGACAGTAGAAGTGGCAGTAGTAGCAGTTTTGGTTTCTGCACCTTCAGACACCTACAGTTCCAACATCCAGCACATTAGAGGGAAGAAAAAATTTTAAAAAAAAGAAAAAAAAAGAAACTCTTTAAACTATAAATTAAAGTGAGAGAAAAAATGCTGAGTCAGTCTGCAGAGGAAGCCATGTCTCTATAGGGAATCATAGCATGTAGAATCCAGCAGATAGATGCTTTCAATAGGTTGTGTTTTCTCCCATGATTCCCTGCTCCTCCCAGGGGGGAGGGATGAGATGAGCCCATCCGCCCACTCCCACTCCCAACCCTGTGCAGCCCCTTCATACATCACAGTCCTTTTTATTTATGTCATTACTTAAAACCAGCCAGTGATATTAAGAAGCAGGGCCTGTATAACCTCTTGAGAGTGGGAATTAGAGAGAGGGGGAATTAGAGAGAGGGGGAGGAAGGAAAGGAAGGAAGAGAGAGATAAGGAGAAAACAGGACCTTTAATCCAGTCGGGGCTCCCAGCAAATACCTGTCTCTGTGATGTTTTTATTGTTTTAATAACGCCGGCATTGCAGCGGATTTGTCCTGATCTTGTAAAATTATAAATATTGATTTTTGTGATGTGAGAGAGGGTGGAGAAGGGAAGGAGAAAGCCATCTCTTTCTGAAAGCCACGATAACAGATCCTGGTTTATAATGCACTGAGCTGTCATGTTGATGGAAGTGAGGATCAGTGTTGATACTGAATTTTCTACTCAGCCTCTGAGGAGAAAGAAGCTATCAAGCTTTCTCTAGACTCTGTTTAACCCTCAGAGTCTTGCGGGGGCGTCTGCGCCCTCGGCCGATGTTTCAGAGGCTGCAGTGGGCTGGTTTTAAAGCTAGAGTGATACTATCTTAGGAAACTAGATGACCTAAGGCAACCATTGGTACCAACCATGTCATGCTAGCTTGACGGGAAGGGGGCTAAATAATAATAATAATAATTTATATATAATAATAATAATTTTTGACAAGGAAAAACTGGCATAGCCATTTTCAAAGGGGTCCCTTGACCTCTCACCTCAAGATATCTGAATTAAAATGAGTTCTATGGGTATCTAAGTCTCCCCTTTACAGACATGTCCACTTTATGCTAATCCCATGCAGTTTTTTGCATGCAGTATAAATGTGTTATTTTTGCATTCTAAATTATTTCTAAAATAAAATTCTAAAAATGGTGTATATGAATATTTCTGCATACTGGGGTCCCTGAATACTCTTGGAATTGCATAAATTGGGTATGACTAGAAAGCTGAGACTGTTGTGGATTCAATTAGCCCAACTGTATTCATGTGTGATGATGTTGGTGTCCATGGTAGCCATTTCATTATAGTGAGACCATTTTTTGAAACTTGACCTCACTGTATAAAATGACCTATTGTGACCTCAAGGATAATCACAGCCTCGTGAAACTTTACAACCACAAACCAGAGACGTAGGACATTCAGAGGATGTATAGCTTTCCTAGGTATATTGACAATAAGGGTCTGACCAATTTCCAAAACAGAAATACTCGCCATCTAATCACAGAAAAATGCAATTCTTACAGAAATTTCCAAATGTCAAAAGTTTTTGACAACAACTCACAGCATGAATTTTTCTATGGCGTTCCTCAAGGTCTTGGTGTTTTTTGACCATTTTTATCAATTCTTGAGTGGTCAAATATGGAATCAAAAATTTTGCACCAAATAACAAGTGGTATCAACCCAAAACACCTTATTAAACATAATTGAGCATGGGAATGCCCAGCATATACTTCCATCATATATTCTAAGCCTTTATACACTCTAAACTTTCTTATTACTGCTTACTGCTATATCTGCTTATTACAGATTTATGACTAGAAAAACTTCACACACAGTGCTGCATCTCAAATTAATCTTCAGGTTCTCAGCTTTCAGATGATGTATACCACTTCTATGTGGCATATACTGTTGACCTGCTATGTCGCCCTAAAGATCCCTTGTCCTCCCTTAAAAAAGACAAAAATGTGTCTATGGTGGGTCTCTCAGGGTTAATGTCTACTATCTTTTGTCTTATCTCCTGCTCTGTGATAGGGCTGTTTTGTTACTGAATTTGGATACATTTTGAGGAGGCCATAGATTCATTTATGTTAAAAAAACAGATTAACAAAACAAATTATGAACATAAACATACCCCTTAAAGGAATTGTTTTTTGGGAAGTATACTTATCAACTTTCTTGCCTCATTCTTGCCTGAGTTCGATGAGAAGAGGAAACAGCTACCCTGGCTCTGTCCAAAGGTAACCTGCAAAAGTTGATAGTGGAGAGAGAGTAAATAAGTAAACACTGTTTTTCTTTATTTAGCGTTTTCCACCCATTCATCATTTACCAGACTGGAATTTCCTTAATAGATTATAAAGTACTGGACTCTGATGTATATTATATATACTTTTTTTTTTTTTTTAATTTATTCAGGTGGAATCTGTCAGGGACAAAAAGCAGGTCGTAGCATCTGTAGATGAAATACATATATATATATATATATATATATATAATAGATCCAAGACATATTTTAGGCCACTTATAGATCAATGATTGTAACCTCATAGTCTGATCCAGTAATAAAGACTTTTGTGATTTACTATTGAAAAGGTTAAAGCTGACTTTTACATACAAATATTGGCTCAGCAGCGTTCATCTACATTTCAATGTATAGTAGATTTAAACATAGTCACTGAAATGCTTTTAAAACATGTTGAAACTACATACATCCTATACTAAAAATAAATAATTTCAAACTACATTTACTACAAGTCTTTTCAGTTGCACCACAGTCATTCTCCTGTAGGTTCAATTTTCGGGAGTTCTCATACAGCCTATAATCTCCAATATGATATGATCACTGTGATAGAAAGGTTCCATCAGTGTGACCGATCACACCATGAGAAATATGAGATGATTAGGCTTTTCATTGATCGATGTCTTTGTGTCTAAAGCTAAATACCCAATATCTTATTTAAAGCAGAGATTACCACAGTAATGTGCAATAAATGTTTCAGTGCAGGAACTGCTCTGACAGCCTGATAGTCTAATCAATGTGCACAGAGTCACAATGTTACAGAGAAAACTTCCACTCACAACAAAGGAAAATGCATAGATGTATTCTGAGATGAGGGTCAATCCATCCATCCATCTGTCCGTCTGTCCGTCCATCCATCCAACCATCCATCCTTCCATCCATCCTCCAGACGGTTGCAGGGGAGCTGGAGCTGATCTCAGCTGACATTGGGCGAGAGGTGGGATACACCCTGGACAGGTCGCCAGTCAATCACAGGGTTAATATATATAGAGACAGATCATTTGTACTCACATTCACACCAACAGACAATTTAGAGTCTCCAGTTAACCTAACCTGCATGTTTTTGGTCGGTGGGAGGAAGCCAGAGCACCCGGAGAGAACACATGCAGTCATGGGGAAAACATGCAAACTCCACAAAGAGAGGTCCTAGCGGCTGGTGGGCTCGGTCAATGATAGCTGAAAGAATTGATGCATTAAAGCAGTAACGTTAGTAAAGATAGTCATCGAGCAACAAATTAATATCCAACTGAGATATCTTCCGTTGTAAATCTCTGCAAATTAATGAGCTCTGATATTGATTGGATCAATAAGGAAATGAAACAGCATGTCTGACAGCTCCTTCAGGTTCTGCAGGAAGGAGGAGACAGAGAGAAAATCTGGGTTTTTGAAGAAAAGCCGCCAGCAAGCAGGTTAGTTTCAGAGTACCACAGTAACTGACCCAGAGTTACAGTCATCTCTGTTTCTGGAACAGAAAGCCCAGAGTTTCCCTCAAACCAGTGTTATCACACTCAGAAGTTTCACTAAACCTGCTTTCTGGAATGGACCCCTGGAATCTCTGCTGATTGCCCAGCAACTGAATGGAGACAACCAAACTCCATAAAGGCACTGCCCCTACGACAAAGCCCCATGTAAAACCACAGCTTACTGTTTTTACACTTCTAATTTTGCATGGGTCAAACAAACCAGATATAATGTGTTAATAATTACTGAGCTTTGAAGGTTCTGGTAGGCAAATTTTGTTGCCTGCAGCCAGAGCCAGGCTAGGTTTCCCCCATATTACCAGTCTTTATGCTAAGCTAAGCTAACTGGCTGCTGGCTAATAAGGGGAATCCTTCATCTGGGATATGTGGTCATCTATTAACCTTTTAGCAGCACATAGATACCAAGGGGTAGATGGGTGGGAGATTTTAAAGACATCTGTATGCACTATTATGCTAATTTCCAGCTTTATATTTTTATTTTTGGACTCCACCAGAGTAGCTTTGCATGATTCACAGTTCAAAAAACTCATTCTCAAAACGTATTTATCTCATATTGGCCCTTCATGCAGCCCCTAAGTTCAGCCTCTGTCTCCAGCAGTCAGTCTTAGCTCCTTTCTCTTTAAGGCCCCCCTCCCGATGAGCCCACTCTGTTCTGATTGGCCAGCTTTTCGGAAGCCTGCCGAGGGGCAGCTGTATCAGTTGTGTTAAGTTACCGTTGATGAAAATCTCATATTACCTGCTTTACTGTTTCATATTAAAAACTTTTAAATGGCTGAATAACATGAGACTTTTATTGTGAAGAATTTACAGGAAATAAAATGTGTTCCTCACTGAATTAGCAGAGCTTTGTTAGCAGTACTAAAAACAGTCAACACAACAAGATGTGGATATATTTGGATATTATCAGCATGCAAGCTCAACTCCAGTCATGGCTTAGCGTGACTACCCCCAAAGCAATGGAAAAATGCCATAATGTTTGTGGAGCAGAGCAATGAACTCACAAACTGTGTGTTGAGCAGATGACCATATAAAGAAAACACAAGCCGACGTCAGCACAGGCTGAAAGTAGAAAAAACTGATGGAAATCTGAGCGTTCAGAGCAGTCTGAAGCCAGTGCTTTTTGCTCACAGGGATTACTTCTATATACATTTACCACATTATTTGACACTTTGGCCACGTTTAATATAAACATCCAACATTGTAACATTATTTAAATAACTGAAAATAAGGAAAAGAATAATAGGTCCCCTTTAAAACAAAGTGCTTGTCAGATCGTCTAACAGTGCCTGAAACCTCTTTCCAACAGCTTTTCTGACAATCCAACAATTCATATGTGTGGAGGTGTGACAGTGGGGAGGATTTGAACTTCTCTCAAGTTATCTTTTTTTTATTTTTGTCTTTGAGAAGAAAATGTGCCCCGCTATCCATATTTGGATGATTCTTCATGTCAAGACTACAAAGACACGCAAAACACACAGAGCTCTAGGAGAGAGATCATGGAGGCAGTGAGATGTAGCCAAGAGGAGGATATGATGGCAAGCTTTTCACCCCACCTTCGAGTGTGGCCATTTGGAACTTATATAAACTTTAGGCACAACACGTACAAAGTAGTTCTTTTTTCAAGAATAGTGAGGCTGTGAAAGGGATACTGTCAGGCAGGTTGAAACATAAAAATAATTTCTACCACAGTTTTTAATTGCATATTTGTTAAAAAAAAAGAAAGAAAGAAATATTTAATGATATTTAATGTAAAAACATACAAATAAGTATTAGTCACTGTTTCGTCCAACCCGTTCTCATTCCCAGGTTGTCAAATACCGCCGCTTTGTCACGCCCCTCAGTGTATGATACCATCATACAAGCTGCCCTTTACTGTATAACAAAACACCAGGCTTTCAACTAACTCTAATGGAAACCCATCTGCGGCAAGATAAGACTCCCGGAGCAACTGCTTTTTTGTCAGTTTTGGATAGTGGAATGCTACATTACCCCTGATCCTCAGCCACCATTGCTATGGAGATGAAAACAGTCCACCCATTACCCAGTTACCTGTTACAAAACTGTAAATTATTTCAAACCGATTAAGATTTTGTGTGCACCTGGTTCATGGAGTCCCTTCACACAAGCACACACACACACACAAACTTTGGAGTGAGTAGCGAGTATTACACTATGCTTGGAAATTAATAATAAGCACTTGTTAAGATAGGGGCACCACCTCCTTTTATTAATTCCTTAATTGAGAGGAAAAATTATTAAATCAAATAATCAGTCTTATATCTGAAAGTCATAAATTCTGAATACAGGGATTTTCTATCTCTGTTGTAAAGGACTACTCAAATACAACTTGACGATGAATTAAGATATTTATTGAACTACAAAGGGATAGGGGTGAATGGGAAACACTAAGCATATTTCAATCAGGAGAGACAATTGAATGAGATAAGATAATGTTTATTATACAGATAGAAATGATAGTCATAGAATCTTTGGCGCTTGGACTCCACAAGGACATCATCCCTGAGCAGCCGCAAGATAGATCCCTCCCTAGAGTCCAGACAGTGGTGATGCTGGTGGTAGACGACTTCGGATGAGGCTGATAGCTGATGAGGTGATGGTACCAGCGATCCTGTGGAGATGGGGAAGTGGAGGGGCGCGCATAAACAGCAGTATGCCAGACTAAAGCACAGAGAGAGAGAGACATATTTAAAAAGACAGCAACCAGATGATAGGCTAACAGTGAAAATGAGTTGCCGTGCTATTGGGTAGAAGTGATCAGCTGGTGATAGCTGAAACTCAAACTACGCCCCCGTACATAAAGAGCTAGGTATTGATTGAGCAAGCGTGAGAAATGAGAATGACAGGGAGGTATGAGCAATAAAATTACACCTAGCATTCAAAAAATAGTCTTCCTGACTGAACTTTCGCTAAACTTCATATTCATATAAACAACTAGAATGAATGCATGCATGAATTAATGGGAAAATTAAGTTATTGCCGACAGCATGAATTAATTAATAAATGAATGTTATCAAAAAGGAATCGAAAATGAGGGCAATTAACTAAAAGTAAAGCCAATAAGCCAACAAAAATCAAATTTTTGATAGCTCTTGCATAAACTCTAAGACAGAAGCATGGTAGATGGTTTTCCTCCTGTTTTGTGGTGATGAAGGGCTGATTATGAGGCAAACTCCCCGGAGAGTGCAGCATGGCGATGCAGACTCTGTGATCTTTGTGTCGCCAAGGTGAGAGCCAGATGAGAACCGCTGCAGCAGGTTCAGTGAAGTGCTCTAGTTCAGCACTTTTTCAGGAGAGTGAATTCAACACTGGTGAGGGCTCAGACTTGCTGAGGCCATGTAATAAACACACAATAGGGTTGTGTGTTTTTTCGATCTTGATACGTTCACTTACAGCCTATAGAGTTGAAGCTGAGCTCTAACTACAAAATGGGTCTTTGGAAAAGTTTAACTACACAATAAAAATAGGAGATTACAAATATTATAGATATTCAAATTGCAAACAGCATGGTTTGGCTTGTGGCTTTGGCATCTTTGCAGTCTTTTGCTTCTTAGTTGAGTCTCTTTCTGGGGCTTTCAGCTCTCAGGGAAAATTGAAAAAGACGATGCTCGAAACGCAACACAGGCCATAATGGCTGGCAAGGCCAAGAGAAAAAAAAAAAAGTATAAAACACTGCAGCAGCAGTCAGCAAGGGAACACCTCAATTACTAATTAATTTCTTTGTGTAAGGAGAGAACTGACCTTCAGATAAAAGGGAGATTCCTATCAAATATCTGAAAATTACGTGCTAACATTAAATACAAATTCATTGCTGTCGTCAATGCCCAGTCATCAACACATCATGAACCAGTGAGAAAACACTTAGAAATTGTAATATTGATAAACCAAATAATATACAGAATAAAATCAATAAACCTTCATTTCCTAATCCATTTCCTAGTAATTAAATCAATTAGGAAGCATTATCCTAGCATTTGAATCATAGCTAAATAATACACTTACACTGGTTAATATCAAATAAATCAAATGCAATAATATGTGTGACTTATAATTAATGATGCAGGTTTTGAATTTCCATAATATCAAACTAATTAAATTGTTCTGATACACAATAAAAGATAACATGGGTTAGACAAGTTAAGATACATAGGTATTTACAGATTTAGTGGTGTTCTTTGTGTATTAAAAGTAAAAAGGAGGAGAGAGGGACACACTCATAAGGAATGTTGCTTGTCTGTAAATTTTCTGAACCTAGGGCAGGGAGGATGGTTCTTTCAGGTTGGTGCAGTCGGTATCTGAACAGAAAAACAAAGTAGTTAACCTCTTGCATTCCTGCCCCCTCTACCATAGAACTATTTTGGGGGGATCTTTAAGGAGGGACGCATGTCAACAGTATATGCCACATAGAAGTAGTATACATCATCTGAAAGCTGGGAGCCTGAAGATTAATTTGAGATGCAGCACTGTGTGTCAAGTTTTTCTAGTAATAAATATGTAATGAACATTGTGTTTTTGTTAGGCGCCTATTCAAATGTGTGTAAGGGCTTAGAACATTATGATGGAAGTATATGATGGCCATTCACATGCTCAATTGTTGCAGCAATTTTTGGTACCATTTGGTGCAAAATTTGGTGCATTTAATTGTTGACCACTCGCGAATTGATGAAAATGGTCAAAAATCCCTCCAACGTACCATATTAATTACACCAAGACCTTGAGGAACACCATAGAAAAATTCATGCTGTGATATGGTATCAAAAACTTTTGACATTTGGAAATTTCTGTAAGAATTACATTTTGCACGTGAATATAATTGGGCTCATGTAATTGAGAAATGTTAAAGATATCATTAAAAGAAAACCTTAACATGGTGAACATGATGAAAATAGTTCCAGGTAGTAGGTCCTCTGGGCCGCCCACTGACTGATGCTCACAGCGTCTTATAGCACTGTGGTCAGGTTAACATTGGAGTGAATGGACGGTGGGAGCAGTTGCTCTGGGCGTCTAATAATGACGTGGATGGATTTACATTGGAGTTAGTTGAAAGCTTGGTGCATCTCATACAGACACTATAGGGTGCCTTCTATGTTGGTATAAGATGCTGAGGGGTGTGACACAGCTGTGGTATTTGATGACCTGGGAATGTGAATGGGTTGTTTCCTCTGATAATTTACTGCTCTGTGGGTAAAACATTTTGTAAAATATGATTTATGCCATCAGAAATAAGTAGCACTCACCACATAACATGTGACAGAATAAAACATCTTCATGTATTCTTGTGTGAAATCCAGTTGAAATGTTAAGTTAGTTAAATCAAGCAGATTTGTGCAAACCAACATCTTTTCTCTGACTGCAGGAGGAAGTCTTCCCTCAATGTCCAAAGGCATATTGACATAACCTGCTGTACAGAGAAAACCACGCAAAGCACAATCTGAGGCACTAGACCTGTTTTGTCTTTGCTGTGCTGCTTTTCATTGGTTTCTGTAGCTGCCCTATCCTCTCCTTAGGTGGAGGAGGATGTTTGCCTAAATTGACCTGTTGTCTCACAAGCCATGGCTACTCAGAAGTGCACAAATATTGAAACAGCAGGATGTAATCCTAGATTTGGAA
Source organism: Thunnus maccoyii (assembly GCF_910596095.1). NCBI lineage: Eukaryota > Metazoa > Chordata > Actinopteri > Scombriformes > Scombridae > Thunnus > Thunnus maccoyii. Next base: position 25,461,967 of record NC_056553.1, on the reverse strand, counting down.
TGGGATACATTTAGTTAAATGTTTGCCCAGCCACAAATCGTGTAGGGTGCTGCCAAGTGGCACTGAGACAGATGATACCACTGGGTTGGAACATTTAGAGAGAGGGAGTGTTGTGGGGCATTTGGATGAGAGGGCTGGGTAGACACAGTGAGAGGAATGAGGCGGTGGCTGTTGAAAAGAGTCATTCATGGAAGGATGGATCAGTGGGCAGGCCAAGCAGAGCCATGGAGAGATTGCTGGAGCTGCTTTCAGGGCCAGACGTTTTCTGGCTGGGCCCATATGTGCTCTCACGGGGCTCCAAAAGCCTTCAGGCTGTGTCCCAAAAAGCCCTCAAACTCATCCCCAAGCACCTCCCACTGTGAGAAGGACAAGATGGTTCAGCCACCTGCACCACACACACCCAGGCTGACGCCAAAATGCCACTCTAAAGCCAACCATTTGTACTGGTAAACCATCATGTCCTACAGTATAGATATATATTCATGTGAATTTTAACTTTGAAAAACTATGACTCACAAGTCTTGTGTTTTTTCATTTAAATGTTAAAATATTTGAAATATTTATTCAGCATAAATTCTGACTTAGTTTCCATGTTCCATTAAACACAATCAAACTGCTTGTCCAGATGCATGCTCTCTTGGTTACGCAATAGATGGGTTCATTTCCTTTTCCATTCAGTCAATTCTAAGTGTAAATGTTATATCTGATTTGCCAAAGAGAGCATTCACCCCTAATGAATAAGATAAAACTACTACCTCCTATCAATATAGCATTTGCGGGAGCAGACGTTACTGAAATAGTTAAACAATAACAACAATTTAAATCTAGTTTTTGCAGTTTAGGCCATAATTCCAGATCTGTAATGGTAACAATGTACTAGCTAAACCAAGTGCTGAGATCTGGGAACATGGCAAGACTGCTACAACAAAGTCCAATGAGGCAATAAATTATTAGACAGGTAGTAAAGAAGCCAGATTATCTAAACCACTTTACACAGAGGTGAATGGTAATGGTGAGTGCACCTGACATGTTGATAATAATCAACATCTAAACTGTGAGTGCACATAGCTACAGTATGTACTCTAGGTGAAGCAGGAAGTGGGTCTGTAAACTGTGACAGCTGTTTGGGTCATAGCTGGTTTTTAGCATTGCTGCCATATTCCTAGATCTCAGAAATCAACTTAGTTAGCACAGTGTTTATATGATTGCCAATAGTAATGATGGCCAAAACTACAAAAATGAGATCCAAATTGTAATAAACCGGAATTCTTTATTACGTGATTAGAGAAGAGAAAACTTTAAATTTTCCTGCAATATTTTGAGAAAACCATGTCAAATGTGGCCCTAGAATGTCACCATTTGACTGGCACATGAGCACAGATGATGTGATGGAAGAACTGTTGTAATTTTACAACATTCTGGTTGTGGTTATAAAATAGATGATTAATCAAATTAACTCAAATGAGAAGGCAGCAGAAATCCATACCAGGTACCTTCAGATGACTGCAAAGTGAGTTAAACATCTAAAAAGGAAAGCCCTCGTACAGCATGCTACCTGTTGTGGATGACATATACTACCTACATCAATGTTAAATTTCATATAGCTGCCTTTCAAAAGGACCCCCATTGTGGTGTGGTGTCATTCAAATACACTGAGTCAGCCCTGTCAAAAACTTGATATTCTCTAAAACACACCTTCAGTTGTTAGCCAGTCCAATCACAGACTGCCCTGTTCCCTGGGATGTTGGCATTATGGGCACTTTAAGTGTATGGAGAAGGCAGCATTGGTGATTTTTCCTGAGTTATGTATGTTATTGCATTGTCAAGCCCATGGATGTGTGTAAACCGGGGAGAAGTTAAGTGTGGTGGAAGTGGGAAGATTGTGTCTGTCCTGAGCTGGATTATTCCTTCGGGGAAGCACTGCAGTGCCCAGTCAGACTGAGTTAATCCTGATGAACTGACCGACTGACTGACTGACCGCTTTACAGTTTGTGAGTGATCCATTTGCTTGTAAATAGTTGTAAATATACTGAATATATCATTGAACTGTGATAATGAACGCTTATTGCGCGGAATTGCTTCTTGATTGATTGTTTTTCTTCCTGTTTTTTGGTTGGATGGGATGTAAAACCTGGAGTTTGAGTTGTGGTTATTTTCTGTTGAACTCACTGAACTGAACTGGTGGTTTAATTGGAAACTCAAATACTTGAACAGACCTTTCATTTGTGCAAAACTATATTGGACTGCTTCAACTTGTTTCTCCTACACATTGGACTCCACATCCCTCCAGTCTCCCAATCAGTGAAAGTGAGCTAGCTGTGGATGTTAAGACTATGTATTTCTCTTGTTGCTCTCTTTATTGTTTGAGTATATTTTTTAAACATTTTAAATGGTTGGCTTACTGAAAATTTCATGTCAGACTGAACTCTGACTGCCAAAAATTATACCCAACCGCTACATTATGACTGTTATATCAGTGTCTTCTTTTCTTAATATACATTTTTGGGCATTTTATTTTATTGGACAGCGACAATTTTAGAGATGATAGGAAACAAGGGGAGAGAGAGACAGGAAATAACATGCAACTAAGGTCAGTATCTTCTGATCTGCCTCCTAGGTTAGGTTAAGTTGCACAGAACTGCAGTTTGCAGTGGGCACATATACAAATACAGAGCCCCTAGTGCTGTTTTGGTTGATTTTATTTGATGTTACACAAAACCTGATTTAGAAATGTTCAATGGAGTTAGAATTCTGGTTGTATTTATTCTAAACTTGTTGCAAATTGTTGTGAATGGTTTACATAAAAAAGTCCAACTTGTCATATATTCTCCCTGAATCTGATATGATCTGGTCATCAACTGCATGCTCTCCAACAGAACTTGTATTCAAGAGTGTGTTTCCCAAATTCAATCAGTTGTGAAATCCAGGAGAGCTGTTACCTTCCAGTCCATTCCCAGCAGTCCTGGCAAACCAGCAGCCATCCCAGACTCTGTCTTCCCCAGGTTGGAGAGAATCCGAGACGCCTCGCCCTCTGAATGCTAAACCGAGCCGAGAGCAGCCGGCCAGCGTGCATTAATCAGATCCGACTTGCATATCTGAGCCGCTTAATTGCATGGAGGGAAATGTCAGAAAGCAAATGAGTCTAACATGTCAATGTGTTAATTCTGCTATCGATTTCATTGATGCGCCATTCGCTCTCTCAGCTCATTAAAGCCAACCTGTCAGACCACACACATACACATACACACACACACACACAGATGCATAAGGGTTTCTTCTTTTTGGAGGAAGTGTCTGACTAAATTTTATATTGTCAGATAAATACACATTCTATACCCAACTGCTGAATTCACATTGACCTTGTTCGTACTTGTGGATACTTCCTGGTATTTATGGAGATAATTGCTTTTATGTCTTTTAACATGATGTAACAAAACTGTGGGTTCTAACAAGGTCAGCCTATCATGTGTGCTCCTACAAAATACCACCAATTAGCCAGCCCTGAAAGTACTGCAATCAGTGTGAAAGGTTTTGATGAAATTTCACATGCAAATGTGCAAACAGCCAGAACAGCAGGTTAGAACTATTAATGGATTAACCACAGTTTTGAAACTGATTAAACCAACCCATGAAAAAATCTATCTGAATCCAGTGTACTAGACCTAAGGATATTAGACCTGATCTAAACTGTCACAAATTAAGAGAGAACGCCAACACTGGCAGCAGCAGAAGTAGCCAATTGCCACTAGGTGACAAGCAGCCATTGTGGAAAAGAGCAGCAATACATGTGATTTTTGCTTCCCCTTCACGGTCCACATACTCCATCAGAGTCAAAAAACATATTTTTGTCCTGTAATGATCAGAGCTGAGACACTGAGTCTGCCCGGATCCACTTGGGTATGAGTTATATCAACACACAGACTAGAGACCCACAGTCATACAACAAGAGCCCACCCAAACTAATTATATTGAATATAATTTGGACCTGGCTAGACTCAGGACCCATGAAATCGGAAGTTGAAGAGACTCAAAAACGGCCTCCGGCATAGTGTTTGAGTGTGTACAGGGTAAAGACAATGATGTAAACTGTGTGGGATAGGGGCTGTGTGGCAGTAAAGTTGAGTTGATAACCTGTAGTCACCTCTAACTTTCTCTGTGATCTTTCATTTTAAATGTCAATATAGTCAAATACACAGCACAGCTGTTGTAATTAACCTGGATTTCCGTTTATTTTAACACTGTGATTCCAATGAAAAAAAAATACTTTAGCACCACAGTACAGAAGCAGAAGCAGAAAAAGGAATGAATGCTAAAAGGTAGAATTTATAGGCTGCGATTAATTCACAATTTCATCCTCACTCTGTTGTCTGATATCAAAAAATATTTAATTCAGTATATCTTGAATTTGGCTAATTAAAACACACAGTGACAGTAATCACAGAGAGCAACAGGAGACTGGATGCATGTTGAGCAGGCTGACACTCAGCAGAGTAAGCAGCAGTAGCAGTCCAGCACAGGTGACTGTGTGGCAGCAAAAATGACAACTTTCTGTCATCTCTACCTTTCTCAGATCAGTCTCTTTAACTGCGGATATAGCTGGTGATACAGCACAGCTGCTGTCATTAACCTGTAATTATATTGATTTTGTCAGATGACATTGTGACCATAAATCAGTGATTTGGTCAACCAGGTTGTCTGTTCCTCAGAGGGCCTAGAGGGTTAAGGTTTTGCCATTTTCTTTTTCAGGTGTTTCTGCTAGGATTGAAATGACCTGGAAACGCTGTGTGATGCAAACTGTTTTCACACGAAAACGGCATTCTGAAAATTAGGCGGCTCAGTGTCAACGTCTTTGAAGATGAGCAGAGCTTTGTCTTGTAGTTAATCCATTTGTTAGAGGATGGAAAGCAAATTTTAAAGGTTTAGATCATTTCTAGCTAAACTGTTTTTGTTGCAACTAAACTGCCAAAAACAAACAAATGAAAAAAAAGAAAACGCAGATAAATCAGAAATATTTTGACCCATGATTTCCATGTAGCCTGGGAAAACCACGACAGATGCAATCAGATTTGTAAATTAGCTGACGGAGATGAATGTATGTGACTGTGTAAACAAAAGTCTATTAAATCGCCCTTGAATTTTATCAGGACATCCTATATGTCTCCGATCCTGAGTAGGCTGCTCTCTCAGTAGCTTTAAGAATTTTAGTTCCATTTTAGTGGTGTGACAGGATAGTTTTGAATGTTGTTCAGATGACCAAAAACACACACTTTCCTTGACTGACTAAATATTGAGTCACCATTTGGAGATAGATATGAAAATCCTTTTTATTTGCCTGTTGTTTGTTTAAGTTTACACTGTTGAAATGAGAAACCAGTAGCTGTGGTGCCAACAATATCAGCCATCAGGGATTTGAACCATCACCTTCCTGACAGAGACTGCTTCTGTTCTGGATGAAGCCTGGTAAGCCTGTTTCTTCTCCTCACCACCATTGTGCTGCACTTTAAATGCACTTAAAACTCTACCTGTACACCTGTGTCTGCGTCGTACATGTGGTTGTGTGTGTGTGTGAGAGAGAGAGAGATAGAGACAGAGGGAGAAAAGTGGGGGGGGGTTAAAGAGAAATGGAGAAAAGGACTGGTTGTCATAGCAACTCTGTTTTTCAAGGAGAGTCAACCATTCATTTCCACACTGAAGACTGCAAGGGAACACTTAGCTGTTCTTCGCCTAAGGATACTACTTTAAAAGTCTCTCTCTCCCCCCTCGTCCTGCCTCTACCTTGCTCGACCTCACTGAAGTGTCAATCTGAAGTGAAACATTTCAGCTTTCGGCTGCCACTCCAGTCCACCGGCTCTTTTGTTCTCTTTCTGTTTCTCTCTCTCCTACTCAGCTCCTTCCTCTCTTGCTCTCAGTCTCTTACTCATTCCGTCTCTTTCTTTCATTGTCTCACTCCTCCCTGTACCTCCTGGAATCTTCTTCAATTCAAATCTTTGACATAACAGGAGTGAAACCTGTATTACCAAAGCAGCAGGGTATCGACAGAGGGCTTATCTCTACTTTGTACTCATCAATTGTCATATTTTAGACATTAATAAATTATTTGTATGAATCAAAAGTATCACCACTTTCAGTATGAAGCATACCTTGCTATGTGAATGCACGTTGCATTATAATAACAGTATGTGCCAGAGGCAATAATTGCTAATGCTCCTCTCTCACCGTGCTGCTCAGACTGTATTCAGCCCAGGTTTGGGAGAAGAGAGAAAGTTGTGATAAATATGCTCAGCCTCCTGTCATAGTTGGTGGCAGAGCTCATCTGACAGGGAGCCATTTGATTCCTTGCTCAGTGGGACATTATCATGACCGCGGGACTACACCTGGTCATGAGCTGCACAGGTATGCACACATTGACAGATGACACCATTAACTACCTCTGCTACTGCGACCTGTGCTCCAACTGCTACTGTTCCTGCTGCTCCAACTGCTACCCATGGAATTATTATTTCACCTGGAAATAGGAAAGTACAGAGTTTGGTCGATGCCACTCGCAGCGGTATGAGAGATGTCCTTCTGCATACTTGTGGAAACATTGGTGGACAAGTCTTCCGGAAAAGATGCCATAAGACAAATGATGAGGAATAGATTCTGCTGCCAAAAAATGGTGGATTGCTCACTCCAGGTTGGGAATGAGTTACTAAGTGAAGGAGTTCAGTTATCTCATGTAAGAGATAAGGATGGATTGACAGGTGTGTTTGTGCAGCATCAGCATCGTTCTATGTTCTACCTTCATGAGTTTGCATCATGAGTTTGGGTAGTGAACTGAGATGACAAACACAAGTAGTGGAAATAAGTTTTCTTTACAGCTAATCCTTAGAGAGCTCAAACATCTGAAAGGAGCTTTGAGTACAACCACTGCTTCTGTTGGGTAGAAAATGAGCCAGTTGAGATGGTTTGGGCATCTGTTGTCAAGACCCAGCATTGGGAGGTGACCCGTGGCGGGGGGGAGGGGGGATTACATAGCCCATCTGTCCATACACACACACACACACACACACCAACCCTCAGGGAAGATGTTCCTAGGCCAGATCCAGATGTTATTCAAAGGCCTACAGCAGATTTTTGTCACACTCATCACATCTTCTCACCACACAATTTGTTTTCATTCATTTTTGGAGGTATAGATACTTTGAACATCTGGCCCCTGGTGTTCCTTGTACCTCAAATGCCAAATAAACCAAAGGTCACTTTGACTTAGGACTTAGGTTTAACCATGGAATGTTTTTTTTCAGGATTTTTCAAGCAGTTGAAACACACTCTATATGTTTGGTGTAATTCTTTTAATTCATTTAAGAACAAAAATGATTTATAACACTGTTTAGGATTGTATCTGAGGTCAGATGTAATTTTCCCCATTAGTAAGTGAGGGTTAAAAGAGTCACAGCTTATTTTAATACTCATTTGGCTAAAAATGACACAAATGTGAATATGCTTTCTGTGTTCCACTTTATTTGCTATACATATATGATAAAAAGCGGCCTGCTTCATTTATGGTTGATTGAGAGTTCTGTTGTTGTTGCATTAGAAAAAAAATGGCATACACACTGTTTCTATTTGTGTTTGTGAAGAACAAATAGAGTACCAGTCAAAAGTCTGGTCCTGGTAATGTCCTGGAATTGAAGCAGTTTTAGAATTCACACATTATTATGTAATTTCTGGTAGGTTTAATAGAGGTAATTTCAACAGCATGCACTGTTCAGAGAGCACAGTGACACCATGGTTTTAATGCCTCTCCTGGTGTGGGAGCAGCATTAGATGAAACAAGCTTACATTCATTGGGATTTACATGAGCCCTGTATTTATTTTGTCATCTACAGTAGATTTGTAAAAAGATATGTCAAAGTTTTGATGTAAGCTTTGAAAGTTATAACTTCCACTTTAATTAAGGGGGGCAAATATTTTTGCTGGAGGGTTGGATGTAGCCCACGGGATACTATTTGCCTACCACTGGCCTCAGCTGCAAGTCGGGTAGAAATCTTAGGTAGAAATCATCAGTGAATCTGGCGCTGATTTGGGAGCGCTGCATACATGCTCATCATAAATGGTAGCAGCATCAAATTTCAAAAATAAATGTTGTGCATTGCATAAATGCTTGTATGTTTGCAGATAAATGTGTCCAACAGCACTCTTGCATGCTTATGCATGGGTTACATGAATGGCATTTATTTTACTTTGTGTAACGTGTCAAAATGTGCAAGAAGAAATTATGTCATGTTGCAAATTGCAGCTGACATGAATCTGGTTTCACTAATCTACAAGCTTCTATCATCACTGATTTTTATGTCAATTTTAAAAGTGACATTTTGTTCCAGGCTGGGCTGTGATTGGCTAGTTCCTTCACAGCAACACAACAGGGAAGTGAAAGAAAAGGACACAGTTCTATTTTCCAATAGGTACTCAATTTAAAGTGGCCATTGGAAGGCAAAACTAAACAAAGAATTTTTTTTTTTTTAATTCACATGAAAGTAGGTGACTTTGCTACACTTGTGGTTAGCGAGTGTGTTTCAGATACAGATGTCCTTTCTCTCTGTACACAAACCAAACAACAGCAGATTATTAGCCGAGGTATTTCACCTGTGCCACTATTCATCTGTACCACTCACATCAAAACCAGGTTTGTGTACAATGAAGATACAAGGTACTTTTAAGGTCAGTGGTCCACACAAAAATGAAAACATAATGAGGTACAAACACACACATACAAACACACAACACAGAGAGCTGAGCAGACGTGGAGATGCAAATTGTCACTAACAAAGACAGCTACACATTCTTATAATTGGATTTTATTATGCTTGCTGGAAGATCTTTACTATATATCTGTGATATTGTCCCTATTGTTACCTTCTGACAAAAGATCAGCTGCTCCAAGTTCTGTTTGCCTCCATATCATTGTTACACCAAGGTTCTCTCTCTATCTCTCTCTTTGTCGTTTCCATCACTTCAGAGGACATTACATTGACTTACATTCCTTTCCTGATGACTTACCCTTACCATAGCCTTGACCACTACTTGCCAAACCTTAACCTTAACCTAACCTTACCTTAACTTTAAACTAAGTTTGCATCCTACATTATATTATAGTATAGGAGTATTAATATTTTATTATTGAATTACCTCGTTATTGGGGGCACCACCTCCTTTTTGGTTAGGATTTGTTAGTGCCAGGAGGGAGCACTAATAAATAAATAAGGTCCATGAATGATAAAAATAATAAAGAAAATTATTCATCAAGAGTGGCTTGAAGTGCGTGACTTGAGGCTTAACGTGTGAACATAACCCTTACTTCATAATATAAAAGCATTCAATGTGACCATTGTTTAACAATAAAAGAAAACTTTCAACTGAACTTATATCTGAAACTTATATCTTTACATTCCTATTAGTTCAGAAACGTCATTCTTTCAACACAACTAATTATCTAATTTAACTATTAAAATATGATTGTCTATGAGGTTGATAGATCACAAGTTATACACTTAAAATACAAATACATGGTTATCAAACATCCATTAACTCTTCACGTTAGGGAATTTAACTCTTGTCAATAGAGGGCAGTATTGTCACCTGTTAGTATAAAAGGTTAATAAAATCTAAGTCCTATATCTCTTTAGTAGTGAATCATAAAACTATGAAATTTATAAAATTCTTCTTGTATTTACATGACAAATAACATGATATAAGTTACGTAATGATTAGACATTTAATTTACATGAATTTCAGGTTTGCCTCAGATTTTCAGGGAGGCTTTACAAAGTCCTCATGAATGTGGGTTAGTTTTATGGCTTTGGTGATAAGAGTCTGTGATCCATCTAAAGTGGGAGTTGTTTTTCTCCGGTCCAGGTGGCCTTAGGGTCATTTTATGCTTTTAGTTTGTGTCATAATTCAACTTATCGAAATGGTTTCTTAGGAGGTCTTTCTGAGTCTGTTGAGCATCACTGATCAACTCCCACTTAGAGGGTTACAAAGGTCACTTCTGCAGGCTATGCTCTTACAAACTTAGGAATCCAGGGAGTCCGTCTCTTATTTTCCTTAAGAATCAAAGATTAGTTAACACAATTAAAGAACAAGCAGTTGTCCTCCTACAATGGGGGTTTGCTTTTTTGTCTCCAAAAGGGAGGCGCGTCCCCACATGTGACTGTGTAAATAGATTCATGTCCCCACAACATGAGGAATACTTGGCAGACACACACTTTCTCACATCTCAACCTGTTGTCATTGTGAAGTGAATATAAGAGAAAATCTTTTTTTATTTACAACATGATGATATTTTTGTAGTTTTTATCATTATTATCAGTTATGATATTGTATTACTTAATGGATTAATTGGTTTAACACCTTATTGGAATTGAAATACAGATGATTTGTGTGCTGTAACATCCACTTAACTTAATTGAGCTACTTCCTGCTTAAATGTTGGAGGGGAGTTACCCGTTTTGGCGTTTTAATGTTGACAGAGATATTTGCAGAAACGAGTTGAAACTCCTGCTGTGGACGCATGTCGTTTTTGCTCAAAAACGTCATTTTAGAATTAAGCCGCCTTAATGTAGTCATATTCTTAAAGCTACATTTTCTTTCTCTGTGTTGTAGTTCCATAGTCATTCCTCTTCACCTGCTCTCTCTCTGATTTATTTTTCTTTCCCCCTCTTGTGCCTGTCTTTTGAGGCAAAATCATTTTGGAGTTTTTGGTGTTTTTTTTTTTCCTTTCTTTCTATGTCTAATTGTTTTAATGCCCTCTTGTGATGTGTATTAAAGCTTTGGGGAAGTGTAATTGCCTGTCAAGCATATTTTTCTCTGCACAGGAGGGAACAAGATGCTCTCATGCACTCGAATGCTTTTATCGACACAGAAAAAAACTTCACCAAGGTGATGTCAGCTGCCCAGGAAACCATTTTTAACTGATATTGTTTGATGTATTTGATTTGATCAGGCTAAGTAAAGTAGCACAGAGGTTCTCCCTCTCCATGGCCATGCCTCTAACACCTCCTGGAAGATCCCCAGGTGTTCCCAGGCCAGATGGAATATATAATCCCTTCAGCATGTTCTGGGTCTTGGGAATATTTCCACAAGGACCTACCTCAACTGGCTTCTTTCAAAGTAAAAGAGCAGCAGTTCTACTCCAAGCTCTTTCAGTATCTTGTGAAAGTAAACTGACATGAAGCATTAAGATTTATCACTTATTCATTTTTTGTATTTGCTTTCTTGTTTCTGTATCTCTTTGTTACTTCAGAAGATTTGGTTTACCATATGTTGTCAGGATATTTATAGCCTGGGACAAGCCTTCAGGGGCTTGGGAAATGAAATGGTTGAACACGGCTCCCTTTAATCCGCCATTGGAAAGGATCGGGGAGAGTGGTTTTCGAAGAAGCATACTGCCAGCTGAAAGGCGTCATTATGCTTCAAATGAAGTGCTTGTCAGATCATCGAACAGTGTTTGGAACCCCACTGCCCTATCCCCTTTCTTTTTGAAGAAATACGGTGGCTGCATCAGGCAATTTTTATTATTTTCTGAAACCAAAAATCCGACAATAACTTTACACCCACTTTACACAGCAATCAGCCAGGTGTGTGGAGGTGTGACCTCCTCTCTCAGGGTCTCCTTTTTCATTCTTCACACCACTACCTCTGTTACTTTCTGGGTGAACAACTGAGTGCAACACCGTGCATGCCTTTGGGAAGAGACTGAAAGTGTGTAGCATTATCCCCATTTGTTTGATTTATTGTGCCTCATCTTGCCCATCCCTTTTGCCTTCTTTTCCCCTGCCTATAAACACTGCCTTTTGATGTTCACACAGCACTTTGCATGAACTAGTTCATTTGAAGCATACCAAACCCTTAATGCTCCCTTTCATTATTTTACTTGGAGAAGCAACAACCCAAAGTCTCCATTCCAGTAGAGTACAGGTTATGAGCAATGTGCGTGGAATTATTTGTCTGCTCTATGAACACACAACTACTTTTGCTATGATAATCCTGCTACTGCTATTACCACTGCTCACACATGCACACAGAATAACATGTTCATCAAGGGTCAAACAGTCATTGATCAGTAATTTGGAAGGTCTTTCTTTGCTGTGCTTTAAGGCTTTCTCTTTCATTTTCCTCTTTCAGTTTCCATCTCTGTTGTTTTGAATCATACATCCATGGCTGCACAGATCCCGGACTGTTCAACCCCCATTTGTTCTCTTTTTGTTTACAAGCCTTATGTTCCTGTTACAGTGCCTTCCCTGGGGCTTCAGGAAGCCGTATGCTAGATTGATGGTGCAACATGTCTTGATGGAAAAGAAAACTTTCCTCAATTAAGCTTGTTGATCAACTAAGCATCACACAGCAGTGAGCCCTGGGGTTGTATTCATGAAAGATCTTAAGGCTAAGACTGACTCCTAACTAACTACCCGACTGCATGCCAGTTTCCATTCACAAAATATTTTAGTGGGCTACCTGTACTTAGCGTCACACTTATAGGAAAACTACAGTTTATTTCAACTTGAGTTTTATTTTCCTAGCTCTGGCAAAAATAACTTGGAAGAGAAAGCAAAAAGTAATGGCAAAATTACAACTCAAACTGTTAGTTGTAATCATCCACCAGAGCTTAGAGCCCAACTTCCCGGTTCACCTTTTATCTCCAACTTCCTCTAGTGGTGTGCACTCATTGTTTTGCTGTGCCATAAGGGATTATTAGTGACATTTCAGCTGCCCTTGCTTATGGTCTTACCTTGGGATAGCAGCTAATCTGGCTAAACTGTATGATTCTGTAAACGCTCATGTTTGTTGCTCTTTGACTTGTTTTTAGCGATGTCTTTTGGATGTCAGCAGTTACTTTTGTGAGTACAATATTTTAATATCCAATATAATTGATGGGCAAGTTGTATTGAAGGCCCTGCACACCCATGGTCCCTGACCCTCCTATTGGTTTTGTTGCACTTGTTTGGGTGGGAGGAGTTACACTTTTATCATTCTTATGGATTTGTAAAGTTTGGTGAGTTCATGTCATTTCAGCACCACCCGACTTCAGCCTGAGTGGAAACATCTGTCTGTGTGTGCATCACTTTTAATTCCTTTAAGAGGGCTCTAAACAGACATATTAAGAGTAAAACCGATTTTTTTTTTCTCCTCATCAAGCGACTCACTTGTTCTCATGCCCAAAATTAAGAGTAACTTTCAAGAGTCACATTGCTTAGCTAGCTGACACTACCGCTAACTAAAGAACCCAAGTGATGAACATTAGCCAACTGACCACAAAGATTAAGCCTGCATCTCATTAATAACTTGGTTCATTCATTAAATAAATAACATACATTACAGTGATGTGATATCCCGAAACACCTAGACACTTTGAAAAGTATGCACACATTTGTAACATAGATGTATGTTACTTCCCAAGTTATACCAAATATGATGGTTTTTAAAAGTTTTATTTGTGTGATTTTTATCTCCATAAACACTTATCACAAGAACAATCCAAACATATTTCTGTACCATTGAGAAAAATGAATAACAGTAATATAAGATTTTGCCAAAAGTCCAAGAAAGGTGATATCAGTTTACAGTAAAACAGAACTGGCAACATATTGTTCATGAGCAATGCAATACAGTGCAGGTGGTGGCCTTCCACTCAAACTATTAAGATTGATTGCTGAAGTGGCCCGGTGAGTGGCTGGCAAAAATAATGCCTTAATGTGTGATGCTGATACTTCTTCTGCTGCTGTTTTACTAAACATGGAGTCATTACATGTGAGGACAACATAGATACGTATATTTTTTCTTTCTTATTTGATACACAATTATCACAATTAAAAGATTTTTTTTTTTTCTTTCCAGGAAAAGAGAAATCTGATTCTACTTTAACACCTCTTTAGTATATCCCCTGAGCCATTTGTCCTCCCTAGGTTGGAGGTTCAATATTTTACCAAATCCAACACCTATCATTTTCAAGTCCTTCTGATTCCTCTTTTGAATGCATTCAGTTCTGGCTTTCAATACTTTTAATTTAACAAAGTTATAAACTATATTTAAGAAAATGCCCCCATTCTTCAACTGAATTTGCAGGGCAAAAGCACCCAGGACTACAATATCATGTAAAATACATTTGTCTAGTTCATGTTTTATGCAACACTGTAGCATACACATTACTGTCCACTGAGAACACAGCCTCCAAAACCTCTATAGACCATCTTTGGAAAAGTTCCACTCATTAAATTTTCCAGAGCTTAAGCCACATTGTTGCTCACTTATCATGGAGATGGTGAAGTTGTTATCACATGTCACAAGAATGTAACTCACTGACAGGTGGTCGTGGTGATGATAACCTCCATCTCTGTTCAGAGATGCTCTCTGGTGTTAGATGTGAATGTCCTTCTTGATCTTTCTCCTGTCATCCACTGACTCCTGCTCGATGGCCTCAGATACTGTGAGTGGTTTTGGTATGATCAAAAACTGATGATATTGTTGCTTGTCGAGGGTTCTTGGTGAACAAATGTACTTTAATGAACATAATGTAAAGGGAAGGAAAGCATTCTACCTCTGTACCAATAAGCAGACAAATGAGCAGTCTATTCTAGAATGCATACAGTTTTTGCAAAAGGGTGGCAAATGTACTTGAATATTAAATTGATTCAAATGAAGGAGTACAGTATATGTGGCTGTTGCTTGGTGGAAGCCCATGGAATGTAGTAATAGCTCTGCTCACACCATAAGGTTGTGTGTTTTCCAGTGGCAGACATCAGAGCCAGGTGTGTCAAATGTTACATTGTAATCCTTCATCACAGAAATAGCTGAAACAGCTTCATAGCAGCTGGCACAAACTAGACTTTCTCTGTCCACTCACTGTCCACACAGTGTATTACTGTACTAGAAACAGGGATATTGGCGAGATTTGTTGCTGGCTAGCTCCAGTATTTTCCCTCTGGGCAGCGGCATACAACAGGCTAGTTGTTTGTTTGACTGCAGCAGCAATGACTGATGGGAATGTAGGCTGACACTCATAACAAACAGCCATTTGAATTAAAGGTCCAGTGTGTAGACTTTAGTGGCATCTAGTGGAACTGACTTGGCAGTAATGGAATATAAGATTCATAAGTATGTTTATATTTGTGTATAACCCAATGAAAATAAAAGTCATGTTTTTTTGGGTTTTTTTTTTTACCTTGGAATGAACCCTTTACATCTACATAGGGAGCAGGTCCTCTTCCACAGGGGCCACCATGTTGCACTGCCGTGTTTCTACAGCAGCCCAGTACAGACAAACCAAACACATGATCTAGAGAGGGCCTTTCACGTTTTTTGTGAGTTTCGCCACCGCAGGTTTTCCCACCCGCTTGGAAGGGGAGGGAGGAGGGGAGGTGTATTCAGTTTGTTGCAACCTGCAACCTCACTACTCTCAATGAGTTCAGTGAGAATCAGAAATTAATTTGTGCTCTGAAAGAACTCAAACTGAGCATTTCGCCCTAATCAATGGCTAAAAGTAGATCATTCATCACCACAAGAGCAAATACATCAATTGGAAATTATATAAGCAGTCAACTGGTCTGCTGCTGTTTTCCCAGAACCTTAAACAACAAAGTTCCATAGTTCCATAGACTTTTTGGTCTAATGAAGACTTCTCAAAATGTGGCTTAATAATTACATTTTTCAAGTAATAATTGAAGTTGTTGATGCACTGCTGGTGATTAATAGTATGTGGGGATAAAGTGAATCAAATATTTCCTGGATTAATGTGGCTGAAAAATGTAACGTGAATACACAGAAGGCTTGATTTTAACAATAAGGAATGTGTCTCATAAGGACATGTCCTTATACAGCACCCTTAGATGTGTTGACCTTCTTCAGTGGAGGGTTCAAAAGACATTGCAGAGTTCTATAAAACTGAGTTTATTGAGTTTATTCTGTCCATGAAAAAGTGAGCTTGTGTCAGTTGTTTCAAACAATGCTTTAATTGTCAGTAGCGGAGGAAATATTCTGATACTTTAAAGGTGCCCTATGGTGTTTTCTTATAAATAAACAAAGTTCCTTTTTCCGTTCAGTGTTTCTTACCCAAAAGCACTGCATGTATCCCTGAGGCCTAACAAATGTTTTGAATCAATTTCCTTCCTCATAAAACATTTCTAAGGACGATTTTTCTCAAAGTTTGAAACCTGCAGTGTTTACATCCACCTGTAGATCAGTTTTGATACAATCAAAAGCCATTCTTGTGCCTGTGCTGGATCCAAATTGTATGCTGTACCTATGCACAGGGGATTCAGGAGACATTTAAAGCCTCCCTCCACTGTTTTCTATTCTTGTTCCTTCGGTTGGATGTTGTTCTCTTCTCTTTGCAGAATGATGTATGTGTGGATGTGTTTGTTTTCACATTCACCTGCTGAAGGAGGAAAGTTTCTCTGTGCTCACCTTAAATCTGAGTTTAAGACGTGTACCTGAGAGCATGATTTGTGTCATCACGATAGTGTGATGTGGAAACTTGAAGCCTCAAGGTCACAAACACTGAGAATGGACTTTACAGTGAAGTAGGAAACATCTTGTATCCAGCAGTTTAACTTTTGAAATGAACAAAATATGCATATTCATAGATTCTGGATTTTTCAGAATTTTAATAATTTCTAACCAAGTAATTGAACTTCTTTGTGGAAAACCCATTTCAGACACAAATTATTATTCAAAGCAGAATATTTTTATGACTTAAAATAATCTTTAAGCATAATTGTTATAGAAAAACAAAACAAAACAAAACATTATTCAGGTGGAATTGCGTCTGTCAGTTATTATTGCATTAATTATTGATGCATTATTTAGAAGCAGCATTTATTTTAGGATTGAGGTATGTTAAGAAGAAGCTAATGTTAGCTACTATATTTAGTGTGGGTTCATTTAATCTATAATAGTGTCTTATTAGATCATGATCATTTTAGGTTTAATATGTAAAATTGTAATTCGCAAAGTATCTAAAGCTATACCTGTCGAATTAATGTAGTGGAGTAAAAGGTACAGTATTTCCCTAATGTAGCGGAATAGAAGTATAAAGTAACATAAATGGAAATAATGAAGTAATTCAAAATTGTGCTAAACGTTACTTCAGTAAAAGTTACTTTCCACCACTGTCAATAGTAAATCTAGATCAACCGAGGGCCTGATTTTCGCCGTTCCACAGTTAACTGCTCTTCAGTTTTAAGATGATTAACAGCAGTACAATAATCTCACTCCACACTGTCGACAATTTGAATGTAGTTGAGGATGGTTGATTCGATTGAATGTGGTAGGTTGGCCTGTGTGTTTTTGTGCGTGTGTGTGTGTGTGTGCTAATGCATTATAACTACAATGCAAGTGTGTATTTGTGCATACATCAGCATTAATGTGCCTGTGTGTGTGAATGAATTTGTGCGTGTTTACATTTGTGTGTTTGAACCTGTCTGTCTCGCTCTGATTCCAGCTCTCTTTCTGATTGAGAGCCTCTCCACGGCTGTGTGCGCTGCTAATTCAGCACAGGGTTGCAGCCTGCCTCGCCAGCAGGATTGCAGTCACTCGTACACCACACTCTTCCTCTGTGCACTCTGCAGTCAAATCAGCTGTGAGTGCCAGAGTATGAGAGCACAGTGTAACGATCAGCCAAGTGAGGTTCAACATTTTATAGCCAACACTCCACTCCAGAGGAGGGCCTGCTCATGCCTGGAAGTGTACTGACACCACCCCTTATTCCTCCATAAAAAATCCATTTAATTGAATCACCCAGCAAATTTAATAATCCTCAGAAGATAATCCGCCAGCTCGCTGTTGGGCCAGCGATTTCCCCTCACACCATCAGCTTTGATTCTGAATTAAATGGAGTGTTCGTCGAGCTAGTCTGCTTTTGTTATCGTCAGATGCTTTGTAGTGTGTGAGTTATTGCCGCTCTCTTTGATATGAATCATCACGCAGCAATGGAGCGAGGTCTTCATCAACACATTTCAGAGTAAATCACAGTTTGGAAGAAATGAGAAGGTTTCCTCACTTTGGCTTTCTACAACAACAACAAAGCACCAATACTGAAATATTGAGACATTCACATTAAAGACATTTACATCTTAAAGATGCAACATTGTCTGGTTATATGTGAAACCTTTATATGGATGTTATCAACAATTAAGACTAGAGTAGCTAGAGTTTGAGACCACATTTCCCACAAACCCTGCTGCTATTCCTGCTGTCCCTCCGCTGTTATTGCCTTTACAGAGAAGAAGAAACATGTTGGCAGTTACTTTTGCATCCAGTTTTTGCTGTGTCCATGGAACCATGTCATTCCTTAAGTTGAACTGTTCTTTTTTGAGGCTTTCGATCATATGATAGGCTCTTCATCATTTGCTCACTTGTCATGGAGGTCTAGATGGGATGAACTTTCTATGATTCAAAGATTTCCATGAGTCTTGTTTGGTGCCATAAAGAAATCCCAATAGGTTGTAATGAAAGTATAACATCCCAGTCCTCACAGCAATAGTTTCATTTATGTCTCGTAATTTTACTAATTTATCAAAATGAATCTCATGAAAATATGTTGATGTCAAAACACCAGAAGTAGCACTTTTCAAGGAACAGAAAGAACTTATAGACTGTTGGAAATAGAACATACACACACAAACACAGAGATCACCAAAATTGTCCTCAGGCCCATATCAGGGCAAACAGAGAAATCCATAAAATCCATCTTGCCATCTTGACTGTCATTTCCAGGAATTAAGTGTTTTTTGTTTTTTTTTTGTTTTTTTTCCCCTTTTCCGAGGAGAGAGGAGGCACAGAGACAAGCTATTTTCTCTCACTGGGAGCCTGTAAATTTCCTGAGTTATGTTTCCCTTTTTGCCGCAGCTTTCTCAGCTGTAAGACAAAAAGCTAATCAAAGGCTCGTGCCTTCAGGGCAGGTAACCCCGGCATGAACTAAAAGAGAGAGCAATATCATTCCATCACTCAGTGTGCCACATGCTCGCTCCCCCTTTCTTTCTCTCCCTAGCTCTGAGAAAACATTAGTTCTCGTTATATGGAAATTGGAGGGAAATTTCCTTTTAATGGCGTATTAACACGCAGTTTCTCTCATTTTCCCCCCTGCTTGTTCACTCATACTATCCATCAGGTTTTGAGTCGAGGAACATATTTCTTTTCTTCTTCAGGAGAGTTACTATAACATTTAGTCATGTGCAGGCTTCAGGAGGATGATTTGTCTCTGGGTGTTAGCTCCAAAGTTTAATATTTATCGTTTATGAATGTTACACACATCTTTCATTAAATGTCTCAAACACCAACAAAGAAGCCTGGAATTCACCATGGTTAGAGGGTTACTAGAGGTGGATTTAAAAATGTAAAGCCTGAGCTGAGGCTGGTGGTAGAGGAAAGAGCATAAGTTTGATTAAAATCAACAGCTTACATTCTCTGGAGAACATAAATGGGTTCTGAAAATTCCATGCAATCTACCAATTAGATTGTGAGATGCCTGTGTGTGACGTTGCAGTTTTGGCCTGAGGGTGGCAGAATCATAACAGAGTGGAATGGTTCATCCTGTGGGGAGCATGAATGCTGTCAGTAAATTCTATGGCAGTCTGCTAAAAAACCCTGCATCCCCTGTTTTAAATTTTAAATAGTTACTATAAGTTCATCTATAACAGTAATTCCTCTTTTTTATATATACATATATTTTTTGTTGAAAAATAATTCAACAGGTAAACACAATAAACACACCTGTTTTCTTTGATATACAACAAAATGTAAGGCCCAATTCAGAAATATAACTCTCCCAAGCTTTCATTGCTGGTGTTGGAATATATTTATGGGAATTAAGTTTTGTATGGATATAAGACACATTCATCTTGGGGCTTCTCGTACCCAACTTTTAACACTGACCCCCATTAAACCCCATAGGTTTTATAAGCTGATCTCACCCGGAAGTAAAAGAAGAGAGAATGCTTATCTATGCTATAACCAGTAACCATGTCAATATATATATATTATAAAAATATATATAATATCAAATATCTTTACATTTTATGAATGTTTCTGCAGCTTTAATATTTCTAGTGTATGTGATATTATTGGGCCATAATATAAGGCATATTTTTTTTGCAGAGATCCCTATATGTAGAATATCTTTTAGTTTTCTTGGAGTGATTAACTTTTGGTTCATAGTTTTCCATGCAGTGATTCTTTCATTATTTAACCAGTAGGGGTGTGCCTCAATACAAATACATTTTTCGGCAAAGCACAGATAGTGGGTTTTTTATGAACATTTATTTCGTGTAAATATTTTAAAAATTATTTGTTTTCCGGAAGAAAAAAAAAAAAAAAAACGTCAAATACCAGCGCGCAGGTCAGTTACAACGCTATCTCAGTGTCTCTCCTCTGCTCCGCTGTTACATCTATTAGCAGTTCTCAACGAGGCGAGTCACATCCACCTGCTACATGATGCACATTTCCTAATTTGGACATCACTCCTTGAGTTATGGGTGTTCCACAGAGAAAAAGCTGAGTTACTGACACACGTGAAGTGCTCCCAAAGGACTGTCTGGGCATTTGCAATGCATTTACTTTTAGCTCAGTAGTCAGCACAGTCGTCTATGATCTGGGAAACTCGAATTCGAGACCCGTGTGGGGACCTCCTTCATAAGATAGTTTATTCATAAACACATTTTAACACTTTAATGTCCTAAAATTAAAAGCATAATAAAAACAAAAACTGTATTTTTACACCTATTCTCACTTTTATTCGAATACAAATACAAATACAAATAATTTTGCTGCTTCAACAAATATAGATACAAATACAAATACTGGGCTCTCTGCACATCCCTAAACCTTACTGACATCTGACATTATATTAAAAGCCATATAAGTAGTTTTCCCCCAGACTAAGCATATTAATGGACTTTTTCCCTAAAACCTGTGTTGGAGTCCATTGGAAATGATTGAATTCAAGCTAACTAACACCAATTATCTGCATTAATAAAGAAACTGCAAACTTTTTTCAGCCACCTTTCAAGCTTATTTATTCTCTAAAGATAGATTTTATAAGATTTACCTCTTGAAATTTGTACATAGCCATGTCATTTTCATCTTACATCAATCCCTCTGCTCCTCTGTCCATCATTCTATCCCTTCCTCCTCTCCACAGCCCCCCCCCCCCTCCCCTTTTCCCCAATTCACAAATTAAAACCCCTCTGGCTGTTCTCCAGCCTTCCCAAATGGGTTGGAGGTGACAAGTAACTTCCATCAACCCAACACTCACCCTCCCCTATCTCCAAACACACACATACACACATTTCACACACTCACTGTATATGCACAGGCACACTTTACACACACTGCGGCAATCCTCAGCTGAGGGTGTGACCTAGGTATTGTGTGTGTGCGTGCGCGCGCACGTGTGTGTGTGATACCTGGTGTTAAACTGACTGTAAGCCCTTCTTCCTTGCTGGTATACATCCGTCGGCAGCTTGGCCTCAGCGGACTTCACCCCACCACAACCTTGCCTGGGGCTAATCCTGGCACACAGACACACACACACACTCACACTCACACACACAAACACACACACACACAGACACACACACACACACACTCACACAGAATCTGGCTTCCTACTTTCCTACTTGTCTTTCTCATTTTTTTTTCACCACTACCTGCACAAACACACCCGCAGTCACACTCTGTCTGTCAACTCACTTGACATGTCCATTCATTTTTGCCCTCCCTCCCTCCCTACAGACACATACTTACACACACATACACAGTTTTCCACATGCTGTATACAACATGACAAATACAGACAGGTATGTATACACACATGCACAGCCATTTCCCCCAGCTTTGCCAAGACACACACACACACACACAGGCTACCCTCAGGGAAGGTGTATGGCATTGATGACAGTGTTAATGTTTTCTACACCAGCCAAGTCTGGTATTCCACACCCTCTGTCTATGGTGGGTCATCATGTGTTAAAATGTGTGTATGCATGTGTGCTTGTGTGAAACTTCCCCTGCATGCCTGTCACTTTCCAGTGATACACTGGATGCACTGAAAGTCATTAATAATTACCCCTAAAATTATACTGAGATTACTTTTTTCAAAGGTTATTTTTTTCAAAATTTTGCCTTTATTTGACAGACAGTATAGAGACAGGAAATGTAGGGAGAGAGAGAAGGATATGACATGCAACATAGCTCCTCCCACCAGTAGTCAAACCATGGACGTTACGGTTATGTGGTATGCGCCTTAACCATTAAGCCACCAGGGCATCCAGTGAGATTACTTTCAACTAAAAAACTAGTAACCAGCTATCTAGTATACTGAGTAATATTATGGCCCTTTGAAGAAAAACACAGCTGGACTGTACTAGTACTACTGTATTAATATATACTGTTACCTTTATGACAATCTTTGTCAACTCTAGCTCACCATTATCTTGATGATTTTACTTCAGTGTTTATATAATTACAGTATTGTACATTAACTAGTCAGAATGTCATTAGTTCTTCATCTACATAGACAGAGAACTAGCATACAATATAGGTATGTAGCCAATCAATTATTTGCATGAAGAAATTTTGTCACCATTCTATTATTGGCTGAAAGTGACACTAAGGGCGGGGACACTCATGACAACTGTTGAGCTGATTATGAATATGATTAGGGCTTGGTGACTGATTGGACTGAGTTGGAGCTAGTCTGTTCTAGTCTGGGTCAGTTGACAGTCGGCAGATCAAACTGTTTAGTATGTGATATGTAAAGATTCAAAATGTTACATCTTCAGATTCATTTGCTGCCAGTCATTCTCATAAAGATTTTTTTTAAACATGTTTGATGTTGGAAATGGAGGAAATGGGATGGAGGAAAAGCTGTTTGAGCTGCAAAGAGAACAAATGTCTCTGCAAATCAAAGAGCTACACAGCTGACTAGAACCTGAAGTTAGCTTCATTTAACAAAGTTCACTCACCTCCTTCGTATGCACTTTAGTCCACATTACCCATGCCTCTCTATCCAGGAACCAAACTCTGCACTTTTTTCTCCTTTTTTAGCCTTTTCAGCACAAACTGCAGTGCATTTTAACCATGAGTGTATTAGTACAAGCAGCTGTGGTAAAATGTTTGTTTTGGTATATTAGGGGAATTCAACAGCAACATCTCTATTCCAGTTACCCTGGATAAACCTCAGTTACTCAAGGTAATCCTGGTGAAATCGGTGGAGTCTATGTGTTGCTTTCAGCCCATGCATCTCAGCGTTTTGGGGGCAGGTCAGGTGGGAGAGGGGAATCATTTCTGTCTGTCATAGTGTTGTTTTTGATACTACCACTCTAGAGCACCAAAGTCAGAAATGTATCCTAATCTTAAAGGGTTCATCGTATACTGTACAAAAAGTATATATTAAACATAGTAAAAGTGTTTGTTAAACCAAATACAAATGTTCAAAAGCATTCGCTTATCCCCTGTCCAATCATAAGGCATAAGGATATGAAGAGTCTGGAAGGTAGTCCTATTTGGAATATAACTGAACTTTCCCACACAAGCTATCCCAATCATCGTGTAAGCTTTTTATTATCATCCTCCGATAAAACAAGTTCTCTTAACATGACTTTTTCAGTGAAAATAACATTGTGTAATAACAACACACAGTAGACTTTGAATTTTTATCCGCTAGTTCAACCCAGTCTCACATCAAAATGTGTAATAGCTACATTTGTCCACAGTGCAAAATGTATTAGTCTCACAATAATGGCTCTAATATTGTGAGATGCCAAGGTTTGGGGTTTTATTGCCTATTCTTTTATATTGGCCTGCGCTCACATCACATGACTGTCAAGTTTCTGTCTGCACAAAAACAAACAAACAAACAAAAATGGCTGACATTTACTCTCAGTGCAAAATGCAATATTTTAAGATAGTTTCAGCATTAAAATGCATTTTGATAACATTTCTAGCGGACACATTTCTAGTGTCCTTGATAACTCACTAATATGATATGGTTAATATTAAAGCCATCAATTTCAATTATTTCTCCAACATTTTTTTGTCAGTTTTAGATAGCCAAGGCCTCATTAACCATTAGTATGGAGATGAAGACAGTCTGCTTTGCGTTACGTTACAAAACTTTTTGTTTCTATTATACTGCTATTTACTTTTAATTACTGAATTTATTCCAAACTGAGATTTTTGTGTGCAGCTGTTTCAGCAAACCCCTGCCTGTTATTGCTGTTATTGTGAAACTAATATGTTTTCCATTGTGGACCAACATAACTATTACAACATTTTGATGTGAGACTGGGTTTGCTATTTGTATAATACAATTGGTAAAAATATAATTTTTCTGCACATTTTTTTAATCAGTGCAGAAAAGGCTCTGAAACAGGATGTAGATAGAGACTAATGTCCTCCATTACGAACCATGCACTAATGCATTATGCACATTGACTGTTTCCACTCCCTGCCTTACCAGCATCACATGCATTTTCCTAAACAAAAAAAGTGATCCACTTCAAATCTCAAAATCTCTCAGTACATCACTGCATTTTTTTTCTTGGTGTTTGACCTGGATAGAGCAGAGAGAATGTATTCCTCTTTGACTCTCTTTCATTTCCTTCCTCTTCCTTTTACAAATCAATATGTCACTAATGGTTTTCAAAATCAAATGCTAACCTTTAGCCATGAAAAGGGGCCATTTCTTTTTTGAAAACGACAGAGAGACAGAGGGGGAGAAAGATATACATAAACACACACACAATCATTGATCACCAGAGTTACACAGATAAAAGGAAAGTATTTGGCTTTTATTAAGATTCAGCCAGTCAGTGTTGTACACCCTTGAACTAATGGATACCATGCATTTGTACCTTTTGTATCGATGTACCCTTTCATATTTATGTTCCATAGTAGCACTCAGTCATCTTTTTATATGCCTGTAACTAACACACCCGTATTATCCCCAGCAGTGCACTGAGGTAAACATGGATAAAAATATTTCATTACTACAGCCATGTTAGGCAATTTTTTCAGACTCGATCTGCAGTAAATATTTAACAATATTTAACTGTGGTTTTGTTTGACATTTTGTTTCTCATTACCCAGAAATTATGTAACATCATCTACTGTTTTTCATTGCTAATAGTATTATAACTGCCTTTAACATCTTTGTGTTTTTTTCAGTTTGGTATTACTTCAGTCTCCATATGTGGAGCCTAAAACCACAACATAATTTTGTTATAGCATCCAGTAGGTCCCTTAAATCCAAAATTTCCTTTAAGTTTATGGTTAATGTTTTAAATATGCTGAAACTCAAAACAGGAGAGGTGGAAATTATAAGTCAATTTGTGCAGTTCAAAGATGTATTTGTGATCATGAGCATATAGTTCACTCATTTTATTTTTTGTACACTAAGTGATGACATCACCAGTCGTACATTATGTTGCTGCTACTTATTTTATTTTATATTATATATTTTTACAGTCCTGTGAAAAGCTATGTTCTGACACATCGTGAGGTGAATAAAAAGTCAATGGAAGGGCGTGAGGGGGCGTGATTAGATGTGAAATAGCCTAGGCAGCATGAACTAAAGAGAAGCATCCACAGGAGTGGAAAATGTTTCAGCTTGAGCGATAATTTGCACTTCTCCTCAGGCTTTACGAATCCACTCCATAAACATACAGAAAAGAGAGCTATCTAACTTAAAGCTAACATCTGCACAGTCAGTACATTGTCTGAACACACCTCAAAGCTGTTTTTTCAATGGCCAGGTTTAGCCAACTTTAGTCATGCCAACTCAGTCCAAACTGTTACACATGGTGACTCCTTGTCAGTTTAATACAGAACTAGGCCTATACAGGCACTCGTTTCCAGTCAATTAGAGGCACCGTTTTCATCATTAAATACTGTATTGGCCCGAATATTTTATTCTGGAAATTATGCTTAAAAAAATGGGTCGTCTTTTATCTGAGGGCCAGATAATTACGTGTTCACAATATCAGATTCTTTTTGAATGGAGAGAATACCGATGTAACACTGGATTCTACAGAGCCTTCGCCTTAATGTTGCTATAGGCTAGCAGATGTCCTACAAGAGTTACGTGTAACGTGTTTTTCTGCCATGAAGAAAATAAATTCATGATGAGTCCAAAGCGTTTTTTTCTACAGCTTTACTGCAGAAACACACCGAGGACTGAATCATATGTCAAGTTGCCAAAAATTACTGCTTTCACATATTTTGAGGAGCTCAAAAAGACAAAAAAACAAAATAAAAAAAGATTCAGAACTGTCTGAAAAACATTTTGGCCACTTCCAGGAGCTTGAGAAGAGAGAGCGTGAGTGTATAACTGATAGACAAGCTACATAACTGTGGGATTTTTGTTTTGTTTTAATGGTATTGTTTCACTTTTTTGAGAGAAGAGGCTTTAAGAATGAGATCTCTCTTCTCCTTGGATTAATAGTATCTCAGGGAACTTCCCCAGCAGTACTAGTGTGAAAGTGTGTTGTATCTTCAAAAAAGTGTTTTTCCTAAAACAGCTGTTGAAAAAGGGGGGGTTGTCTTATAATCAGGGTCTTATATTCGGGCCAGTACAGTACCATACTGTACTGCTGAACCACTGGAAAATGTGACTTATTCATTCAGTGACACTGATGGTATGTATTTAGTTAACTTAGTTCAGCTTTAGGATTTGGCATAAAAATGTGTTCATTTATGTAATAAACAATTCTACAACTCAATTAACAGTTACAATATTGACAGGATTTTTAGATATTTTGGGGCACCATTAGGCATTTATACTTCCTTTAGTTGCATAACTGCAGCATGCTAGTTTCATGAACATAGTCAACATGTGCCTGCAGTGACCATAACTGCAATGAACCCAGCTTGCCAGTTTGAACAGGAGGATGAATTATGTGATCAAAAACCCTTCTGAGTGTCACAACTGATTTGCAAAAAGAAATCAAGACAGCAATCCAGATATGATGCTGACAGCATGATTAATTAATGACCCTTTTTTAATTTGAACAGGACTCTGTTGACTACGATGAGAGGAGGTAACCTTCAAGCATAATTATATAAATAAGCCCACTCATGACATTTCTCAGGACAGGTATCCACTCACTAGCTGTGGAAAGTAGGACTTACACACAGCCTAAGAAATTCCAATAATAAAGGAGATAAGAAGCCACTTTATGAAACAGTAGCACTTGCATTTGCTAACAGCTGCTATAAATCAGATTGATCCAGGTGCAAAAAGAACACAAAATGAAACTACTGAATATTTGCAGAAAAAGTAACATGTTTCAAGATAAGCTACCTCTAGAGTTATACAGCCATATAAACACTTTTGGTTTCATTGACAAAGGTTTTGAGATATCAGCCTCTGAGATTTCTGCCCCCACCACAAACTAAATTCCATTCTTTACGCAGCTTCACTGTTTAGGAATGGAGGCAAATCTAACTGTGTAACTATTTGCTGCAAATAATCAATCTGTTGACGCAAATGTCTCGGAGTGAGAAGCATTTTCTCATCTAGTTCCCCTATTGGCAGGGCGGCATAGTTTGTCAGTATCTTCCAAAACTGTAAAAAATCACAGATTAAAAATAATAATAATAATCATATGAGCGTTTCCTGATCTGCCACCAATATAATTAATGCTCTGTTAAGTTTGGTGAATAGTCATGGTTAGAGTTAAAGGACTAATTATTTGGTTAAGGTTGGTGGTGATGGTAGAAGGAAACCAATGTTTGGCAGGAAATCATCAAATTATGCTTTTTGTTGACCTGTCTATCCACCCCAACTTCCTCCCTTTGAAGTTTTCATATCATTATCACTCTACTTCCACCTTTGCTCCTGACAGACAACAGTCATAATTCACACAGTTGCTAGGAGTATTAGGTATGTGAGCTAACAACTGATGCTGTCATTTTTTTCCGAGGACATTTGATGCTGTTTTTGTGTTCTGTGATCCATGTTTGAAGATTTTCTAGTGAACAGACAAAACTCAGGCAATGTTGGGCTTGATGAGTTGAGTCCTGCCAACTGCTGCTTGGGTTTGGATCTCATACTTGAGTTTGCAGCCATCATTTTGTGTGTGGGGAAGATTTCCAACCAGCATCATCAATTTATTTGGTCAAATATGATGAATCTGTAGCTTCTCATTTAGTGGGGTTAGCACTTCTCTGCTGATGCTACAATTTGTGATTCATGCTGACGATCCAGGATAATGGCTGGATTTTTACATACTAATCTGCAGCTACACACTGCTGTAGCCACTTTCAGTTTGGATCAAAGTTTATTTTTAATGTGACAAAAAACCGTCAAATTAAAAAGGTCAGCATTTTGTGTAATTATTATGCTGGCCCAGGTATTGCTGTTTCAAGACATGATACTGAAATAAAAGCTCCAGGTGAGGGGGTGACACAACCATTATTTCTCCCTAATGCAATCCTAAAGTAGGTGGACTGGATGGGATTTAGCAAGGAAGTGTCAATTATGCTAATTGTTTATCATTGGCTCGCAAATGAGCACCAAGTTGAATATAATGTATTAAAATAACAGGGGGTTACCTCTCACTCTCAACCTCCATTTTATACTCATGCTGTATATACCTGGCTAAAATGTTAGTATCTATGTGTGGATATGGTGTGTGTGGGAGTGGGGGTTGGGTGGGTCAATGGATGACTGCAGGTTGAAGTTGAAAGGGAATGTTTTGGCTTCCTAAATGTATCAGCACTATGTGTATTTCATGAAATTTGGATAGCCACATTTATGCCATACTTGAATTTGAGAGAAAAGAAGGGAAGACCAAAGTAAATAAAGAGTACAAAGAGAGCAGGGGAGAAGATGAACAAACACCTCAAAGGAAAAAAAAAAAGTCGAGTTTTATGGGCTTAAATTAGGGTCATATGTTTGATTAAATGAATTCAAGTTTGAATTCATTTGATCAAAACATTTTTTCCACATTCATACATTTGAATGTATTCATACAAAATGTTTTCACACATTCAGATATGGCGATAAACAGCTACAATAATTACGACTCTAATTTTATTCCATAGAGTCTCCGACTCTAGAATATCAATACAAATGCAAATTTGCATTACATCTGACACAGTGACAGCCTTTTAAAGATGGATACATTAGTTATCACTTTGATCCAGAGAAACTTTTAATGAGTGTAACAGAATCATCTGCACGTCCTGGATTACAAGCAATCAGTAGTAAGGAGGTCAAAGCCATTAGAGCCATTGTCTCCTGGCAGCATCAAATAACCTTGTATACCTGGTATGATCAGGGAAAGAAGTGCTACGGAAACACAACTTGAGGAGAGGTCCTTGCCATACTCAGAAGACATCAGGTGGTAAATAAGGGATAAAGTGAGGTTATGATTGATTGAAGCAATACCAAGACCAAGAGACAGCCATATAGCCAGGCTAGTGACTCTGTGAGATTGTGCAGCAGGGCTTTGAGCTAAATGCTCACGTCAGCATGATATGGTCACAATGACAATGTTAGCTTCCTAAAGGTGTCATTTTGACCACATTTAACATTTTGTCATTATTAACTAATGCCATTGGTTTTGCAGGTATATCTTCATAAACCAAAGTGCCTAATATTTCATCTGCTGGCACTAGATGAAATGTTAGGATCACCAAAGTTATTAGTTTATCTTGGGAGAAAAGAAGAATTTCTGTACCAAAGTCAAGGCAAGCCATTAAATAGCTAAGGAGATATTTCACTAAAAAACAAAAATGTCATCCTCAATGTAGTGCTAGAGGAAAAGTTGGGATCACCAAAGTGACACATGAAACTTTATGGCAATCAGTCCCATAGATATTTCAGGTCTGGACCAAAGTGGTGGACCGACACCATGAAAAAATATATACCTCTTGAGGAGTAACTTGACTTGGAAAGGATGGTTAAAGGCTTTTTCATCACTGTGGAGAAAAAAATTACAATGAAGTGGTGACCACGTATGGAACCA
The DNA here is from genome assembly GCF_910596095.1 of Thunnus maccoyii. NCBI lineage: Eukaryota > Metazoa > Chordata > Actinopteri > Scombriformes > Scombridae > Thunnus > Thunnus maccoyii. The sequence goes on along the minus strand of NC_056553.1, from coordinate 25,431,962 downwards.
AAAGAACATGTGCATTACATTGGCAGACACAAGTGACTTACAAAGAGTGCATTCCACCTCCATAATATAAACACTTAACTACAGCCGGTCTCAACAACCTATGGCACAAAAAAACAGGGCAATTAACACTTTAACCACAGAGACCACAGCTTTATCTTCACATTGATATGATACAGTATTTCCTGAAGTGCTGAGAATCCCATGGTAAAAGGTCAGCTTTGTAACTTTAGTGAGATGCCCATGTTTGATTTCTACTGGATGTGTATGTATGTACATTTTACTAGCACACTATCACATTACATTACATTCATTAGGCAAACATAGACATAGGCCTGTAACATGATGAAGAAATAGCAGTGCTAAACTACTTTGTGTGGCTGAAGATATGCTCAATTATGAACAATGCATACTGTATGTGTAAACAACCAGCTTTGAAATTAACCTCATTGTTTGCCTGTGTACCTTGCGTGTTCCTAGCGGGCTAATAAGTATATCCACTAGGGGGCAGATTATGGTTGAATCATTACTGGTCAATAAGGGATATCTTCCTTGAGAGCTTCCAGATTTTGCACAATGTTATTGTACCGTTAACGTTCAGATGACAAAAGAACAAGACAGCATTTCAGCTGTGGTTTTCAGTTGCCGTCTCAGGCGTGTCTGACAGAACAGATAGTCTTCAATTATTAATTCATACAGTTGTTTACACAGGCCACGTAAGGCTCATGTTTTACTCGCAACCCGAAGTGTATTTTTACGCTTCGACCCTATTTTCTTCCGTTTTTATGCACATAACTACAGAGATTGTGTGTTGGCCTCTGAGTGCTGCCAAAATGTGGGTGACATACATTCAATACTGTGAATGAACACATCCACATGGATAGAGCACTAGCTCCTGCTGCAGCTCTGCAAACAGGCTGCACACATTTAGCTTTCTGCGTGAAGAGTAAGAGTCTACAGCCATGCTAGTGGCTCTGTGAAGCACTGTGAGGTAATTGAGGTAATTAAAACAGTACTCTTCCCATTTAGCATTACACTCCTATAACACTTTCAGACTCACAATGGACAGTTGAAAAATCAATGCAGCAGAAGCATCATCTTATCATCTTATTTATTTAATTGATTATTCTTCCTTGTCAAACCTGGGGCCTACATTACCCACAATGCAGCATCAATATATCAACTCACTTGATTGTACAGATTCAGGTGTGTTATGCTAGTAGCAGCTAATATTTCCTAGAGATGCTAGCCTTTAGCAGAGATGAGGAGCTACAGAGGTCTGCTAACCTCACTTCTTTCTAACTCCACATCCCCAGATTTTTTTCATTTTCAAACTTGTGGTCTTCAGCCCCAACCAGCGCTAACTCAAGTGACATCACTTGAGGCAATTTATCAGTTTCACACAGCTTCCTCTGGAGCCATAAAAACACTTCATGCAACCTTGTTGACATATGCAGTGGTATTCCCCAACACCTGGGAAAACACTTCAATGTGGAAAATCAGTGGAATTCCCCTTTAAGCACATAAGTGTTTTGCACTGATGGTAATGTCAGCATACTGACAGGCTTTCCACAAAAATGTTAGCCATGGTTGCTATCTCAGTTTAATGTGTTAGCATGCAAACACAAGGCACAGCTGAGGCTGATCGAAATATCATTAGTTTTGCAGGTATTTGGTCATATGCCAAAGTGATGGATTGATATTTGGACCTGATGGCACCAGATATCACCAAAGTCATTAGGATTCATCCTTTGGGCATCTTCAACTATAATCCATCACTCAAAAAATGTATTTGGTAGATGTCAAGACATTTCACATGATATTAAAAAAAAAAGTAAATAAAATATCAGAGAAGAGTCAGAGTACTTCATGGTCATCTTCTGGGGACCATGAACATCTGTATGGAATTTAATGGAAATCCATCTGATAGGTGTCGAGATATTTTAGTCTGGACCAAAGTTGCGAACTGCAACACTGAAGGGGTCAAGACTCCAGCAACACTTGTAGTATAAAGAACACTTTATTATTAGACCGAGATACATTTCCATCTTTAGCTGGGCTACCATGGCTACCATGAAGTAGTTTAGTCCCTTTTCAAAACTTGTCATTGTTGTGGTTTGTTGGTGCTGCTGACCTGAACTATTAAGAACAAGGCAGGCTGAAGGACTGATTGAGAATAACATTGTAATTCAATTTGCTGGATGCTCTAACAAATGCTAGTTAATTTTACTAATCACCCAGCCTCCTAGTTACACTGCCCATGTGTAATCAAATGTTTGGTTAGGAATCAAAACGAAAAAAAAAAAGGAAAAAAAACTGCAGACAGAACCAGCTGTGTAGAGGACCAGGTAGAGATTGCATTGTGGATATTGCATCATAGCTGGTTGTTTCACACACAAAAAATGTTCCTTAGCTGCCTAGGCAGGAGTCACTATTGTCTTTTCAACAGTGATAGAGAGGTCTTTTTGACAGCATCTCTCCAATAAAACAGGGTTACTCAGTACTGTTGAGGCTGAATTTGAAATGCTGAACATAAATCCAGCAAGAAATGTCAGTGCTAGTAGAGGTTTGAGCCTCAACCTCAGTGTCTGAGGAAGAAAAATGAAATCTAAGGTCAAAAGACAAAAAGAAACATGAGAATCATGGAGAGAATGTATCCATTGATAATGCCAGTTTTGACTGGCCACTGTAATTCTTTCTATGCATTCGACTTCACTGGAAGTCTTGGGAAACAACAACCCTCCAACTATTACAAGCAATTGCAATTTTACAACTGATTAATATGTTTATTTTTGTTGCATTTGAGTAAATTGATTTAGCAGTGAGTTTTAGTATCACAATATCCATTTAATTAATATCAGTGTTTGTATTGTTCTCTTCCTTGTATCGTCCTAGGACCAGAATTGGGGGGAAACATCTGTCTCTAGACCCACCAGGCCCTCAACATCCTCAGCTTTGCCAAAATCACTCCTAATGTCACTACATAACAAACATAGCCAAGGCAGCAAATGATGCCACTACACAGCGTGTATCCAGACATCAAGATATGGAATACATGTAGACATATACATGAACATATACCCTTTACCCCCTGATGGCAAATGGTATATTTATAGTATAAAGAGGTGATACATTTCTTAAATGTCTGAGCTGCTTTAAGTCTGAGTCATGCCCACAAAGGGACAGATGCAGCCATTGGGCTGTAACAGCATTACTTGGCAGCTTCAGCACAACTGACAGGCACCTAAACAGGCACCCTGCAGTACTTCATGGAAACACACAGCCTCTGGCTTGCTTTCCTCCCCCTGTCCTCATGCCCAGTCCTGGGCCCGGTCTGCTGTCCAGTTTGGTGCCAGTTAAATACCCTCCGCTGCTAACAGTTAAACGGTATGGCTCTGGTCCATGCCAGCCCCTCTGCCCCTTATGCTCAGTCATGTGCCAAATCATTTCCCCTAGCTAACAGCTAAATATTTTCAGTGGCATTTTCTTGCCCAGATCTGTTCTCATCAGTTTGTGGGTACAAGTAACTGATCTTGACTGACTTAGAAACTTAGGACGAATCTGGAGAGCATTAATATACTGGTGTTTGGTACCAGTTCAGTATAAATTCCCCATAACAAGAATCATGTAACAAAAGCTTAATTAAACTTTGCTTTAGTTTTACTTCTTATGACTTGTATATAATAAATATTTGTTTACACATGTCATTATTTCAATATTTCTGAAACAATATCATGCACATTCCAAAAAAATGAATATAAATATCTTAATTTGCTTCCACCTATTGTTTATTCTATTGTTTGTATGTTTTCATTGCTGCCCATTTTGGACCCTCCTCTATGTGTGATGTCCTTTCTGGGGGTTTTCTGATATTACTCCGGCATCAGTTGGATAGAAATATAACCTTCCACACCACACAATACCTCTCCTGAACTCTTTGAGGAGTATCCTGGCAAATAACGAATTTTTTGATTCTGCCTTATTTGTATTACCTGTATTGTTTATGTAAGTCAGCTCCCAAACTATTCCTGAGCACATGGGAGGAGCAAGATTTGGGACAATACTTTGTCTGTCAGACTGTGTCTGATGATGTTTCAGAAGTCCATGAGAACACAAGAACACACAAGAACATGAAATGACAGAGGCCAAGTGATCCCTCATCCCACAGTACCACCAAATTGTCTTTGCTGAATGTGTATTTTTGTATTTATTTTTAACTTACATGATAAACTGCATGGGGTTTGAAAAACCTGAGTATCAAAAATAAAACATGTATTAGGTAGGTAGCATTTAATCAAAGATGCTATTGAGTTGCATTGTGGGAAATGTAGGATCCAGTATTTTTGGAGCTTGACCCATATTCAAGCTAAAAGGCTGAATATCTCCTGTGCTGCGTCAATTCTGACCATTTTTCTAAATCTGTGTCTTGTGAGTTCCCCAACTTTTTGAAAGTGCAATACTAACTTGCTGAAATGTCAACCAAAGTTAGGGTTACAGCTTTGAGAGTCGACTGAGAATGACAGCAGTGGCAGTCAGACATTCTTACAATAAATTTCAGTGCTGTATTAACAGTTTCATCATGTACGTCTTCATATGGTTATTCTATTGCCAGGTCCCAAGCTAAGCTCTTGTTTGTTTCTCTCCACTGGCCAACACTCGCTGACTATTCTCTGGATTTTTTCTCTTCAACAGTAATACTCTCCCTCTCTCTCCACAGGTGGTGCAGATGGTGTGACAGGAACAAACACCGTGCCGGGCCTGATGGGACTGAAGGCAGACGGTACACCCTGGCTGGGTGTTGGCCATGCCAAGCACACCACATATGGCTGAGACACTCTGGTAAGTGTTGTCTGAATTGCCACTATGCTGCTACCAACTACCAGCTAACTGAAGCTGCACTGCAACCTCCCTGAGGGCCCGTGGAGCCAGATTGGTGGTGATGGCAGTGGAAGGGATGGTACTGTTGGGAAAAAATCATGTGTGTGTCTGCTTGTGGGAGTGTGTGTGTGTGTGATAGTCTGAGGCAGTGATGCTGGTCAGTTTCTCGAATAGCACTGACAGATGGAGCAGATTTGGTCTAAAAGTGGTCCTAATCTCTCCCTCTCTCCGGGGTGAAATGGGACAAAGTGAACGAGACAACCTCCAGTCACTGGCTGCAAAGCGTCTGGAAAGAAAGAGCTCAGAGCTTTTTGTTTGATTTTTTGTTTGACATTTGTTTGACATTTACCAAGTAGAACAAATTCTGCCAACTCTGGTTTATGTTTGTTCTGTGTGAACAAATTGACTGCTCGAGAGAGTTTAGAGGAAGTCAGGGAAGAAGAACAAGAAGTCCAGTAAAAGACAGCTGGATTTTACAGGCAGTCAGATGGAACATGGCATGGCACTGAGACAGCACTTTGTTTTTTTGCTGTGTCATATTTCTCAGTAAAAATTCTTCATTAACTGAAAATTTCTTCCTCAGCCCTAAGGCTTTGTGAAGATGCTTTTAAAGTAAAATTTCAGACAAAGTTGGACTATGTTTACTAAACTCACACCAAATTTCAGTATAATCTTCAGTCAGACACTGGGGGGGACCTGCTGGGCTGGGGGAGAGGTCAGGGCAGCCACCAGCAATTGCTACAAGCCAAGCCGGCTGTTGGTTATGTGGACAGCCTGATGCAATCTGCAAGCAACCAATGACCTCGCCAGTCAGTATGCAAAACAATTAATGCTAACATGCACAACGATGACTTATAGCCAAAGGCTAATGAGCACTGAGTCTACTGTGTGACATAGATTAAACTTTTTTTTTCTAAGCTAAACTGTTGCATCACTGTTTAAATGCACTTCAGTAGGTATGTCAGTAAGTGAACAGATCACTGTTTAAATGTACTTCAGCTCAGTGAACGCATGTGTGCTCATATGGCCTGATGTTTGCTGACTCTAAGTGTCTTCAGTTCAGTACATTCAGTCTGTTGTCAGTTCAAGCTGTCCCATTCAGTTCAGTACAAAACTAACCTATACAACACTGCACACAAGATTAGTAGTTCCAATGGTCATGGTTTTTTATATAGCTTTTGTGGACTTTTAATATGCTTTAACATGGAGGTAACATACTGTGAATCCCAGCTGAGCTGACAGCTCTCAGTCAAAAAATAAAAGTGCAAAAATCAATGTGACATGTGCAATAAATAATTAAATTATGCAACAGTGGAAGATGAATGCAATGTACAATGTTAACTCCAGTTTGATGAAATCCATAAAGTGACCTGTGCAGGGATTAAAACTGGTACGTGAGATGTAAAGTCCAGCTTGATAACTGTACAGTTCAGCTATTTAATAGGACAACAGCTTCTGTGTCTGCTGGAGGAGATTTTTATGGATCTCAGTCTTTTTCCTGAGGGAAGAAGTTCAAAGAGTCTGTGTCCAGGGTGGGGGGGTCAGAGATGATGTTGCTTGCACACCGCCTGGCCCTGGAGGAGTGCAGCTGATCAATGCGGGAGAGTTTGCAGCCGATTATCTTCTCAGCTCAGTGAATGATGTGCTGCAGTCTCTGAATGTCCTGTTTGGTTGCTGCACTGTACCAAACAGTGATGGATGATGTGAGGACGGACTTGATGATGGTGGTGTAGTACTGAATCAACATTTATTTAAATTACCAAAGTAGCTTAAATACCCCAGATAGACAATAATGATCAATAACAATACACAACCACCACACAAATCGACATGACAAAGTCAAACACACAATTTCAGCTAATCAATTATTTAGTAGGCATTTCAACAATGTGTGAATAAGAGAACATCACCAAGAAACTTGTGGTAACCATTAAAGCTTTTTTTTTAAATTTATATCATAGTGTAAACATATATTTCTCTTTTGGTGTTCCGTTCATGAGTGAGGCAACAGGCAAATTAGGCTAAATAGCCTATAAACAATAAAGGGTAACATGTCAAAACAAAACTGAATGAAACTAAAAATAAGTTTACAGTCAGTGAGAGTAATTACAAAAACATCATTGACACATGCTTACGTCATAGGCTCCCCAGTAGCCTACTGCGTCACTACTGATGCAGCTGTAAAACAGATGAATGGTTTTGAGCATCCCGCTCCCGCAAAATGATTTGTTTCACTACCAGAAATTGATCCATCGGTCTGATAACATTTGGAAAGTCTAGAAGAGCAACACAATTAAATTATTTTATCCCCATTAAAGTTAGAAGAGAGCTAACAGGAAGTTATCGGCTCAGCTGGTGGAAGTCTCTGGGGCACATGCTCTGCCCATAGAGCATGTGCACCGGCCAGCACAGGAATGTCAAACCTAACGCCAGATTAAAAACTACATATACTGTGAAATACAGAGAAATGTACCCGGTGGTGATCGGCTTAATCAGCTTGATGAAGTTGTCAGATCACACACTCCAACGAATGCTGTTGCCTAATAACTTATAATGTTTAAACATGAACCACACGGAAATAAATGCATTTCACATACGGGTAAATTTTACTTGGTGGTGGTTATAGGTGTAAATGCCCGTGTTTTTAATCTGGATTCATCTTCACTATTTTAACAATAGGGGGTGCTACACATAGACTGTATATAAATACGGACGATGTGTCTCCACTTCTTACCACTATGGAAAAGTGAAGCCAAAATATCTCCTTTCTGGGAGCTGCCATCTTGATTGTGTGATGTCATTTGGAGCCAGAGTCTGCGCAGTGGAGTCGGATGGTGGGATGATGGGGCGTGTTCCGAGGGCCAGCTGTGCCACAGGCTGATGGAGGTTTGAGAGCGGTTGTCACAGCTGTCAATCATGATGTCAGACCCCCTTTCTATATCATCAATAACTAATTAAAAACAAACTTATAAGAAAAATGAGCTCTTGGACAAACATCAGCATGATAAGAACTAAAAAAATGTATTTGACGTGTACCTTGATTTTTAGTTTGGCTCATGTTCCATCCACTAACATGGAGGGGGCGGGACTTATGACCTATACTGCAGCCAGCCACCAGGGGGTGATCGAGATGTTTTAGCTTCACTTCTGGGGAGCTGTCATGACGTCCATCTTTATATATAGTCTATGGTGCTACGTTATTTTAGGAAAAGTCAAAGACTGGGCGACTTCAGTAGTCTTGTATTAAATGACTCCATGGCTGCAACTTTGATGGTGAGTGGAGGGAGAGGTGGGGGGGCTCTCCTGAAGTTTATTGTCAACTCTCCTGCCTTGAGGGTGTTAAGCTCCAGGCTGTTATGGCTGCACCAGGATGTTAGCCATGCCACTTCGTGTCTGTATGCAGACTTGTTCCCATCCTGGACCAGACCAATGGTGACTGTGTAATCTGCGAACTTGAAGAGCTTTATGGAGGAGCTTATGGAGGTGCAGTCATTTGTATACAGACAGTACAGGAGAGGGGAGAGCATGGAATGCTGTGGTGCTCTGGTGCTGATGGTCAGAGGGGTTAAGGTGTGCTTTTCCAGCCTCTCATACTGCTTCCTGTCTGTCAGGAAGTTGGTGATCCACAGACAGAGAGGCTCAGGCACAGTCAGCTGGGAGAGCTTGGTGTGGAGGAGCTCTGGCACAATTGTGTTAAATGCTAAGCTGAAGTCAACCAACAGGATGGGGGGGGGGGTGCAAACTGCATGGGGTCCATCAGTGGGATCAATGAAAGATTTAAGGTGGGACAGGATGAGTCTTTCAAAAACCTTCAAGGCCACAGGGATCAGAGTGACTGGCCTGTATTCGTTGAGCTCTGTAATCCTCTGCTTTCAGGAGGGACTATGGTGGAGGAGGATCTGATTTGGATACTACTACTACTACTTGCAGCTAGGACACAGCTGGTGACGTCTCTTGCAGTATTAGATCACCTACAGAGTTCACGCTAAGCAGCGCATGTGGCAGAATGTATGAATCCATGAATAGAAAACTTTGCCACACTCTGACATTGTGGTGGGGTACCTCACGCCTGAGTTGGGATGGTTCACTCTTCTATATGTTAGGCACATCATCGGGGTAATTACAGACATTAAACAGGATGAATATCATCTAAGAAGATGGACAGGTTCAGTGGTCCAAATTTTAGAACCTCCCGGTCAGGACCTGAAAATAGTCTGGCATTGCCTTTCTTGGATTTCACCTTACTTGTCTCAGTCTTGTTGACTGACGTGGCAGCAACTGAAACAAAGCTGATTCGGTTGCCATGGGGTATTGACGTGCAGCAGTGAAAGAGAGGCACTTTATGAGTCTGGTATAAAAGGCAAAGCCATTGACTGTGCAGTCGATGACAAGAACACAGTGACCTCAAGGCTCCTCTGGAAATAATAACTCAGGTGAATTTCACATAATAGCTGTTTTTCTGGGACTTTTTTTGACAGGCTTTCATCCAGTCACAGTCACTTGTGAAGGATTCTTGTTCTGTCATTATGGGGCATGATATAAATTTAAGGATTGGTTAAAAAAAGCATTTACAGTTTGGGTGGGAAATGGGAAATTTGTCTGTCATGAAAAGAAAACGAAAAAAAATCATACTGGACAACTCATACAGTGAGAAATACTAACAGAAACTACATTTTCTCATGAGGTTTCCTACTTGTCTATATGGAGAAGAAAAAGCAGACAGTTTTGCCTGGCAGTCTCCAGCCTGGCCAGCCAGGTTTTGCTTTCACCGAACAACAAAAATATTATCCTCCTGCTGCTTTTGATACAGCAGTGTCAATAATTCATAGATGCGCTCCATTCTTTTCCTCAACATAACTCTCATCCCCAGTTCACGCTAGGAGCAGGGCTACCGCAGCTCTGATGCATTCTTAATACTATTTATGAGTTTCTTTGACAGCGGTGTCGGTGTGAGGCCAGCAGACTGAGGTCGACTACTAGGTCCTGGAGAAACTTGCCACTTTTTTTTTTTCTTTTTTTCTCCCCCAGCTTTTTACTTTAATTGTTTTAGCGGCTTTGCTTCTTTGCTGTTAATTTTTGTGTTAATTATTTTTGCTGCCTCACTTCTTGTTGCTCTTAACATTCTTCTTCTTCTCACATTCCTCTATCCCAGCAGCAGGGCAGGTAGGGGATGGGATGGTCCTAGCGGGGAGACAGAGGACATTAAATATTGATAGAAAAGCTATTGGAGCAGTATTTTATGTAAGCAAAACCTCCTTGGTGTTATTTTTGTAGCAGGGCAGCTCAGCTGACAAATACTGGGCTACTAAACCTGGATACTACAACTCAGCTTAGACTGATATGCAAGTCTGCCTATTAAAATTAGATCCATCCAATTATATGTTGAATGTTATTTTCTGTAGCTAGTGAATAGGTTTTAATAAGTATTTTTATTATCAGTAGCTCAGTACAGAAATCAGCTGCTTACAGTCTGCTCACCCAGATTACAAAAACACACTGTCCTCCTCACTGTCCTCTAGTGGAAACCAACCATGCAGATAGTTTTAATTTTATGTGTCCAGGTTTCGAGATCTCTGTCTCTGCGATTTCTGACTCAGGATCCTCCAAATAAGGAGTGCAGAATGCACTGTAGTACATGGGTACCTATTTAAAAACAGGATACAACGTGATACATCGTGATACAACATGATACAACGTGATACGATACAACCTGACAACTAGTCAAGAAGTTGAAAAGACAAATTACAATCTCAGAAAGTTGTCCTGGCAGTTAAAACTGAATGAAGCTGAAGTAAAAGTGTTGAAAGGAGTAATAATTGTTGTAATGATAAATTCAGCTAGAAGCAAAAAAAAAAGAAAGAAGAAAAGTTAAAAAAGAAGTCCTGAAAGAAGCGTTTCAAGGATTTTGCTTGATTTTTTTTTACATATAATGGTAAAGTCAAGAGTGACAAATTACACTAAACCACAGCACATTCAGTTGTCAGAATGGGGAGAGAGCCACCTACTGAATATATGTGGTTATAAATCACATTTGCATTACACTGAGAGTTTTGAAAAACTTTTATTTTACAGGATTTTTAATTGCAAGTTAACAGAATTCTCAACATGGAGAAGTTGTTCTTTTAAAGTTAAATTTAATGTTTTTAACAACTGGCATTTTTCAGTTTACAACAACAAAAACACAAAGTCCAAGCATTATTAATGTTTGCCACTTTCCTAATGTAAAATCATGTAAATGTCCTAGAATGAGTCTACACCAGCTTTGATTTAGCGGTCTCCGGTGTGTCGAACAGTTGTCCTACTCACAGAACTGTTAAATCCACTGTGTCATTGATATGCATTTTTAAGGAGCTATGAAGACCACTCAACCATCCACACTATCACATCATTGGGGAAAGACCCCTGCTGGATATATGTGGTTATAAATCACAAATATGTCAAGGTAAGATTTCTGAGCATCTGTTTATTTTACAGAAGGCTTCTAATTACAGGTTTACAGCAATCTCAACGGAGAGATACTGTTGTTCTTGTTCTACACAATGTTTTTCAACGACTTACAGTGCAAAAGAAAAAAAAACCTGAATGAATACTTTTTGCCATTTTTATAAAGTAAATTTATTTAAAATTTGATAAGTACACCATTATCATTAACAGAATAGTGTTGATTGAGTGAAAAAGAATTTGTCCATAAAGGTGCAGGTCGCAGCAAGATTCGAACCAGGGACCCAAGCTTGTTTCTTAGCCTGCTAGCTTTGGGCCTGCTAGCCTTCAGCATGCACCCCGGACTGCTCACAACCAGCCTGCTCTCCACTCTGTAAGGTTTGAGTTTGTGAGCCTGCAGCCTGCCAGTCCTGAGTTGGCTCCAGCCCTTAACCCACACCTGGGCATGTACCTGGCTCTGGGAGGTCCTCGTGGTGTCAGCCAGGTTTCCGATCTTCATGGAAGACGATGAAACCTCATGAAACCATGACTGTCTGGTCCAGGACTACTCCAGTGCTCCCCAGCTTCACAGAGTCTCCGCTCCCTAGTATCACAGAGTATCCTCTGTCCAGCGCCACAAAGACTCAGCCCCTGGTTCCCAGCTTTCAGCTCTAGCACCAGCCTAAGAAGCAACCCCAACCTCCTCTCCCTGCTGACCTGCAGTAATTTTCTGTTCCTGCTGGGCCACAACAATCTTCTGTTGCTGCAGCAATCCCCTGTTTCTGTTTCTTGCAACAGTCCCTTGTTTCTGTTCTGCAACAGTCCTCTGTTTTTGAGCTGCAATGGTCCTGTCCCTGCCTGCCCAAAGTTATGGAGTCCCTAGTCCTTGGATGCCTGTTTAGCTGGTTCCTTTGGCTGACAAGTTTGCCTGATTCCAGCTTTCCCAAAGAGGCCAATTCTTGACTTCCTGAATTACTTGTGTCTCTGCCTCCAGAGTATGCAGCATCCCCTGTGACTGCGCCTCCAGAGTCTGCTACACTACCTGTGTCCCAGCTCCCTGTGTCTCCACTGCCCTTCACACCAGCCAACAACCTTCCAGACCTCCAGTCAGCAGTCTCCACCGACCCACAGCCAGACTTTCCAGACCTCCAGTCGGCAGTCTCTGCCGACCCACAGCCAGACCTTCTAGACCATCAGTCTACCATCTTCGCCAACACTCAACCAGACCTAGAGCGGCCCAGTCCTCGTTGCCGACCTCCAGAGCAGCCCTGCATGTCTGGTTGTCCTCCTGGTTGCCCTCTCATGTGACACTGGCTATCAGTTTTGCCTTCCAGTCGCCCTCCTGTGCAACTTTGCCCGTCTGTCCTGCCCCCTGGTCGTGCCTCCGGAGCAATACAGGCTTTCTGTCCCGCATCCTGGTTGCTCTCTAGATCTGTTACATGCTTCCATCCAGGCCCCAGGCCGCCTGCCTGAGGTCTCATGCTCCACCCTTGTTCTGCCCTGAGGACACTTACCCCTGTTGTCTCTATTCTGCTTTCCTGACACACTTTCCCTTCACACCTGTCCTGCATTATTCTCATTAGCCCTGTCCTGCTCCCAGTGACTTCCCCAGCCAATCAACTCCCAGCCTGCCCTTATGTCTAGTCACCTGTTCTCCATTTCCTTATTAGTTCTGTCTATATTTAAGTCATGTTTTTTCAATGTAGCCTTTGTTGGATCCTTGATTGTGTTCTGTTTGTTCAGTCCTCTTCAGTTTGTTAAGTTTGATCTGGTCATTCTGTTTTGCTCATATCAGCCAGCTTTTGTTTTTGCTTGCAAGTTTCTTCAGATTTGCTCTGCCTGCTGTCCTGCATTTGGGTCCATCTCCTGCTACTCTTCATGACATGCATTTCCAAACAACATAAACAGTGCAAAAATAGATAAGCAACTAAAACATCTTTCACAATTAAATCTTCAAATCATGCAACTAAATTCATAAATTGCTGACTGGATTTTAAGACAAAGTTAGCAAACTTAAACGCATCAAAATCAAACAGCCATTCCAATTTTTCATCATCTGTACGCCAGAATATTTCAGGGTTTTGTGGAGCCATTTCATGGAAAATGAACTGTCTTATATTATAATTTGTACAGTACAAAAGAAAATGGGACTCATGTTTCACTTCACCCAAATCACACAGCTCAAACAATCAGTTTTCCTCCTGAATATTTTTGAATCTGCCAACTCAGTGGCTGTTATCACACTAGTTAGATTTTTGTTCTGTTTGTTGCTGTGTTCTTGCTCTTCCTAATGTCAATTTTAGCTCCATCATTTGGAAAATTGTGAATAAATAGATAAGTCTTTCTATTTGGTAATCAGTCGCTGTGGCTCGAATGTGGTGTTTGGGGAAGATGAGCTCATCTCATGTTGGGCTTTAGCTACCGCTCGACAGGCTGTAACCCCTCATGTCCACTGCATGCAATGAATAAATGATGCTGAAATGATGAATGATTATGAAAAAATGGATGCAGCTGTGTTTGGTTCTGGTTGTGCCACGGCTCCGTCACATCTCTGTCATGGTTCAAATATCCACTGGAAGTGTTCCAGAAGCGGAGCTACTTCACTTCAGGTACATTTCAATGTTGTTTAGAGCTGTTTTGCTGACATTTTTTGTGTTGTACAAGCATATTGAAAACATATTTTCTGCTCATTTATGATCATTGCTGAAACAGGTATTTTGTGACTGCACTTCTCCTTTTCATTACTGACTGCAACATCACTATCTTTATTTTGAACGGATTTATCAGGTTCCATTCAAAAATAGCACATAACGTTTTTAGTGTTCAGAATGTGCTATGTATCAAGAATAACTCACAACAGTCAGTTGATTTATGAAAGGATTCTGTTTATCAGTTTTTAGAAATGAACTCCTGAGGTCAAGAGAACACATCTTGCAACCATTTGGGAAATTTTTTCCACACTGAAACCCTTAACACTTCAATACTGCCTCAAAACATCAGTTTTTGGCAGCTTCCTTCCAATAAAAATTACCCATATTAATAACATCTTCACAGAATATATTCTGTCTGACCCAAAACACCTGTTTATCATACTCATTTAATGTGTGTGTCTGTGCTCATTTAAGGTTGATTTATGTACATCAGATAACGCCATGTTTAACGACAGATCTGACACACACACACACACACAACCACAAGCTCCTTGCACATGTATTTACAAGTTTTCTACCAAAGCAAAACAGACACAAATGTCAAGCTGTGTGTTTTGAAGCAGGGCTGTGTATAAAGTCTGACATTTCAGCAGGGAGAACGCTTTTCCTTTGACATGTATATTTCATGTTCTGCCTCACAAGGTTTGTTTTTTCTCTCTTTGCGCTGCAGTTGAGTCTTTTTTATTATTGTTATGTTTTTCAACTTAGTCACCTTAAAGCCAGTGAGTCAGACAGGCAGACAGAATGGGCTTTTGATCAGTCCTGCTGGAGATACCTTCTGCATAGAGTTTGCAAAATATAGACATTTAAGCTGTCTCACATTTTTGTTGTTGTTATTTTCTTTTTTTTTTTTTTTTTTTTAGTGGCAGGGCCTAAGGTGTCCAATCACGGTTGGTTGGGCAGTTCAAACTTCTGTTTGTGAAATATTCACGGTATCTTGACAACTACTGGCAAGATTGCTATGAAATTCCTATAAAATGTGGTCCCAAGAGCATGATTGCTAATATCTTTTCTAATAGTGCCACCATCAAGACCAAACTGACAGTGGTGGTCACCAATCTGCTGATCCATGACCATATAGTTTTAGTTAAATACATGTCAACATTTTCATCGAATATGTGGATATTCATAGTAGCAAGAAGATGAATCCTGTGTCCCATGACCTTTCTCATAGTGCCACCATCAGACCAAAACGTCCATTTGTATACAATAAGTATCATCAAATAATTGGTACATTCATGCTCACCAGAGGCTGAACCATAGACTGTATATAAAGATGAGGTGTGATGTCACCTGTTGGTTTTATTGGAGCCGGTTTGAAGCCCACAGTTGCAGCTTAGGGTCAGCGCCATCTTTTCCATCTGGAGCCAGTACCTTCCAAATAAGAATAGCAAGGTGTTGCCTTTCACGATCTGGAAACACGTCCCACTACCTTGGACCCAAGCTAATGCTTGCTTACAGGGAACACCGAGCGCTGCACACTTGGGCTAACATTAGCTACTTTAGCTAAATTGTGCTAACAAGACGGGTATTGTAATCGAGTAACATTAAACTTGGTGAAATATTGCGACAATAGTCCAACTCAGTGTGAGTCCCGGAGCCGAGGAGAGAAGCACATGAGCCAACCATCAATCACACCTGTCAATCAATGCCCACACAGCAGACATCAGAACTACTATAAGTCTTCAAATCTCCTCAAATGGGGCAATAATTACCAAAATGACCACAAGCACACTTATTAGAGGGTCTAAATTTAGAGATTGAGACCATAATGACTTAGAATTAAGGCCACCCTGAGGAAAAATATGAACTTAATACATAAGATATCTCACAATTCTACTAAACTGATGCAAAATCAACACTGCACACATTTTTTTGTACATATTTGGTGTCTGCATATGCATTCCGCATCTGGCCATTATCCTTAGGAAACTATGAAAAATATTGGGGAGGAGGGCTGAATCTCATATTTAGTGTTAAGCAAAACATATTCTCTCCTTGACCCTCCCCATGACTTAGAAATAATCTGTAATAAAACTGAAATACCTTCTCTCCATTATCTCCAAATGTTATATGCACATTAATTATTTTCAACTTTGCAGTTGAATGTGGCTTCTCCTGTCAATACTGAAATGTCATGGACGGGCCACAAAGATGTCAGCATATTTAGAGGTCTGGACACAAAAGCTGTCAGATACCAAAATATGCACAGCAGCATCAAAACTATTCAAAATAGAGGCATGGTTTGGTGTGCTTGCTTGTTTGGTGTGAAGGTAATGCAACAAAAAGGAGCATTTTATACTCTTTTTAACAAGAATGTAACAAAACATAACAAATTGAAATTGTGGCCAAAGACATGATGCGTCTGGTTAAGACTTTATAGCAGCAGGAGCCGCACAGACACAAGCAGAGCCTCTCACACCAGCACAGTCAGTCAGAATACATCAGAGCTCTGAGTTGTGGTGTGAAAATGGCTGCCTCTTCCATTTGCATTTTGATGTGTCTGTCTGAAGGAGGTCCTCATAACTCTTATTACAGTCCATCTCATGCATACAGCTGCAACACACAAACACATATAAAGTGTGCAGGCAAACACATACAGCACTTCAAAACCCACTAAGGCACAAACTGTGAAACATGTAGCTGACATCTGGTGAACACACACTCACAACCACATCAGGAAAAAAAACACACACTTGCAAAAATCTTTCAGACACACCTGTGCAGTACATGGCTTGTGTGCATGGCAGGACACACACATGCTTACACATATATAGCAACAAACACACACCACATCACATTGCATTTCACTAGACACACATTTACTTGGAAACTTGACACACACACACACACACACACACACACTAAGTTACATTTTCAAGAAGAAATTATTTGTTTTGCTGTCCATAAGAGCCTTCCAGACAGATTATCACCAGCAGGAATGTTATTTTATTTTTCTATATATAATCAGGATACCAAGAACAGTATGTGCAGAAGCATCTTCAGAGGGATCAGCTTCATCTCTCTTGCCTTTGTGTCTAGCCCTTAATCAGCCACAATTCTGTGGAGAATCAGTCCAAACTGAGGATCAACTGCACATCAGTGGCAACACTGGATGGTATCTACATGATAATGAAATTCTATTTTTGAAAAATATGGTTCAAATACATTCTTGTCTCTTATTGTTTTAATAATGTTACATTACCTGATGTGGGAGTTTGGAAGTTGAAGCAAAATTTGAAAAGCAGAGTCCACTTTAGTTAAAAGTAGCACAATGTCAGGGAACACGGCTCTATACAGCCATGCTAGCAGCTCTGTGAGGCTGTACGGTACAGCAGTGCTTTGAGCTAAATGCTAACATCATTACATTTTAGCAGGTATAATGTTCACCATGTTCACCTTCTTAGTCTAATATGTTAATATGTTAGTATTTTCTAATTAACACTTAACAAATACAGCTGAGACTGATGGGAATGTCATTAGATATTTAATCATAAACCAAAATGTTGGGCAAATTAGACATTTCACCCAATACTGGTGCTAGACTAAAACTCAGAGAATTACTGAAGTTATTATCAGTTATTCTTAGGGGGACATGAATGTATGTACGAGATTTCATGGCAATCCATTCAGAAGTGGAAATATTTCAGCCTGGACCAGTGATAGACTGATGGACCCACATTGCCATCACTAAAGCCACAGGCTAGCATGGTTCAAATAGCCTCAGTTCTGTTTAAAAAATAATAAAAGAAAATGCCTTAAGTGTGAAAACGCTGTTTTAATGGTGAGAGGGTATTAGTTTATCTAAAATGTCACATGTGGGCTGAGGCTGGCATTTAAGTAGCATTCAGTGGCTGTTACCAGGAACCACACAGACAGAGATTAGAAGTTACAGTGAAACGTCTAATCTTATTTAGCCAATCAGTTGTTTCACTATTGAAGCTCTTTGACAACTGTGATGTTTGCCTGTCCATGCAACATGGAGAATGTTCCAGTTTTTCTTTTATTAAGGTTTGACTCACAAATATATTTGCATGTCATCTGCAAAGAGATGTCTAGATACACTGACATATTGAGTACACACCCAAAAGAAAGCACATATTAAGAACATAAAACATGAGCAATAACTGATCCTTGGGGCACCGAACACATTACAAACACTGACAATAAGACAAACTTACATATACTTTTCAATCAGTTAGATATAATGGAGTTTCAAACTTTCAAATATAAAAGACTGTATAGAGTTCAGGGAGAAAAAGCAAACTCAAAAAAGCTTATTGGTGGCCTGTAAGCTACTTAAAAAAATACATATTGATAATAATAAATAATCACACAGGTACCCCATGAGCAATTGTATCAAAAGCAGCACTCAAGTGAAGAAGTATTAAAGCATTGAAGATGAATATGCACCTGTGTCTGGGTCATTTCAAGGTGTGTAATGTGTTATCCTCAGATGTGCATTTTCCCCACTATGCACTTGTTTAGAGCCAGACAGAAAATTATCACTGATTTTATTTCTTGGAACCACTTAAAGACGTTGCTCAGCAATGACTCTTCTAAGACCTTAGCAATAAAAATCTCTGAGATTCGGAAGTAGAAGTGAATAGAAGCCAGATTTCTTTAAATGATGGTGTATGCTGGCCAAATTCAAAAAGTCAGGGACATGCCCAGCTATGAAGGATTCAGAGAGGATGAAGGCCAAGTTTTCCTGAGAACAGCTCAGTCAAAGTGATGGAAGAAACACTGGCACATCTGATGTCAGACAAAAATTTATGTCAGCCCTGCCAAATAATCAGTGTATTTAACTTACACTTTAATTTTGACAAATTGCATTTTTTTTACAATCTCCTACATAAATACTGACCTTTAGTCAACCACTCTATAGCCCCTGTAAGTAATTGCTGTCATTGATTAATGAATAGTTCCAACCTGACTGTAAGCTAGGCAACAGCATCTAAATCATAACACATCAAAACAGCTCTGTTACTGTAAAAAAAAAAAAAAAAATAGGATGTTACTATCATATAGCTAATGTTGCTCCAAAGCCATTTCTCTTTGTTGATCTGGGGCAGCAACTAATACTTCCTTCCTTCCTTCTTTCCTTCATTCCTTACTTCCTTCCTGCTTGCCTGCCTGCCTTGTGTGGCAGCCAAAGTTCCACTGGTGGTTTCCCAAAGATGAAAATATTGGCTTGCAGTGGATAGCACAATTACATAGTTTATCCTACAACGTTGTGATTGTAACTGCTGTCAGAAAACACTTGAGTTTTAACATATTGTGATGCTGAAGAAAGAAGCAAGAACATTATATTTTATGGATCAAGAAGTCACAAAGTCAGAATTCTGAATTCTATCTTCCCAGAACAATATACAGCTGTGTGTGTGTGTGTGTGTGTGTGCATGTGTGCGTGTGGAGACATTGTTAGAAGTTGAAAACCATTTTGGACATGATAATGTGGGGAACACAGTGTTTGTATTGTTATCATTTCACAGACATTCACACAAACAGAATATGTCTATTATGTCCAAGTTGTCTCTCACATAGGAAATCAGTAGAGGGAGGACGACTCAGAGCAAAAGGATGTATTATTAAACTTAATTTTTGGCTGGACCAGTCACGGACCAGTACCTTGAGTGAGTGAGTGAGTGAGTGAGTGATTAAGTTACACCATTAGTTGGCCAGCCAAGTGTTGGAGTTTCCTCATTGGTCGTTGTTCTTTCAAATGAATCAGTGTGAGATGATGGAAGCGGAGGACAGCAGCACAATGCAGAGTGACTGTGTCTCTGACTCTGACGCTCTCAGCTGCAGTGTTAAATGTAGTGAAGTCGGCTAAACTCCTGTTTAAACAGACATGTAGCAGCATCTCTGCGTCTCCTCCTCCGCCATGTGGTGGTGATCGTTACTCCGGCTGACAGCACTGTCAGCAGCTGGCAGGAAAGACGCTCCGCGGTGCGTTTGGATTTTATAACTGAACTAATACCAGGATGCAAACTTTTTATTTCTCTGTTGTTTTCACATCACAAACGACAAACAGCAGCACTGAAACACCAGTCTCGCAGGTAAAACATGAGACTCATGTAGCTGTTATACCAGTTTAGTGTAGGGCAGCTGCTCTGCAGGTGCGCTTGATTTGACTGTAACTGCAGTAACTGGGCGGAAATAAGCCTCCTGAATTTGCACCCAAAATGCTGTCAAAAGTTTCATTTATAATTTCTACCCCAGCAGAAAAAGGCAGAAAAAAGGTGCATAGAGGCATGAGGAAGAGTGCAGCGTTAAAACAACCCAAATAACAACCACTCTGACAAAACACTCAGTGCAGAGTGAAAAATGAGAGACATCTGCAGAGTGAAACAGATGAAGGAGCAGGGGGAATTAACAGATAGGTAATTAGAATAGTTACAATTAGAATTAAAATCAGTTCTCTTTCAAATCAAACATCCCAAGGTATGAGTGGAAAGTATTGTTCTTGCAACTGCATTTGTATAATTAATATAATTTATATTTTATTTTTTGACTCAAACATAGCTTAACCATGTCATGTGAGGCTACTTCAGTGCACTTTACCAGCAAATATTACCTGGACCACTACAGATGAACATTTAATATCCAGGAATTCACATTATAGACACAACCACTGACTATTTCTGTAACAAACTGTCCACAATTTCACACATTGACCATACACGGTGCAGCCACATACTAGGTTTTGACCTAGTCTTGTTAAGCTTTTTTCACATTTCTTTTATAGTGGGTGCACACTTGTCCCCCCCTCTAACTTGTTCTGCTTTCTCTGCCAGTCTATGAGTAAAAATACATTGAAGGTTTAGAATACAGTCAGGTGTCTGTGCTTCATAGATGAAGGAATGATGTTGCAGAGAGAAATGACTAAAGACCCAGACTTTATCTCAAATACACAGGAAAAAATATTGCCAAAATGTTCTCACAGCGGGATAAGCTATATGGTATCATCCCAAGTAATTTGAAGACATTAGATGAAAATATGATTTGCTTCATTTTCATTATTTTAAATATCTGCAAGTAAGAAGCTATGTATGCTGCAGTCTCCCTAAAATAAAAACAACAAATGACACAGTATACATCATGCAATTTCTCCTGAAAGATCATGATTCTGTGAATGTGAATCTTCAAGTTTCTAAAATACAGAAAATTCTGTAAAACAGCTGTAAAATTAAAAAGAAGAAGAACAAATTTCAACATAGGAATAATGGGAGAATGGAAAGATGTCTCTTGATGTATTTGTGTACATGCTCACCAGGTTTCTCTGCATTAAGGAAACACGTTTTTTTAATATTTTCTTGCACTTTTCTCTTTCTATTTTATTACATTTTTTTTTATAATTAGAATTTGTGCAATAACAGCCACAGCATTGAAAATTTGATGAATCTGGACTAATGACATGTAACGTAGTATATTGATAATAAAGAATATAAAAAACAGCTCTGACCCATGACCAAAAACTTTATACATCTACCACAAGATTTAACAAACAATAGCAATATATTTTTGTACTTTGTGCTGCTATTCATGAAAGAGACTGTTAAGATTAAAAACATCTATGAAAAAGTATTTAAATCAGGATCACAGCTTGAAATTAAACATATGTAAAAACTTTCTATGGCAATTAACTCAGAACTTCCATCCACTTCGGCATGTGGGTTTTTAAAATCTATTTTTACATGAACACAGAGCTTTTCAGATTGCCTTGACACACACACACACACACACACACACACACACACACACACATTGATAACAAAGAGTGATAAAGTATACAGCTCTGAAGTGGAACATGTTTCTTGTGGCACCTGGTGGGAGCATGTTCCCCTGGAAACAGACAAGAAGTCTGGGCTTGGAAGTGAGAAAAAAACATCATAAATGTTTGAGGCAACACATCTTTAACACAGTGGAAAGTATACTGAGGTATAACTTTCAGCTGTGGCTCAGTAGGAAGAGCGGGTTACCCACTAACTGTGGGGTTGGTGGTTGGATCCCCAGTTCCTTCTGTCTACATGTTGAAGTGTCCTTGAGCAAGACACTGAACCCTGAGTTGCTGCTGTTGGGCAGACCAGCTCCTTGTAGCACTGCCATTATCAGTGTGTGAGTGTGTGCATGAGAGAAGAAAAGTGCATATAGAAGACAATATTTAAGACATTTACCATTTAATGTTGTGTTTGTGGTAAATGAGGAAGGGGCAGGTGGAGAAGTAAGCATATGTATTTTCAAAAAGGAAAAATACTGGATAAATGGGGCCTGCTCTATATCTGTGATTGGTATTGACAATACCTTTTCATTCAGCTCTATCCAAGAATATACCCAGAATCTTTATTTGTTCATGCATAGCTCATATAACATATGAAACATTACATATCTCCTTCTTTGGTGCAATGGCAATGCTTCACGGCCATTTCTGTATTTTGTCACCTTCATCAGATGAGCTAGCGCAGGTTGTCACAAATGGAAGGGATACCACTTCAGTATTTTTCTACATATTTGGTTTCAAGAGTGTTAGGAGGAAATAAGAAATATATATTTAAAAGAAAAAAAGTGGTTGATTTTGCAAGTATTGTTATTATTTACATATACAGCAGGAAGGTCTGTAGGACCCAAACAATTCATACAGTTCAGACAGCAAAAAACTTTTTGTCCATATTTTAGACTCAGCAAAGCCGTTTAGCAGCTCAGAAAAAGGAACATTTCTAACATATCCCTAATGACCCATTTTCTTCATTTTAATAATATAAAAACTATGAACAATAGATTGAAATATGTTGGCATTGGATTCACTGCAAAAATGAATGACTAACTGTGATCTCTGTGATTTGGACTTTGAAGAAGCAGGTATTGGCCGAGTTTGCATCTCAGCTTTTTAGGGTTGAATTGAACCCTTTTAGTATTTATCTATAGAGTTCTGTTTTTTCTCTGTACAGTACTTCCTTATACATATACAGTGTTTACAGACCTTTCAACAATACTGAACTGTGTTTGTAAGTGAATGTATTTACATTCTGCTCTCTTCTCTCTTCCTTGTTTTGTGATTCACAGTATGACTCCAGCCTCCAGAACTCTACACACACCCCTCAACTCAACTGTACACTGTGGCCAGTGTGTGTGTGTGTGTGAAAGAGACAGTGTGAGATAGGGACAGAGGGCAGTGAGCTATAGAGAAGGATGTTCAGTTCAGTTCTCCACGACCGAGGGGCGGATTCCCAGTGGCTGCACCTCACAGCAGCATACAGATCAGAAGCAGCACCATGTATGTATGGAAATGCGGACACAACTCACTCAGCTGAGATGTGCTTCAGTTAGATGGAAGCTGCTCCTCTGTCATGAAGAAATGAAGTGAAAACTCTGCTGCCTCAGCTCAACTTCCCCACAGTCACACAGGAAACAAAGTACATTTTACATGTTACATTTAGTTATTTTCAAACTGTAAATCGCAGCTTGCATAATACACAGTCACTTGAGATGAGTGTGTGAGTGTGTTATGGTGAAATTACTTTGATAGACTCAGTAAGATAACCACTTGAATCATTGCGTATAATGTATTCATATAAAGCTAACTTCCAAACTACTACTTCTGCAAAATATACTGTGGCATCTGATCTTAATAGAAGTAATTCAGTGGAACATTCCTTTTTTGTGCCAGAAGGAC
Source organism: Thunnus maccoyii (assembly GCF_910596095.1). Classification (NCBI taxonomy): domain Eukaryota; kingdom Metazoa; phylum Chordata; class Actinopteri; order Scombriformes; family Scombridae; genus Thunnus; species Thunnus maccoyii. The sequence goes on along the minus strand of NC_056553.1, from coordinate 25,408,280 downwards.
GCAATTTGTGTCAAAATTTGTACCCCTTAATGTCAAAATCATAACTGTCTAAAAAATCAGCAGGACCTATCATTTACTATTAAGGATCAGCATCAAAATCCACTTTGAAATCAGAATGATGCTCCTTATCATTTGAGATCTTGATTCATAATCATCAAATTTCTGACTTTTCTCATGTAAAAGAAACCCAGTCAATCTTTTACAGCTACATCCATGACTGAAGTGTTGAGAAAACTGAGCAGAACATATTGATATCTTGCTGGCTGAACAATTTCAATCAACAAATCAATCAGAGTGATCAAATCAGTGAAAATAGGGTTTCTGTATTTTGTTCGTGTGGCCCTATCAACACATGTTTTGACATTAAGGCTCAGAATGTCCCATCAACATGGTTCTTATATCCCTGGAACCCTGATAATCTTCTCTATACATTCATTTTTTTTTTCTTCATCTGTCTCATCCCAGATAATGTATAGTCCTACTCACATGCAAATTGATGGCATGTCTGAAAATCCTGAGAAAAACAGTATACATATAGAGCAAAACATCAGCATCCAGCTCAAATCCAACCCAACTCATGCCCACAAAGTATCCCCGAAACTTGGGTTTCATGATCGATGACCAACTAACCTTTAAGGCTCACGTGGCCTCAATTGCTTGGTTGTGTTGATTTGACCTTTACAACATCAGGAAGATCAGACCCTACCTGTCTGAGCATGCAGCACAACTCCTGGTACAGGCTCTTGTAGGCCTCCCCACATTTATGTTCAAACCTCTCCAGAACGCGGCGGCACATCTGGTCTTCAACCAGCGCAAAACAGCACACGTCACCCCACTGTTCATATCCCTCCACTGGCTCCCAGTTGCTACCCGCATCAAATTCACAACCCTGACACTCGCTTACAAAACAGCAACTAAAACAGCTCCCGCCTACCTGAACTCCCTCATTCGGGTCTACACTCCCTCACACTCACTACACTCTATCAATGAAAGGCGCCTGGTACCACCACCTCAACAGGGCCTTAAGTCGTTAGCTAGACTCTTTTCCTCTGTAGTTCCCTGATGGTGGAACAGGTTACCAAACTCTGTTTGATCCACAGAGTCCCTCTCAACTTTTAAGAAAAGACTAAAGACCCAGCTCTTTCGCGAACACCTCTGCACTTGATGGACTGAAGGAAGAGAAAAAACAAAAATACAAAAAAAAAAAAAAATTGCTTCTAAGGAATCGATGCACTCTATGCATTGCCTCTGTGCACTACCTGTTGGCATCTACATCCTATTGGACTCAAACTTAGCTTTATAGAACTTGTGCCGTCCTCAACTGACTGGATCCCTGCTTATGTTGTATCAGCTCTCAGATGTATGTCGCTTTGGACAAAAGCGTCTGCTAAATGAAATTGTAAGATTGTAAGCAAAAACACCCCAGGATTCAAAGAGTTAAAGGCAAGAGAGGCAAGGCACATGTATTTGCCTAGCACCTTCCAACAATAAGGTGATTAAAAGTACTTTAGGTAACACTCTCTATGACACCCATGTCTATAAGCACTTATAGCACTGTTTAATTATAGTTATCAGCACTCATAAATATTCTTAATGCTCTATAACAATTATCATCACAGATTATAAAGCATTTTATGATGACGATGACTTATAAGGTCAAGTATCATATTACTTCATAATAGCTGGTCACTCACTGACATTTTTTTGCAAGGATCCTAGTATTATAGTATTAGTAGTATTATTATGCTCATAGTTGCAATAGATTATAATAATTTCATAATGAATTATAATCACTGTTATAATGCATTATCATGTAATTATAAGTTACTCTAAGTGGTCATTGGGGACTTTTAGTAAAGTAATGAAATTCCTCATTTTGGCATTAAATGTGTCTTTACAGATTTATGACCTTTGATAAATAAAAGCAGATCCGCTCACTCTGTTGTAGGCTTGAGTGTGCTGTGTATCTTTGTCTTGCATAGAATGTTGGGGAGTGGTTACCATGGTTACCTGCTGCCTTGCTGGAGAAAAGATTTTAAACATTCTGTGAGAAGTTGACAGCTGGTCAAACTACACCTCAAGTGAGAACAAGTTCCGATAACCTACTCATAATTTTAAAATAGTATTTTTAAATAGTTTTATTAAATCTAATAAAACTTATCTCTCGATACGATACTATCACGATACCTGGGTGCCGATTCGATTGTGATTCTTAAGTATTACAATTCTACAAGTATTGTGATTTAATATTATGATTTATCGTATTATGTCTAGACACTGGGTAAGAGGGTCCATTACTGATTAAAAGCTCTGTTTTCACTCACTATTTTCTCTTTTTAGAGCACTTTTCTCTGACTCTTACACGTTCTCTACCCAGAAGTCATTGTAAATAAACATTGTGATCGGTTGTACATATAAAAGGAATATAAGGTATTATATAAAAACACATGTATAAATACGATTCTAAAACTGTAAAAAAAATAAGATAACAATAAGCTAAACAGATGTTATACACTTTTAACAGGAGATTAAATACTTACAGGGCAGTGAGAGATACATTTATTAAGAGAAATATTCAAATTTAATTCAATAAAATGCATTTGCATACAGAAAATTTCAGTATTTTGAAATAAATTCCTTCACACACCGGGAGCCAGTGAAGAGACTCTAGCTGCAGCATTCTGACTTTTAAGAGAGACCTGTAAAGATACCATGACAGTAGTCAAGCCTCCCGAAAATAAAAACATGTACATTAGCCTTTTAATTCTAACTGTATTCTTAAGATTGTATAACTAACCTTTGATAACCTTTGATATCATACAGTTATATCAAAGGTGGAAAACAAGTGGATGGTACCTGATGTAAAATAAAATTCTTGATAAAAACCTCTGAAGTGATAGTTAAAGGACAGGGAAAGTATTTCCTCTTCTTCCCTCCCCCTCCCTCCCTCTCTCTCCTCCCTCTCAGCTCCCCCACATGGCCTCCACACTGTAGAGTGAGTACAGTTAAGACTTTCTCCTCTCCCGCAGGCGCTGCCCTCAGAGGTGTCGAAATGCACTGGAGACTACCTCAGCCCTCCGGCTTCTTTGGAAACATTATAGCTATTCCAGTGCAGGGTCCCAGTCTCAAAGTGCTTTTCAGACAAAGAATGAAGTCAACAGAATACAGTATGTCATTTCAAAAGCATCTCTAAAATCCAACCTAAAATCATCTAGTTTAAACCTGCACATTTCCTACAATACTTACCACTGTGCTGAACCATAGAAATAGATAAAATAAAATATACTGCTGAATCCTTATGAACAAGAACCACTTTGATTTTTCTAATTATAGGCCCCTAATCATCATTGATCACAATGAACATGTTCTTTTTTACACATTCTTTCCCTCACACAGATCCACAACAGATCCAATTCAAAGTCCTTCTCCTCACTCACAAAGCCCTCCATAACCAGGTCCCCTCCTATCTTACTGTCCTGCTCCACCACCACACTCCTTCCTGCAGCCTTCGCTCCTCTGATGTCTCCACCACTCAGGACCAAGCACCAGACCTGGGGTGACAGAGCCTTTTCCATAGCTGCTCCCTCCATCTGGAACTCTCTCCTCGAACACATCCAAGACTGCACCGATCTGTCCATGTTCAAACTGGACAGTGAGCTCTGGATAATGACTGATATAATGCCGTTTGGGCTTCAGTGGGTGGTGAGGAAAGGCTTGCTTTCGGCAATGCAAATATTCATTAATCAGAAGACTTAGATAGGTTATCTGGTCAGTTGAAATAACTGGGGCACAAATGAGTTCCACAACCTCTCTAAGTTGTAAAACAAGCTCTCATTTTTAGTTGTCACCTGGATATTCTATTTTGTCTTCAGTCAAGACGGGCAACATTCTGAGCAGACACCAATTTTGCACAGCATGTTTTCCACCCTCTGGATTAACCTCACATGGTTTGTCATCCTTACTGAGATACTTGAACTGATTTATTTTTCAACTCAAGATATCTGAACTGTTTATCCACCTTAACAAGATGGTTAATGTCTGATACTAGACCAGAGGATACAATACCTTTAAAAAGATCATGGCCAAGACATGGAGGTAACCCTGGCTGGCATACATTGAAGCATGTGAGTGTATTAAACAGAGAGCCAAATTTAACACTTTCACTAGATGAGGACTGTCCCTCATTGCTCTGAACATGATCACTGTATGCCTGCATTGTGTGGTTAGTGCCCTGGATAAGAGGATCTACAATGATTGCTTCTCTGTTGATCTCACAATATCTGCAGAAGTGTGAACTCCTGCTGAAATTCTCAACGAAGTCTCCTATGTTGTGTGAGCCTAGGTCCCCTGCAATGGCACACAAAGTTCCCTTGTGGACCTTTCCATCAGACAAAGTAACACCATTGAGCTCAAGATCTTAAAGGTCATTGACCAGGAAGCTCATAACCAAGTCTTGACCAAAATACTTGAGGTCCTGTTCTCTATAGAGAAGAACAAGTTGCATGTGATCAGTGCTCAATCTATTATATGGCATTAAATCTGCAATCTTGTGTTTTTTCCTCCCAGATCCCAGTGAGTTTATCACTTGAAATGCATTCTGATACAGCATTAAGCTCACTGATGAGCTCTCTGACTGGAACAACACATTCTCTGCAATATTTCTGCCATTCCACACATCCCAAAGAATATCCTTAGAACCAATACTGGAGTACACTTGCTTAAATTTTTCAGGCACTGACTCACAATGGAAGAGAGATTCAATCATTTGTTTAATAGGAACATACTGAGCAAAACACTTTTTGTCTGCCTCATTCTTACCTTGACAGATCTGAACGGGCTCAACATAATTGAAGCTGTTCTCGAAAACAGTCTTCTTTTCTGGTCAGTTTTCAACGACTGAGTGTTGCAGGCCCTAAAGAGATCCTCAGTTTCAGCACATTGATCACATTGCTTGTGTCATCCTTCGAAACCCCAAGTGTAACCAGCATCTCTTTTGGTTTGAAAAGCAAATGTGACTGGCTTATAACATGTATTTCCTGAAAATCTTCAATAATTGTCTGAATGACAGAGGACGGAAGCAACAACTCGCTTGCAATTTCAAATAAAACAGAATCGAACTATTGGGGTTTTGAATAAGTGGTCATCAGACCAATGGCACGGCACCATATAATTACTGGCTGCTTTTCTGTACAACCTGTATCAATCTTCGTGCTGAAATTTCTAATCTTAAAGCAATGTTGGGGACCACCCAGTGGTTCGACGGCCCATTATTCCGAAATCCCAATATTCGGAAAAATGTCCCATTGGACTGAAAGCCCATTAGTCCAGTGGCCTGCTATCCCAAAAACAAATGCCCATTGCTCCTAAAATACACACTGTGGAGTTTTAGGAGTCCAGTGACTGCCAGCCTTACTACTTTCCAGACTCCGTTAACATATTGCTCAATTTAACAGATCTGGGTTCCCCGTTACACACGATACTCCTAAAAATCATAACATATGACTTTGTATGACTCCTAATTTTAACAGCTCTTCTGTGAACTAAGTAAAATAAACTGAAGTAGCCTAAGATGTCTAATGTTACTGTTTGACATTCTGAAACACCACCATTCAGCACACCCACGCAATTTTTATAACATGTGATTTCATTAAATCAGAGTTCTACTGAGTGAAACTTGATGCTGAATTTAACAGAGGACCTCAGTATATAAAAAGTCTGTTTTGTCAGGTAATAAACAGTATCAGTGTCTGATAACCAATAATGATGCACTGCTATTATATGTGGTTAGGTTTTTTTTTCCGTCAGTCGGCTGTATTGTTTTTTTCTCATTTGTTATTTATTTTTCACTATAACCGCTACATTACTCAACATTTAATCATCTTCTTTATTTCAATTTCATCAGTACAGTGATTCAGGTCAGTTCGGTGGGCAGACCGGATGGCACACCACCCAGAAGTAGCCTATTTTCCTCACCATACTACTATATTTCCTCACACTAATATTCCCCAATATTTTTTGTCAGTTATTGATAACAGTAGACTAAGGATGTGGATGTGACATGTTTGACTACTGTTTTGGGTTCCATTCCCTTTCAAATTGCTCCTGTCCACTGTAACCCAAATCCAAACACCACTATCTCTGTTAAAAAAGTCGTTTTATAGCCTGTAATTGTAAAATGTGAAGTTGCTCATTTAATTTTATATTTCCAAGAATATGTGGCTGAGGATATTTAATATGTTATCATCTTTATGAAAGTATGGTCTTCTTAAATTAATATTGAGCCACATTATCCAATAAAGCACTCCAATGTTGTGTGTGTGTGTGCATAAAATTTTGTCCCATGGCCATATAGCCACGATGAGGGCAAGGTTATCAAACTTGACTTCGCATTTCACATCCCTCATTTAATCTCTGCGCTTGTCACTTTCATATATTTCATCAAACTGGACTTTAGATTTTACATTGCATTCAACCTCCACTGTTACATAATTTAATTATTTATGCACATGTCACATTTAATTGTTTCTCTTGTCATCCTCATATATTTCATACACCTCATTATTTGTCCATAGAATCTGTATTTCCTTTATACAGTCAATATTTCATTTCAAGTTTTATATCCCATTTCAGTACTATTACTATTCCATTCTATAAACAGATTTTAAAATTTCAATTTAATTTTAATGTAACTTTGTTTATTTCATTATTATTATCATTACCTTACTATTACCTTACCTATTTTTTATTCTTCTGTGTTGTGTTTTTTGAGAGCAAATGCCAAGACACACTCTTTGTATGCTCGCATTGGCTAATAAAACAGATTCTGATTGACATAAAATCCCAAAACCAAGAATCATACAGATATCAAAAAATCTCCAGGGTTGTGTAAATAGCAGCCAATGCATGCGTCAGTATTTGACACCTGGGAATGAGGACGGGTTGGTCTTTTCAGCCCTAATCCTAACTCTAACCCTAACCCTAACCCAAGCACCTCAGGCCTTCCTCCAAGCCTGTAGTAATGCCCTAGATTGTCAGCAGTATTTCGATCACTGAAAGTGACTCATTTTGGTGACTATTTCCACTAAAAAAGATAAAACAAACAAATAAAAAAATTTTCATTTTTTATATTGGGCCTTCAAAGTGCTCTTTGAAACTAGGCCTGGGATGGCTTGTGTCCATGAAATGAGAAAATTAAAACTTTGTTGTAGAGCTAAACCAAATACATCATTGGAAACCCTGGAGAGTAACATATGTCATTATGAAAATTCTACATGGCTCTTCTTTGACATACTGACCTTTGAACCTTGACCTTGGTGTATGATTAAAGGCTTAATTCAGCAGCAAAAAGGGCTGCAGACAGGGGACCAACTGTTATAGAGAGCTCTTGACCTCAACTATCATGTGAGTATAGTCAATAATGGGGGGTGCTGTTAAATATGGGTAAAATATGGTTAAAATTAATTTTCACCCATTTAACAATTAGATATTTAAAATCTGATTACACAAATGTGTTTACCATACCCTTACACTCCCCAGTGTACTCTCAGTTCAGTATTTACGACTTCCAATTCTAGGAAAAACACTAATATTTTTAAAAAATAAAAAAAATATAATTCCATAGAGCCATGCCATGCAGCTTTATACAAAAAAAAAATCAACATACTTGTAGTTCTTCCAGTTTAGGGTTGTAAATAGGTAAAAAGATATATCTACTCAATATATCAAATATCTAGTACAGCCAAACTAGCAATTGCACTGCAGCTAGATGATCTATGTTAAGAAAAAGTAAAGATGTTGGTTCTAAGAAATGGAACAAAACCAGCTGATGCATCATGGCAGATGAGCTTGAAATAAAGCTGCTTACATTAGCTAGTCTGATTCACTCAACACTCAACAGTTCATAAAAACTTCATAAAAACTCTGATTTTAATCCTGCTGCTTTGGTTGTTAAACTGTCACATTCAATCCATCTGTCAGTTAAATCGCCAGGTTTTATCATGTTTTATGTGAGCAACCCACTTGCCCACTAGCGGTTATAGTTAAAAAATGAATAACAAATGAGGAAAAAAAACAGTACATCTTCTGTGCTCCTGAGTCCTGACTGACAGAGAGTGTCACGAAAAAAATGGAAAATTTGTGTCCATGTACACGAATCTATAGATTGAATTTCATGACTATTTCATGAACTGCTGTGAGACTGGGTTGCTTCCAAATACAGTATTAAGAAAAACACAAATAGTGTTTTTTTTTACAAATATTGATTTCATACAAATATTTAAAAAATGTTTGTTTTTGCAAAGAAAAAAAAAGACATGTCAAATAACAGCACGCAGGTCAGGACTCTGTTACATTGCTGTCTGCATCTCTTTGCTCTGCACTGCTGTCTGTCTCTGTGTCAAGGATGTATAAATAGCTGCAGGTCTGTGGGTCTAATTGAGCTGAGCTTTGGTTGAGTGGTCAGCACAGTCTCTATAGTGTGGGGGACTAGGGTTCGAGACCCGGTATGGGAACCCTCCTTCAAAAAATGGTTTATTGAGAAATACTTATTTTAACACTAATATCCTAAAATTGGAAGTGTAATAAAAACACCTATTACCACTTTTATTTGAATGCAAATACAAATAATTTTGTTCCCCCAACAAATAGAGATACAAATACAAATACTGGGCTCTCTGCACATCCCTAGTTTCTTCACCCCCACCAACACCACCCTCACCACCTCCAGAACGAATTTCATGCCAAGCTGAAGTCAAAACTTGGCAGCCCTGTGTATGTAAATGTAAATGTTTGAGCTATTCAAATTTCATCCTCACTGATAAGTGATATTTTAAAATCACACACTCACTAGCCAGACAGCTTGCTGAGCATCACTCTGATTTCAAACATTATTTTTGGTAATGCTACCTTTAAGAATAAGATATTGACGAGGAAAATAAGATTGTTATTAATTACCGTCTAATTTGTAGATGCACAACCTGATCAATCCAGATGAAACAGCACTTCTTGATGATGTGTAGCGCATGGCCACTGAAGTACGTCCTCCTCTGGAAAAACTGCTTTCCAAATGACATTTCTAAGAAAGTCCCCTCACAAGTTCCTAATGGAAAAGTATTTCTGACTGTTTTTTCTAATGGAAAATTAACTTAACTAACGAACTTTGACAAAACAATAATTTTAGAATTAAAAGACTATGCCAATTTATTATCAAACTTCTTATCAAGCTCTAATATTCTCAGTGTAACACTCAATTTCCAAAAACTACTGTAGTGTACTGTAATTTAAAACATTTAGGACCTCTGTGCTGTTGCTTCAAATGGACCAGCCCACAATGCATTGCTAACGACAGTACAAAACCATATTACATAAATACAGTATATCAGTGTTGAAAATTGGCTGTAAATTAACAGCAGTTGCTTATAGTGTTACGCTCTTAAATTTGACTTTCACATCAAATAATGACCTGTTTCCCTCCATTTAAAAACCCTACCCTTATTTATCTGTCAACTGAAACCTTCCTGCATCATACTGTATAAAAATCAGTCTTTCTTTTCTCTAGACTGAATGTTGAAAAGGCCTTAAAAATAATTTACCCAACTCTTTAACTAACTTTAACTATGTTATAAATGTGACAATGAAACGTGACTGAAAAACAAACTTCTCGGTTGCTTGTGGCAACTTTTGCTTTGAAGTTTCTTTCCCAACCTTCAGCTCATTTCGTGTGCCAGAAAAAAAGAAGTTACTGAAACTCTAATAATATGACATTGTTTTTCATTAGATGCGTGTTATTTTCAGCCTCCCTGCGTCATTACATGTAATGTAATGATTTTTTTTTTTTTTTGTCAATTAAGAGAGAAATGTCACCAAAGACAGTTGTAGTCAAGAAGTAAAGAAAAGAAATTACTTTCCTGGCTCTGCTGTTTCTAAGGTAACTGGCTTCTGATGACTTTTGAAGACCTTTACAGTACGCCTCCCACCTCACGTTGGCTCCACTATCAAAGTTTCTCTCAGACTTTCAATAAAAAGGACTTTGTTCAACTCTCCTACTCTTTCTAACTTTTAGGGGTTGTGTCTTATTGTTCCTCACAGTTGCAGAATTTGTTGGTGGATGTGAATGTTGGATCATCAGTCTCAAAAATTTATATTTATCTGTACTGAATTTATCTGTCTTCTGAAGAGAGTTTGGAATACTAGGAATACTGAACATATAGAACAATGGGGTACACTTTGAATATTTCACATTTAAAAGATAAAGACAGTTGAACAAATTAGAGAAAAATGACTAAATGAGCAGAGACACTTAAAAAATTCAGATGCTTCCATACAGGTCATGAGAGCTCACTGAATGATGTGACTCATAAACTGTGGTCTTCACAGTCACCAGACCTCAATCCAGCATTTGGAGTAATGAGTTACCCCAAATTCACATCAAATGTGAGTAATCAGACCTACTTAAGTGTCCGACCCATATTACAACATCACTGTCCTCAAAACCAGCTGTTCTGATGACAGCAGGCGGACAAACCGTCTTTATCAGGAACAAATTTATTTTGAAGGTGATGATTTGAAACATGATGTTTAAGTAAATGCCCAACCAAGGGTTAAACTGCTCTTTGCCTGAGCCTCCTCTCACCCATCCACCTTTAAGGGCCGATGTGACATAAGCTGTGTCAGTATATACATGGATAAAATGATGTCTTTTTAAATTTAGTGAGTCATTTGTTTTATTTCCCCCACCTAGTGAAGCTCAGGCCACAGTGATACTGAAAACTTCATGGAGTAAATGGGAGTCTTCATTGATCTAGATATAGTTAAAATTCACAACATATAGATGGCAGATAGTCAGTGTGATTTGAATCACTACCAATAGAGATTACGCAAGAGTTGGTGCGTCAGTGGTGTCAAGTTGGTGTCATATTTTTCAAGCAAAAAAATTACAAATATTCCCCAGTCCCAGCTTTTCAAATGTGTGGATTTTTCTGCTTTTTGTCTTATGTCATAAAATAATAACTCTGGGTTTTGAAGTGTCTGATGACATCACCTTGGGCTTTTTCAAAAT